>NC_134864.1:53757759-54059166 GCF_049852395.1 Peromyscus maniculatus bairdii | reverse complement strand
AAGAGAACTGTTCAAACCTGATGAGGTACCTGAAAGACATAATTTATCATTTTTTCCAACTGTAAATGATATAAAAAATCATATCCATGAGGTACAGAAATCATTGAGGACTGGAGATGTGGTATATAACTCAGAGGTGATTCCAGCAACGGTATGATCACACCCACTTCTTTGATTCATTAATCTTTCTCAGCTCCTGTTAATACATTAGCAAGTCTCTAGCTCCCAGGAATACTTGGCCTAGTAGAAAGGGCTCTTGTTACACCATCTCCATTCCTATGATTTGAGGAAATACAGTGGGCAAGTTTGTAAAATATGAATACTACCAGCTTGCGGATAATGACTTGACTGAATATTTCTTAGTACTCTCACAAGGAAAAGAAACAGTAGATTTCCAAATCTGAGTATAACAGAGAGAAGAATTAGTATTTTGTTTTAATGAGGACTATTTCTTATTTAGTTTACAGACATTTATTGAGCACACACCGAGTACACTCTTTGCTCCATTTTTTTTTTTTTTTTTTTTTTTTTGGTTTTTTGAGACAGGGTTTCTCTGTGTAGCTTTGCGCCTTTCCCAGAACTCACTTGGTAGCCCAGGCTGGCCTCGAACTCCCAGAGATCCGCCTGGCTCTGCCTTCCGAGTGCTGGGATTAAAGGCGTGCGCCACCACCGCCTGCCCTCCTTGCTCCATTTTTAAGAACAGATGGTCAAGGTTAAGTAGCTCAGGGTCAGGTGTGAGCTCTGTGTACCGTCTGTGCATATCAGTGTTTGACTTAGATCTGTCTGTTGTGGTTTCTGAGATAATCTGACCATAGTTGTCCAGAAAGAGTGACCACAACAGAGGCAGTGACTGAGGAGTTAAATCCGAGGAGCGCTAACCTTGGCCTTCCTGACTTTTCACTGCCAAGTTTTAGTATCTGGACATTTTTGAGTTGTACTTATTTTTGTATGTATGTGGATGTTCTGCTTGCATGCCTGGGGCCCATGGAGGCCAGAAGAGGGTGTCAGATTCCCTGAACCTGGGGTTAAAGGTGGTTGTGAGCCACCATCACGGGTGCTGGGAATCAAACCCGGGTCCTCTGGAAGATCAGCTGGTGCTTAACTGCTGAGCCATCTCTCCTAGTACTTGGATATTTCAAATGCTAGACCTACTGGGGTGGTTTTTGTTTGTTTGTGTTATATCCAGACTTAATTATTACGGTACGTAATTCAAGAAATAAATAAATAGATTTGCCATCTACATTTCCTATCCAAATTGTTGACATCTGAATTCACAGACCCTAACATAGTGAGACATACCGGAGCTTTAGGAATGTAAACAAGTAGAGGGTGATCACAGAACAAAGCACAAGTGTGATGAAAATAAAATAGGCAGCGGGGGAGGGGGGAGCTGACTCTGTACCGGGTTTGCCTCGTAAGCACGGTGATCTAAGTGTGGTCCCCTGGAACCCACATACAAATGCTCAGTGTGGTGGGTGGGGACTCACAGCCCCAGTGCTGGGGAGGTGGAGGCGGGGGTGGAGCTGGCTGGCTGGCTGGTCACTCTAGCCAAACCGGTGGGCTCCATGCCCGTGACAGATGCCATCTCAATGGAAGTAGACTCAGTGTTGTCCTCTGGGTTCCATATGTGTGCCACGGCATGTGGGTGCATGAGACACAAAATAAGTATGTAAGTGTAAATTTGTGAAAGAAGGTATGATAGCTGTATTAATGTTTTAAGATAATTTTCAATGTAACTGCTTTGTTTTTACTGAAACAAATGTTCTGATTTCAGCTTCAGTGGACCACAGATAGTGGGAATATTCTCAGAGAGACTGTAACAGTTACATTTGCAGAAGGTAGGTTATTTTTGAATATTTTTATAACATAAAAATAAATTGGTGTTATATCTGGAAAGAACTTTAGCTATCTTATAGAATCAGTTTTAAGGAATTTTTGTATGTGTGCTCATGTGTACAGGTGTATATGCGTGTGTGAAGGGCAGAGGTCAATGTCCACCATTACTCCCCATATCTTTCATTTATTCATTTGGGGCCTGGCTTTCTCACTAACCCTGGAGCTCACTGAGCTGGTCAGCAAGCCCTGGGGTGTCCCTTCTCTGCTCCCTAGAGCTGGGTTTACAGACGCTCATGGCTGTTCCTGGCGTTTCTGTGGGGGCTGGGGACTCGAACCCACATCCTCATGCTTGCCCATCAAGTACTTCACTCACTGTGCCCTGTCCCTGACTGTCGTGTAATCAGACTTTATAGATGAGGAGACCTGACTCTAACGAGGGAAAGAGTAGCTATGTTGGAATTTATCAAAGGATTTCTAGAACCTTTATGCTTCTTTATGACCAAGAAAAATGGTTTGTTGCTGAGTAATAGTATCTAGATGGCCTAGAACTTGTGATCCTCCTGCCTCAGCCCCTTAAATGCTAGGGTTCTAAACGTGTGCCACCATGTCTGACTGTAACTGAGATTCGAGGCTGTATTAGCAGAGTCAACCAGAAGAATGGACAGTGCACCTTGATCTGCAAACTGTTGTCTCCCTGGGATTGTTTGCTTTTCTCAGGCAGGGTTTCTCTGCGTAGCTCCAGCTGTCCTGGAATTTGCTCTGTGGACGAGGCTGGCCTCGAACTCACAGAGATGTGCCTGCCTCTGCCTCCCGAGTGCTGGAATCAAAGGCGTGCGCCACCACCGCCCACCTGTCTCATATGTTCTCAACTCCTATGTTCCCGAAATATCTGAAGCTTCTTTTGTTTGTTTGTTTGTTTGTTTTTATTTACTCTTTTACGTGTGTTCTGTCTCCTGGAAATGTCTTCTCTCTTCTGTGTGGAAAATTCTTTTCTCACACAGAACAGTCTCTGGTCTTGAGGGTTTTCTAACCTTGTCTCTTACATTAAGGGAGCTCCTCGTTATGTTCCATTTACCTCGGTACCTACTGTGGTAGGCTGCTGTTGACACATTTGTAGCTTTAGGTGTTATTCAGGCTCTTCAGAGGCAAGGGTTTAGTTAATCAAACTAAGTTTCCAGAGGATAATGTCTGCTAAACCACTAACACCATAATCACTCTAGAATCAGTTAATGGATAACTGTAGGCAGAGTATTTTCGGCCACTTGTTAACCTGCACAGGTCACCTCGCGGCTGCGCTAGTTCTTACATTGTCTGTACACCGATGCTCGTTGGCATCACCTGTGCGTTTTACTTTATTAAGTTGCTGTGCCAAGTGCAAGCAGGTTCCTCCTTCATGGACTAAAGGCTAGCAAAGAAAAAAACACTAAACAAATGTTTTCTAATTAATTAGTGTTGTGAAAAGTGCCATGTGAGAGCTGTGCTAGAGACATACACTAGGGGAAGGGACGGGAGGGTGTCACTCTTGAAAATGTCAGTTTTAGAGCTGGGTGTAGTGGCCCACGCCTTTAATCCCAGCACTCGGGAGGCAGAGCAAGGCGGATCTCTGTGAGTTCGAGGCTAGCCTGGACTACAGAGTGAGTTCTAGGATAGACGGAGCTACATAGTAAGACCCTATCTAGAGGAGAGACAAAAAGAAAAGGTCACTTTTAAGCCTGAGAACTAAAGAATGAATTATAATTTTCTTTTTTTCTTTCTTTCTTTTCTTTTTTTCCAGACAAGATTTCTTAGTATAACAGTCCTGGCTGTCTCGGAACTCTCTTTGTAGATCAGGCTGGCCTCGAACTCACAGAGATCTGCCTACCTCTGCCTCCCGAGTGCTGGGATTAAAGATATGTGCTACCACCACCACCCTGCTGAATTAGAATTTTCTAATCAATAGAATGGCATGTGTCAACACCAAAGCAAAAAAAAAAAAAAAAAAGTCATGTTTAAGAAACTTTAAAAAGAGGGAGGTGGGTAGGCTGGCTGGAGAGATGGTTCAGTGGTTAAGAACACTGGCCACTCTTCCAGACAGCTCAGGTGATTTCCCAACACCCACACGGCAGCTCACAATTGTCTGTAACTCCAATGCAGGGGATCCTACACCCTCATACAGACACACATGCAGGCAAAGTACCAATTCACATTAAAGAATAAAAACAATAAAGAAAGAAAGATACATGCTTTTTTTTTTTTTTTTTTTTTTTTTTTTTTTTTTTTTAAGAAACTTAAAAAAACAGGAACTTGGGGCTGGAGGGATGGCTCAGCAGTTAACAGCAATGGCTGCTCTTCCAGAGGTCCTGAGTTCAATTCCCAGCAACCATGTGGTGGCTCACAACCATCTGCAGTAAGATCTGGTGCCCTCTTCTGGCCTGCAGCCATACATGCAGGCAGAACACTGTATACATAATAAATAAAATCTTTTTTTTAAATTTTATGTGCATTGATGTTTCTGCTTGCATGTGTGTCTGTGTGAAGGTGTCAGAACTCCTGGAGTTGCAATTACAGACAGTGGTGAGCTGTCATGTGGGTGCTGGGAATTGAACCCAGGTCCTTGGAAGAGCAGTCAGTGCTCTTAACTGCTGAGCCATCTCTCCAGCCCCCATAAATCTTTAAAAAAAAAAAAAAAAAGTCTAGAAACTTAAGAAGGCTAATAAAGATTTAGTATAGAAAATGTTTAGAATTAAAACTGGATTATTTTTGTTAGGTACATATATGTATTTACATATTCCTAACAACAATTAATGAAAATAGAGGCCATGAATTTGAAAGGGAGCAAGAGGAATATATGGGGTTGGAAGGAGGAAAGGGAAAGAGGAAATGATATATTTATACTGTAATTTCAAAACATAAAAGGAATAATTTTTACAAATAGATCAACAAAACAGAAACACAGCTGCTCTGCTGTGTCCGTGAAGATGATGACGGTAGTGTGGACTCAGTTGATGGCCTACGCTCTGAACTTAGACACATTGAATAGCTTATCAATGACAGTATCTCTAGACCTCACTCTAGATGTACTTGGGTAAAAATCTGGGTGGATGAGATGGCCCAGCCAGTAAAGACATTTGCTGCCCAGCCTGACTGAGAACCTGAATGAAATACATGGAAATTAAGGACTGGATTGTAACACAGTATGGAGCATTAGTCTAACATGCAGAGGCCCCGGTTAGTCCCCATCACAGAGAGAGGGGGGAGGGAGGGAGGGAGGGAGGGAGGGAGGAGGACGGAAGGAAGGGTATCCTCTTTTTTTTTTTTAAATATTTATTTATTATGTATACAGCATATATGACTGCAAGCCAGAAGAGAGCACCAGATCTTGTTACGGATGGTTGTGAGCCACCATGTGGTTGCTGGGAATTGAACTCAGGACCTCTGGAAGAGCAGCCAGTGCTCTTAACCTCTGAGCCATCTCTCCAGCCCGAAGGGTATCCTCTTTTACCGTCTGTTGCTGTGGTAAACACCATGAGTAAAAGCAACCCAGAGGAAAGAATTTATTTTATCTTACAGCTCCCAGCTCTTAGGTCATGATCCGTCACTGAGGGAAATCAGGGCAGGAACAGACGCACAGACCATGAAGAAGCTCTGATTACTGATTTGCTCTCTATGGCTTGTTCATTCACCTTGACTTTTTATATAGTACCTCCTGCCCAGTGATGGTACTGCCCACAGTGGGCTAGGCCTTCTCACATCAATCATTAATCCAGAAAGTATTTCACAGATATTCCTATAGGCCAGTCTCATGAAGGCATTTTTTTCAATTGAGGTTCCCTCTTCCCAAATAACTAGTTCATGTCAAGTTGAAAAAATAAATAAATAAATAAATAAATAAATAAATAAACAAACAGGATAAGAAAGGAATGGAGGAACGAAGGAGGAGTTGAATGAAGGTTGAATCTAGAAATCCATATTTTTGGAGTTCCCATTGGAAGTTCTGATGATCTGGCAGGTTCTGGAAACAGCAAACTAGATACCCTGGGCTTGGTGTGTGGCTGTGTGGCTGTGTTTCTATGTGCATTGTGGTTTTTGCTTCTTTGGTGTTGTTTTGAAACAGGGTCTCTCTCTGTTCCCAGGCTGGTCTAGAATATTTTAGGCTGGCCTCAAACTCATGGTAGTCCCCCTTTGATAGCCTCAAAAGTACTAGGAATTACAAGCATGAGGTGCCATGCCAGGCTAGTTTTGGGTTATTAATTCATTAATTTTGAGGTAGGGTCCCGCTGTGTAGGCCTGGCTGTCCTGGAACTCACACTGTAGACCAGGCTGGCCTCATACAGAGATCCACAGGCCTCTGACTCCTATGTGTTGCCATGCCTGGCTGTGTGTTGACTTGCTGATTTGTGATGATTTTGTTTGTTTTCAGACAGGTCACCAAGTAGCCCAGGCTGTCCTCAAACTCACTTCTGTAGCCAAGAATATCCTTGTGCCACTGCCTGTGTCCACACCAGAGTGAGGGCTGTGTGCACTTACCGCCTTGCCTCGCTTCCTGACGACTCTGAGTCATTGCAAACCTCGGACTTGGTCTTGTCTTCTCTTCTGATTCTGATAGTCATGATTGCTATCAAGTTCAAGAGAAATGATTGTGTCTGTCTCCTGTTCTGTTAGGACATTCAGTAGGAGAACCCGTTGCCAGCAGCGTTGGGGCGCGTCGGACACAGACTTCTCTGTCTCCAGAGCCATGTCGCCTGCTCTCCCCACTTTCCTCATTTCAGCCCAAAATCTTCTCACACTTACAGGTAGGCACCCACTCAACAGCTAAGTCTGGGATCTTCTTCTTCCGTGATTCCTCTTGTAAGGATTTCAGAGAATTGCTGTGAAGTTACAATAATGGCCACATATTTCTTTATCGTTAATCCTCTAGTCCTTTGTGTCTTGATGTAAGATGATAGTTCAGGTTCTATGTTTTGAAAAGTTTGAGGAGACGTGACCGCAGAAAGGTCTGTGGTACTGCTTTCCTTGGTTCTTGTTTCCATCCTCATGGAATATTTGTTAGTGACTACATTCCTATTACTTTGTGTTCTAATTTCTTTTTTTCAAAAGAATATTTAGTGAGAATGTCATACATAGTAAATCCAAACATGGTGATACAACTCTTTTCTCTTTGGAAGGGTTTGAAGTTACAGCCAAGACTTTCCTCTCCTGATGGATCACAAGCTCTGGTGTCAGGAACTAGCGGTCCCTCCTCCAGTCCTTCAGTACTTCTGGATACAGTAGGAAATGCTGTAGTGAATAATCATTCTCTGCTGCTCGGTCAAAGCCAGAGCCTTCGAACAGATACATGCCTAACACAAAACAATAGCGCTGCCTCTACCATGGGGAATCTCTCGGAATCAGTTCAGAATCTCGGAATGGATCAGCTGGTGGAAGTTGAAGATGTTGAGGATACGGGGAATCTGGAAGGAAGTGTAAATAACATTCTCTTGGAAGATGTACAAACTGTTCCAATACGAATCATAGACAGCCATCCAGCTCTTAGTAAGTGACTGTCAATTTATGATTATTTGTAATCTTTTATAGCCTGGTATCACTACATCAAACAACAGAAAAAAAAAATCTGTCATTTCTACCCAGTGGGTTTATAATATTGTAAAGTTCAAACAAAATTATGAGAGGAAAAGAATTTCATTAACTTAATATTTTTTTCTTATTATGTTTAATTGTTATTATTTAGTCACAGTGAAATTATCCATTGTCTATCCCAGCACTTAGAAGGCTTAGGTGGAAAGATTGCAAGTTCAAGGACAGTCTGGGCTACAAACAAGTGCTACCCAGCCTGAACATTTCAGCAAGACCCTCTCTCAAAATGAAAGAGGCTGGGATGGTAGAGTACTTTGCTGCCCAGCAGGTCCTCAGTCCCCAGGGCAGACAGGGAAAGAAGGGAAGAGCATAGGTGGGAGAATTATTCATTTTTAGTAATTTTAATTTTTAATTTTTATTTTTTGAGATAGGGTCTCACTTTGTAGCTCTGGCTGTCTTGGAACTCACTGTGTAGACCAGGCTGGCCTCGAACTCACATTCACCACCATGCCCAGCCAGATTTATTTATTTCATTATGCACACAAGTGTTTCGCCTGTGTGTATGTGTGTGCACCACGTGTGTTCCTGGTTTCTGGGGAGGCAAAAGAGGGCATTGGATCTCCTGGAAATGGAGATCCAGATGGTTGTAAATCACCGTGTGGGTGCTGGGAACTGAACCTGGTCCTCTGCGAGAACAAGTGCTCTTAACCTCTGGGCCATCTCCCTAGCCCCATAACTTGTTTCTTAATTACCTGATTTTCCATGGAAAATCTATGGTGATGTAAAACCAGGAAAGTTATTTTAGAATGCATAAAATGTGCTAGAAGCAAATCATGTAAGGGAAACTGCTTTAGCGCAAAGAGTATGAAAACAAGAAGTTGATAAATGCACACAGAAAGGATGGAAGTGAGTAGTAGATAAGAGTCGATAGAATGTAAGAGGTTGGGTTATACACTTAAGTGTTGAGTTCTGTGCAGGGCTACAGGAAGAGCTGGGCACTGAGTCTATTTGAAGACCTGATGTCTTCCTTTGGCTGCTGACCCCAGTCGTCATAGTGATAAAGTGGGTTAGCTCCCAGGTGACCTCACCACATTCCTTCCACACAGCCTGTTTGGCCAACATACTTCTATGGGAAGAGATAAGTATGCATTTTGCTTTGAAGTATAAAAGTCTTAACAGAAATCCTTCTTAGAACATGTATTTACCTCTATCTTAATCATCATTATTTTGGTAAATAAAACTGTGAATAGCTCCTTCTAGAACGAGTTACAGCCTTTTAAATTTATGGGGAAACACACGTGTAGGAAATTTACAGAGAACTTTTGTAGCTACAGAGTAACATTATAGATAAGGAGAAAAATGAATATATATATATATATATATATATATATATATATATATATATATATTGTCATAATGCCATGAGAAAATTAGCTATATTCCCATTCTACAGATAGAGAAACCAAGGCTCAGGGAGGTTAAGTAATTGCCTAGTACTCACATTTAGTAAGTGATAGAGGAGGGAACTAAGCCCGGGTATTGTATGTCTTACCTTCTAAAGCTTCCTCTCTCCCTCTGTTTTATCACATAGTATTTCCGGGAGCATAAATCCACATTGCTTTCAGAGAATCCAAATCTGTATGATTTGTTTGGTGAGGTCATAATCTGGGGGTTACTTCACCAGGATGTTTCGGGGTTCACTTTCACTCTCGGCCTGTTGGCTACCAGGTGGAGAGGGGAAAGAGGAGGAGGGGCGACAGAAAGCTTCGGAGATGGCCCATGAGCCAGATGGAGGGAGGCCCGGAGACAGACTCCTGAACCAGCTCAGCTGTATTCCAGAGGATGAGGAATGTATAGCGTCGCGGAGCCCGGGGACCAACCTAATTTACATGAACTGTCATGCTCCTGTCCCAAGGCTTAGTTTGTGCAGCAGGGTCCTATAACAGAGTCCTAGCACAAGTCTTCTCAGCAGGGGTCTGTGCCAAGGGTCAAGCTAAAGATGAATCAGGCATCTGGTTTAGAGACAGCTTTTAGATAAGGTCAGTCCTCCAGATAAGGGCAGGTGGAGAGCAGAAAGCTTTGCTGGAGGGAGAGAGCTCCATGTGGCTGAGCCTTTGAGATAAGCTGCCAGGCCATGGCAGACTGCGACCTCTAACCATCCAGCAATGTATTCCAACAGGATGTGAGCACCGGGGGTCATTCAGATCCATCCTCTGCGGTTCCCCATGTCGCTGACTGAGCTTCAGTATAAAGTCCCATATACCTGTAACAGTATCGATATGTTGTTCAGCATACCGCTAACTAAGCAAGCCGCAGTCCCTCCAAACTCTGCTCTCTAAGAACGGCTGAATAGCAGAGGTTCCTGACAAAGGGAGGTGAAGATTTGAGGCCAGGTGTGACGGTACAAGGCCGGCATAGGAGAACCTGTCTCAAAAACAAAACAAACAAAAAGATGAAGATGCTAGGCACTGCATTGGCCAGTTGACAGTGTTCCTGCTGGTGTGCTGGCTCTCCACGCATGGGGTTATAAGCACAGTGGAGAGTGCGCATGTGTTCTGAAGTGTTCTAGATCAGCAAACACATAGTTCACACCGCTGAGACAGAACCATCATTTTAAAATGTGCCACTGTGTTTTCAAATATGCCAGATATTTTTCTCAATTTCACCATGACCCTTTTCTAAACCGTGGTATATTTGAGTTTATTCTAAATTCAGATTGTTATTATTTTTTAAAGATAAAGTCTCATGTAAACCAGGCTGGCTTTAAATTGGCTGCATTACTAAGGATGACCTTGAACTCCTGATCCTCTGCTTTCCATGATCTAGTGTGGGGATTACAGGTATACACCATCATGCCTGGCTTTAAGTTTATATAACTTTACAGACCACAGTGTTGTAAAATATACTAACCCTTTTGGGTTTGTTTGTTTGGTTTTAAAGTTGAAGAAAGTCTAGAAGATACTCTGTCTGTGAACCAAGTTAAACAAGAACCCAAAGAGCCAACACTGTCTATGGGAGCAAAAACTTTTCTGGACTGTCAAAAATTATCTGCTACATAAAATGTTCAAAGCTTTCAGAATTGACAGCTCTGGCACCTTCTGATGTCTTAGAAGGGGAAGATTGCTGGGGCATGGCATGTCCGCCACTGGACCAGAACTGAATGGTGCAGCTCTGACTTAAAACTTGAGTATTTGTTGTCAATTCCATATTTGTATTCCCCTTAAGAAATATTTTACTTCATTTTGTATTCCTTTATTTTTTTTTTTATTATCCAATAAGACGTGTGTTTGAAAAGATCACAGTAATTTAGTGTAAACACAAATGGTTATCTCATCCCCGGAAATACCGAGTATTGTTTCTTACAAGACAACCAAGTCGAATAATAAAAGCAGTGTGAGTGCATATGGAGGTGTGTCAGGAAATGTAGAATTGTGAGGAGAGTTTAAATTAGCCAACAGGTGAGAGAACATTTGTCATCTGTCTTATTTGGAAAGATAGAGCAATAGATTTATATGGTAACACTGAGCTGCCAATCATATCCCTATACATTTGCATAGCAGCACAGAGCCTCCAATCACATCCCTATAGATTTGCATAGTAACACAGAGCCTCCAATCACATCCCTGTAGATTTGCATAGCAGCACAGAGCCACCAATCACATCCCTGTAGATTTGCATAGCAGCACAGAGCCACCAATCACATCCCTATAGATTTGCATAGTATCACAGAGCCACCAATCACATCCTACATTTGCATAGCAGCACAGATCTGCCAGTCACATCCCTATAGATTTGCATAGCAGCACAGAGCCACCAATCACATCCCTCTACATTTGCATAGTATCACAGAGCCACCAATCACATCCCTCTACATTTGCATAGTATCACAGAGCCACCAATCACATCCCTCTACATTTGCATAGCAGCACAGATCTGCCAGTCACATCCTTAGACTCTGCATTTGCAGTTTATCCCCCAGGCTTTATACCTTTAACTATAAATGAATGGTACTAATGGTCATCTGTCAGGAATTTCAATGGCTTGGTAAGTATTGAAAAGTTTAAATTGAATTAATTGGATAAATAACACAAGTAAATGTATTTTATATGGGATTAGAGGTAAATCCCTACTTAGGAATAGAAAGATGAATAATTCAGAGAATGGGGGGAAATGTTATAATCCCTACTGCTTGCAAAATTTTGGGCTTTTTTTTTTTTAAAGATTGAATTTTTGAACAGAAAATAATTTAAATAATATTTACATTTTTCTATACTAGAGTTCTTACTGAATTTATAGTATTACAATTTATATATTTAGTTCATATTTGAAAACTGAAAATATCTGATCTGATATTTAGCTCATTAAATAAGTATATTTATACCTAGTACTAAATAGCCAGTAATCCGTATGTTTATTATAAGATTCTTTTTAATGAAATATTGAGTAGCTAGAAATTTCAAAAGTAATTGTTATGAAATTAACCTAGCTAAATGTAGTGGTGCACACCTGTAATCCCAGCGCTCAGGAGGTGGAGGTAATAAGATTGTAAATTCCAGTCTAGCCTGGGCTACACAGCAAGTCCTTACTAAGAAAGACAGGAGGAATCACCTAGAAAAGTTTTTTTTCTGTAGACTCATTTTAGAGTGCATTTGAATTTTAATTTTTTAAAAAAATAAGAATTTCAAGTGGATATCAAAGTTTAATATTCAAAGCATGAACAATATAATATGAAATTTGACCTCAATACTTTACATGGATATCCATCACTTTTGACTTTTCTAAGTCTGATCTCCCATTCTTATTCACTTTGTTTTAGCTACATGATCTCTATCTAAGTATAAAACACTGTTACTTTAGAAGTAGGTGAAACTCTACAATTAATTATCTTTACATCTGTATCCTAGTCAACATAAAGTTTATTCTTTATCTTATTTAATGCAAATTTCATATCTAATATATATATATATATATATAAATAATGGTTAGTAAGAACTGCTTTTTCTTTTCTTAAGAACAAGGTATCTAGTGCCAGTTTTTATAGAGGTGGGCTGCTGAATCTGAATATGTTATACTAAATTCACCACAACTCATAGTCACTTCAAAACCTGAGTTCTCTTAATCTGTGTGCACTTAAGAGGAATGAGATCAAATTAGTATGTATTTAGAACTGTATTAGAAGTAATGCTCTTTTGTGATCCTTGTTATAGAAACTATTTTTCAAGAACTAATAAGTTTTCACCTTCCAATAATGATTAAGGTTTATTATTAAATATTTCATTCATTGAGCTATATTCTTTGGGAGACATTCCTTTTTGATGTTGAATTGCTAAGGAGAAATGCTTGCTAAGAAAGAAACTAACCAGTTTCCTGTGAGGATGAGTAATAACAGAGGATTCAGTGCTTAATGTTTCATCAGGAACAAACAGTTAAAATATATTTCTGAGCCGGGCAGTGGTGGCTCAAGCCTTTAATCCCAGCACTTGGAGACAGAGGCAGGTGAATCTCTGTCAGTTCAAGGCCAGCCTGCTCTACATAGTGAGTTCCAATGACAGCCAGGGCTACACAGAGAAACCCTGTCTTGAAAACAACAATAACAAATACACACACACACACACACACACACACACATTTCTGTCACTCCATTATGGTGCACACCTCTAATCCCAGTGGATCTCTGTGAGTTTGAGGCCAGCCTGGTCTACATAACAAGTTCCAGGATAGCTGGAGCTACAAAGTGAGACCCTGTCTTGGGAAAAAAAAAAAAAAAAAAAAAAGACAGACAGACAGACAGACAGAGAAAGAAAGAAAGAAAGAAGGAAGGAAGGAAGGAAGGAAGGAAGGAAGGAAGGAAGGAAGGAAGGAAGGAAGGAAGGAAGGAAGGAAGGAAGGAAGGAAAGAAAGAAAGAAAGAAAGAAAGAAAGAAAGAAAGAAAGAAAGAAAGAAAGAAAGAAAGAAAGAAAGAAAGAAAGAAAGAAAATAGTTCTGTCAGCCAGGCGGTGGTGGCACATGCCTTTAATCCCAGCACTCGGGAGGCAGAGCCAGGCAGATCTCTGTGAGTTCGAGGCCAGCCTGGGCTACCAAGTGAGTTCCAGGAAAGGCACCAAAACTACATGGAGAAACGCTGTCTTGAAAAAACAAAAACAAAAAAATAGTTCTGTCACTTCATTCTGTGTGACTGGGTCTTCTATTTATATTTTTATCATGAGGACAGTAAGTTACATATATTCTTCCCACAAACAAAAACAAAACAGAAAACTGAACACTTAAATTACCTAATTGTATGTTCTTGTTTTCAGGTAAAAACTGAAACTATTAATATTCTTGTGTATTTAAATGAGTAATTATTAAAAATGGTGTCTACAATGAATTTAAAATTTCATTTGTCTTCTCAATGTATACGTTGTCACACATGTCAGTGATGGTAAAGGTGCTTAGCATCAGTTTTTTTAAGATTTATTTATTTATTATGTATACAGCATGTATGACTGCAGGCCAGAAGAGGGCACCAGATCTGATTACGGATGGTTGTGAGCCACCATGTGGTTCCTGGGAATCGAACTCAGGACCTCTGGAAGAGCAGTCAGTGCTCTTAACCTCTGAGCCATCTCTCCAGCCCAGCATCAGTTTTTAAAACTATGTTTACATATTGAAATGTTTAATTCTTTCTAAATGTACTAGAGCTTAAAAACAAGTGTATAAAAATTCAGGATCTGTGTTTGGCTTTCTCTTAACAACTCCACAGCAAAATTTGACAAACATCCTTTAGTTCATGTATTACAGGATGTATTATCTGCAGTAGTAGGCTGGACATTTAAAATAAGTGGTTAGAAATTCATAATCATAGGCTGGCTCATTTCTTTGTAGTTTCCGTGTTCCGACCCTGCAAGTAAACGTTGTATATACAGCAGTAAATTATAGATAAACAACCACGACAGACTTCCCTCAGTAGTCATTTTCTACCTAGGCAGCTCGTGTGCTTAAAAAGCTCTAACATCTTATGCAAAGTGAGTGTTTCCTAACCACACAGAAGTAAGAGGAAACACAAGCTTTGGGGTCTGCTCCTGCACTGGAGGTTTGAATGCTGAGGCCCCCCAGCACGTGCCTCAGCTTCTTCAGGTCCTGTCAGACTGTACTTAATCATGTGGGTGTGAGACCATGCTTACTTTATACCAGGTTTGTAAAGGGATTTTAAAACGTATGTAGATACTAGAACTTAATGTACAGTGTTCTTGCTATAATGTAATTTTTTCATTAAAGAATTCTGGTTTTCTTCTTACGTGTTTGTTTTTTAAAATATGCTTCTCCTAGAGATAATGGAAGTTTTGTTCATCTTAAGATGGTAGGTGCTGCACCGGGCGGTGGTGGTGCACGCCTTTAATCCCAGCACTCGGGAGGCAGAGCCAGGCGGATTTCTGTGAGTTCGAGGCCAGCCTGGGCTACCAAGTGAGTTCCAGGAAAGGCGCAAAGCTACACAGAGAAACCCTGTCTCGAAAAACAAAAAAACAAAACAAAAAAAAGATGGTGGGTGCTTTAGTACCTGAGAATTTTAACTAGAGATTTATGGCAGTTTGAAGCTTGTTGGTTTTTAAGGATTAACTACCACTAACATATACATATATGGTACGTGTGTGTGTGTGTGTGTGTGTGTGTGTGTGTGTGTGTGTGTGTGTGTACACTAGTATGTATATCAGTGAAATGGCTTGGTGGGTTAAGGTTTAAGTGTGATGCCCTGAGTTCAATCCCCCAAAACGATGTCAAGGTGGGAGAAGCGAGCCAGGTCCACGGAGCTGTCCTGTGACCTCCACACATGCGTGCCTACACAGTAACAATTTACAAAACAAACCTTTAAGGGCCAGCAATATGGCTTAGCAGGTAAAGCCACTTCCCATTAATCCTGATCACACTGATAGAGATTTCCTGAACCCACAAGGAAGAAGAGTACCACCACTTAATGTACCCTGACACACGAGTAATACATAAATGTTACCAAAATTGTAATAGAATAGCATGTATGAAAAGATACAAGTAATTTTTTGGCTCTACATTTGGTATAATAATATTTTCTTTCTTTCTTTTTTGTTTTTCGATACAGCGTTTCTCTGTGTAGCTCTGGCTGTTCTAAAACTCACTCTGTAGACCAGGCTGGCCTTGAACTCACAGAGATCCGCCTGCCTCTGCTTCCCGAGTGTTTGGATTAAAGGTATGCACCACCATGGTGGGCTAGGTACAATACTATTTTCAAGTACTGCTTTCTATATTTAAGTGATAACAGAATTATGTGATTAAAAGAAAGAAAGATCATTAACCCTTCCCCTCTTTTTTGTTTTCCTGCTCTGCCTTATTTTTAGAACAATAGAAAATCTTGGGCTTGGGAGATGTCTCAGTTGATGAAGTACTTGCCATAAGTGTGAGGATTGGAATTCAGCTCCCCATAACACACATAAACACACACACACACTATCATATAATAATAAATGAATTAGTAAAAACAACAAAAGGAAGAAAATCTAATCCATAAAAAGTGCAGATGGTTATGGGAGAGAGTCCTCGGAATGCATCTATGTGGGTAGTTGAGTGAATAGGTCTTAATACATTACCATCACTGGTTATGCTGGATTAAGGGCCCGGGGTTTACTCATGTTCATAAACTTAGTACTAGTCAGTATGTTCTTCTGCAATCATGGTTAACAGTGACGAGGATCTACTGAAAGCTAGATACTTTTACTTGCTGGATATAGAACGATTAGTAATCTAACTCATGGAGAGGCACAGTGTAGGCAGCTAGTTACACAATCGTCTACTGCACTGTAGTGTTGTAAGTCGTTGATCTAACAAAGGACAAACAAAATTGAAAAGCGGTCTGAAACAGACACTTAGGGAGGGAACAGCAGATCAGTCTAAAAAAGCAGGCAGCTGAGAAAGACCAACTCCCAAGTTCACTTTTCTCTGTCCATTCCTTAACTACTGTGCCAAAAAAACTGCCTGTTCTTCCTCAAGCCCTCCCGGTGAGACTGTTTGTTTGTTTTTCAAAACAGGGATTCTCTGTGTAGCTCTAGCTGTCCTGGACTCAGTCTGTGGACCAGGCTGGCCTCAAACTCACACAGATCTGCCTGCCTCTGCCTCCTGGGATTAAAGGCATGTGCCCCAACACCTGGCGAGACTAGTCTTAAACCGGATCCTGGTGATACAGAGTTGGCTCAGTGGATAAGGTAATAGGACATACTCATTTGGGTTGACCTCTGATTTCTTATTTTTAATTACAAACCTCGGATGTTAAGTTTCATTTTTGAGTGTTCCCTAGGGATAGGAAACCCCTTTCTTACAGAGAAACTGCATAGACCAGTGGATAGGAGTGGTTGGAGCTGGAGGAAAGGAGCAAGGTTGGTCAAGGAGCACAAAGTTGAGTTGTAAGGATGGTAAATTCAGGGATGAGATGGACAACGTAGATTATCCGTAGTAATAGTGTAGACTATCGACTTCCTAAGAGAGTAGATCCAGGTACAGAAAGAAGTTGGTCAATGGCTCAGCCAGGAAAGGCACTTCCTTCCCAGCCCGAGGACCTGAGTTCCATCCTGAGAACCCACACGCTGGAAAGAGTGCCCTCTGACCTCAGTATGTGAGCTTTGGTGCAGCATGTATGCGCACACACAGTATTTAAACTGCCTCAAAAAACTAAAAAAAATTAAAAGAAAAAACAAAAACAAAATACTAAAAGAAAAAAAATGAAGGGAGAAGAGGGGGAGGAAGGAGAGGAGAGGAGTCCAAGTAAGTGTAGTAAAACATGTTGTGTATGTACGACATGAAAACTCTTAAAACCAGTTATCAACTGAGGGGGCCTGAACATTGTCACTGGCGTCTGCGTTATGGATGATACTGCTGTCCTCCCGCTCTTTTTATTTCTGCATCGTACATAGATGGGGTGGGTATGAGCTTGGATAATCAGAAAGTTACTCCTCAAATGGACATACTTTGGACACAGGTCATTAAAAAAATCTTCATAAATCGATTTTTAAATATTTATTTTATATATTTATGCACGGGTGCCTGAGTGTATGTGTGCACACCACATGCACCACTGGCAGAGGTCAGAAGAGACTGTTGGGTACCCCAGAACTGCAATTACAGGTGTCTGTGGTCCCCATGGATGGGCTGGGCTGAGGACAAAACGCCTGGTCTCTGTGAGAGCAGTATGTGCTCTTAACCACTGAGCCATCTCCCTGACCCCCGTTTATAAATACCTTTTTAAAATTTGCCAAGTGGTGGTGGCACATGCCTTTAATCCCAGCACTTGGGAGATGGCAGGAGGATCTCTGAGTTCGAGGTCAGCCTGGTCTACAGAGTGAGTTGAAGGACAGCCAGGGTTACACAGAGAAACCCTGTCTTGAAAAAACTGTGTGTGTGTGTGTGTGTGTGTGTGTGTGTGTGTGTGTGTGTGTGTGTCCATATGAGTATCCAGGTGGAAATTAATATGGATAAAGTCCAAAAAAACTAGGAAGGAGTACATGAGACTGGGGAAAAAAGAAACTTCTAGGAGGTGTAGGGAACATACTAGAACACAGTTGAAGTGGGGGGTACTGGGAACCAAAGGGTACTGGTGGGAGCAGGAAGACAAGAAGAAAAGGGGACCAACCAAATTGAATATATAGCAAACGCCTATCCTTATTACTTTGTAAACAAGTTTTAAAAAACAAAACTAAGGGCTGGAGAGAGGGCTCAGTGGTTAAGAGGTCAAGAGTGTGTACTGCTCGTGCAGATGTGAGTTCAGGTCCCAGAACCCATATAGCAGCTCACAACTATCCACAACTTCAATTCCAAGTTATCTGATGCCTTCGGACCTCCAACATCTGAGGTCACATCTAACACAGGCATACATGCAGGCAAAACACACACTTATAAATAATCTATAATATTTTTAAGTAAACATTTTTAAATCTTTAAATTAAAAAATAAAATCTTTTCAGAATAGGAGGCTGGAGAGACGGTTCGGTGGTTAAGAGCACTGGCTGCTCTTCCAGAGGACCTGGGTTCAATCTCCAGCATGATTACGGTGGCTCACAACAGTAATTTCCATTCCATGGGATCTCATGCCCTCTTCTGGTCTCTGTAGACATCAGACACTCAAGCGGTACATAGGCCTATGCAGGCAGAGTACTCATACACATAAAATGAAGTATTTTTAATTTTAAAAATTCTCAAGCTAGAAGTGATGGCACATCCTTTAAATCCTAGCACTCAGTAGAGGCAGGTGGATCTCTGTGAGTTCAATGCCAGCCTGATCTACATAGCAAGTTCCAGGCTAGCCAAGACAACACAATAAGACCCTATTGCAAAAACAAAAGGAAAAACAAAAAACAACAAAAATCTTTTTAAAAAAAGAAAAGAGAAAGAAAAAGAAAGTAAAACATAAGGAGTGCTGGCCCACGCCTTTAATCCCAGCCCTCGGGAGGCAGAGGCAGGCAGATCTCTGTGAGTTCGAGGCCAGCCTGGTCTACAGAGTGAGTTCCAGGACAGCCAGGGCTACACAGAGAAACACTGTCTTTTTGTTGTTGTTTTGTTTTTTGTTTCTGTTTTTCGAGACAGGGTTTCTCTGTGTAGCTTTGCACTTTTCCTGGAACTCACTCTGTAGCCCAGGCTGGCCTCGAACTCGCAGAGATCCACCTGACTGCCTCCCGAGTGCTAGGACTAAAGGCATGCGCTACCACTGCTGCCACCAGTGGCAAAACCCTGTCTTGAAGGACAAAAAAAAAAAGGTATGTGTCCAAGTGTGTGTGTGTGTGTGTGTGTGTGTGTGTGTGTGTGTGTGTGTGTGTAAATCTCCAAGAAGGATTTAAACAGGAGTTTCAGGACACTGCCAAGTGATGGAGCACTGGCCTTAGCATGTGCATAAATCCTGGGTTCAACTCCTAACACCGCAACTAGAAATAATCAAAAGACAATGGGAAAAACAAGAAAAACAAATGAAATCTATTTCCTAGTGGCATAAAACAATGTGTGGCTTTCAGGGTAACAGATGTCTCTATGGGTTACAGTAGTAATCCTTTATTCATGAAGTCTTTATTTCCATGGAAACAGTAAGGCCATTTAAATTTTAATGATTCTAGAATTTACATTCCCAATAGCCACCACCGCCCGGCAAAATTTCTTATTTTTTACATAGAGTCAGTTAACTCTTTGTTTTGTGTGTGTGTGTGTGTAGGTCAGAGGGTAACCCAGGAGAGTTAGTTCTCTCCCTCCCCTGGTTTCTGGGGTTCTGAGCAGACTCAGGTTGTCGGGCTTGCTTGGCAAGTACTCTTACCCACTAAGCCAGCTTAAATAATGATTATATATTGTTCAGCTTTTTGTAGTGTCCCCTCTGTCCTGAATTATGTGACCATAAATGTATGGGTCTTTTTCTAATCTGTATTCTGTTCCATAGCTCTATTAATTCAGGCTTCTCTAAATACTACACTATATTGATGACATATTTTCAGAATATCCGTATGTGCTATAGCAACAACCCTCACACATTGACCTTTTTGGTTGATTTAGGCTATTTGTATATTTCCACCTTTTATACATAAAGATTACCTTGTTTCGTGCACATTTTGAATCACTTTTTCTCTTTCAGGCATTCACCCAAAATTTGTATAGTTGTTTGAGACAAGGTCTCACAGGCTGGCCTTAGACTCACTGTGCAGCTGAGGATGCCCTCAAACTTCTGACCCTCCTTCTTCTACCTCCTGATAGCTAGAATTGCAGTTGTAGGCCATCATGCCTCTCTTATGTGATGCTAGAGATTAAATCCCGGGCTTGGTGGATGCTAGGCAGGCTATCTACCAACTGAGCTACATTTCCACCCAAAATATATTGTTATTTTAACTGGAATAGCATTTGCTCTATAAATAAACTAGGAGAGAGGCATTTTTTTTTTTTAATGTTAACCTATGCCCCTTGTGTGCTAGCCTGGGCAACAGTGGACCTCTAGAGGTTTGCAGACCGGCAGGCTATTGAAGTAAGCAGGGTAGAATGCAGAAGAAACCCCCACCTCCAGGACCCCTTTTGGAGCAGATTCACCAGGATGAGCTTGATGGACCCAGGGAGGCTCCCGGAGCTGGCTGGGCAAAGCCCGCTGAAGGACAAGTGTTGGTTTTAAATATTAAACGGCGCTGGTGAGAAAGGTCAGGAGGTATGATAAAATCCAGTATCAGAGCTTTATTAGGAGGAGTGGGGGAGACGGAAGAGAGCGTGACCAGGCCTTCACACTGCGCATGATGTAATCACGCACTGCGCGGATGACATAAGACGGAAGACCCCTTACTTAGCTACTGAACTGCGCATGTGTGGTCATGCCGCTGGAGGAGTGGCAGAATCCTTCTGTAGAAGAGCAGCCCATGGATCTGTTTCCCGTGCTGGGGATGCAGCTAGATCCTACAGGCAATCATGCAGCCCAGGTCCTCATCTCCCTCCCACTGCAGCTGCGGTGAAGGAACGGAGGAGCCACCAGAAGACTTTCCAAACTGTACACTCCAGGCTTGACTCACTGCTTGCCCTGGAGGGCTGTCCCAGGAAGGAGAGTGCCAACTGCTGGATTTAGTCAGAAATGCCCAGCAGGACAAGCATAGTTCTGACCTTGGTGATGGGATCAGAGGATGCCCAGGGAGGAACAAAAAGTGCCTGGTTTCAGGATGAGAGCAAGCAGCCCGTGGCTCTGGAGGAGGCACTCATAGACCTGTGCCTCACGGGAGACATTTATGATCAGTGGCTCACCTCCCTCTAAGAAAGTCAAGTCAAAAAGGGGTTTACTCCCCTGTGCCGTAAGAAGCTGAGGATTTCTGAAGTGTCCACAAAAAAATATTAAATCATCCCAACAAGAGTGCAGATCAGCTCTGCCCAGTATTTGGAAGTACCTAGAGGCTCTGCATCCCGAAAAAGTTGGCTCCTCTGTGGGCATCAGTCAGCTGAAGGACCAGGATCTAAGTGAGGTCAAACAGGCCAGCATAAGCCTTGAGCCCCTCCAAACTCTGCAAGAGAGAGCTTCCACCACTGTCTAGGACTTCGATAAGTAGGGAATCATCAAGTCCCAATCCACTGCGCATCACTGGGTGTGATGTCGCATCTCAGGACCTTCACTGTCCGAGGAACCCCACCTTCACAGCAGTGCCGAAGAACTTTCTGCCTTTCGGGAAGGGCTTTGAGCATTTCCGAGTGCCCTCTGCCTGGGGAAACTTGCTTACCTGCATACCACACAGAAGTGCATGCTGGACAAGCTGGGGCGTCCCAGCTCGGACTGGTTTAGGGTCAACCCCTGTCCTTATTGCGGGGAGCTGACCTTGTGTGATCTGGAAGCCTACAACCTGCTTAGCTGGGTTCACATACCCCTTTGTTCTCAGCACTCAGACACTTAAGCTCAGAACGTAAGAGCATCTGGCAAGAACTCAGGAGCTTCAGTATCAGATGACTCCTCAAGATAAGCAGGGAAGGACAGGGGTGGGGTGGGAGGGTAGATGTTGACTGAGGGGCTTGTTGGGGGTCATTAGAGAGAGATATACAAAGGATTTAAGAGTCTTGATTCCTCAAGGGAGATTCTGGCTTGGAAGCCACGTGTGGGAGTTTTCCCTATGTGGGAGTTTTGTAAAGAAATGTTCATAAACAAAGGGAACCAAACCAGCGTGGATCCTGATAGTTGGGCGGCTGACACAAGAGGATTTCCAAAGCTAGCCTGTGCTACACAGCAAGTCTGAGGCTAGCCAGCAGAACTTCATAGAATGACCCTTGTCTCAAAAAAAAAAAAAAACTTTTTAAAAAAAATTAATTTTATTTCATGTGCATTGGTGTTTTGCCTGCACTGGAGTTACAGACAGTTGTCAGCTGCCATGTGGGTGCTGGGAATTGAACCCAGGTCCTCTGGAAGAACAGTCAGTGCTCTTTTTTTTTTTTTTTTAAGATTTATTTGTTTATTATGTATACAGTGTTCTGTCTGCACATATCCCTGCAGGCCAGAAGAGGGCACGAGATCTCATTACAGATTGTTGTGAGCCACCATGTGGTTGCTGGGAATCGAACTCAAGACCTCTGGAAGAGCAACAAGTGTTCTTAACCTCTGAGCCATCTCCCCAACCCCAGTCAGTACTCTTAATCGATGAGCCATCTCTCCAGCCCCTCAAAAAAAAAAACTATATTAAAAAGTTTTAAAACTTGGGCCTGGAGAGATGGCTCAGTGGTTAAGAGCACTTGCTGCTCTTTCAGAGGTCCTGGGTTCAATTCCCAGCACCCACATGTCAGCTCACAACCATCTGCAACATCTGTAACAACAGTTGCATGCATAAAATAAAAATACATGGCCGGGCGGTGGTGGCGCACGCCTTTAATCCCAGCACTCGGGAGGCAGAGCCGGGCGGATCTCTGTGAGTTCGAGGCCAGCCTGGGCTACCAAGTGAGTTCCAGGAAAGGTGCAAAGCTACACAGAGAAACCCTGTCTCGAAAAACCAAAAAAAAAAAAAAAAATACATTAAAATTATTTTCATCAATAGCCAGTGGTTAAGAATTACGTGATTGGGGTTGGGGAGTTAACTCAGTGGTAGAGTGCTTGCCTAGCAAACATAAGGCCTTGGGTTAGGTCCTCAGCCTTGGAAGAAAAAAAAAAAGAATTATGTGATTGGTCCTTGGGGCTCAGGTGCAGGAGAGCTGGCCTCTTCCTAGCCAGAGGGGGGCTGCTCTGGTGGTGTGCATGTGGGAAAGCTGGCAGGCTGACCGACTCACTACCATCCAGCCCCAGATCCAGGGATTCGAGTTGACTTACCCCAACACCTTCCCCATCTAGGAGCTGCTGGAGAGTGTGAAGGGGCTGGACCTGTGTGCGAACCCATAGCTGCAGGATTCCCCAGAACTCAGGGCAACAGCAGGATGTCGAGGAGTCTCCATGAGGGTCCAGTATTGACGGTGCAGCAGAAGGCAGAGGCCTTGAAGTAGCCTAATGACACATTGCAATGAACATTTCCAAGGAAAGCTGTTTGGCCTGACTGGGCAAAAGGGTAGACACTGTGTGACACAGCAACGTCCACTTGATGGTTTTTTAGCAGCGCTCTTGTCCCCAAGGAAAAGTCACAAAAGACGACAGCATCCACTAACAAGAGTTTTATCAAGACAAGGAGAAAGGGATAGATGTAATCACACCCGTGGAAGGACACGTGCGAGAAAGAGGCCGGGGAACATGGGGGCCGCCTTATAAAGGCCAGGACAGCACCTTCACACACAGGCCCACGTGGCTATTCCACTCATGCCCATAGATCGCGTGGTCACGTCCGAGCGATTACGTAACCACGGGGCATGGGTTACATAGGACATGACCCAGAAATGACTAGGCGGGGATGACTAAGTGTCCCACCGGGCATGCACGACCTCGGGGGTGTGGTTGGAATTCCTATCACCGTTGCCTCGTTGTCATACGATGGAGATTCGGGAAAGACAGAGAAGGGGGATGGTACAATGCGCAGGTAGAGGAGCAGGCTGTCCAGCGGGGTCGGCGAGATTGTTTGTTGTGGTTAACTAACTTTTGTGGGGAAGGCGACAAGGGTGGAGGGCAGATAGGGAAGGACTGAGAAATAAGTAGGATTGGAGTACGTGATGTGAAATACCCAAAGATTCGAGCCCTGTGTTCCCCATCTGCCTCAGTTACCACCGCTCCCTAGCATTCCCAACAGGATGGGAGACGAGGTCTCCTGCCGCGTTATGCGTGGATTATCTTCCATTCGGTAAACACCCCCGCGTCTGGGACTCAAGCGTGTTTATGTTAGTTGTCCTCTAGAAACCCCTGCCCTAGATCAGGCCGGCCCCTGGCTCTCTCCCCTGGGAGAGGGGAAAACAGCAAGCAGCTAAGGGTATTAAAGATATTTAATCATTTCCAACAAAGGTTCCCACTGTTTAGCCTGTGGCATAAAAATGTGGGAAGGCAGGAGAGAGCTCGATCGGAATCTCCCGCTGACCGCCTCAACTTCAGAATTTCGGCCGGATGTTTGTAAGCCTGGATCTGGTGCTATTACTTCCGGTTGTGAAACTCCAGTCCCTTCGGTGGGTGTTCTAAACTCCTGATTTGATGATGCGTTGCTGTGTACCTACTGAGTCTATCTGCTGTTTGTTATTTGCTCCTTTACTTTGGCTGGTTATACGCTCACGAAACTCACGCACTCAAAACCGGAAGTACAGCATCATTGTGTGGACCCTGCAGAATGCAGTTCTGTGTTTCCGGACGTTTTCCTCCCCACCAGCCTTTTCTGTTATGAAACATCTGGCCCATGGCATCTGGTGGGTGATACGTGGCCTCTAGTTATGCAGGAGCATTGGTGCTCAGAATTCCAGGAATATACAAAAGACACCAGTCTGCCCTCAAAACAGAGAATTGGGTGCGACAGTGACTTATAACCCCCCAGTGTCACACTCCTGACGTGGTCTAAGCCAGAGCAGGCGGGAGCCCACAGACAGACTAGGACAGAGACATGCTTGGTTAAGGAGGCTAAGTTTGAGAAGTCTCAGACACATAGGTACAGATTCACCTGTGGAAACGAGAACATCTTGCAGGTCGGTAGTGTGTGTCAGATCCTTAGAGGGGAGGGAAGAGCTGGTTTGGACTCCAGAACAAGGGGGGGGAGGGTTGAGGAAGCACAGGGGCGGAGGGGTTGGAGAGTTCCTGGGCTGTGAGAAATTGGGCAACTTCCTGAAGGCTCTTGTGTGTCTAGTCCACCTCAGGACCTGCCTGGGTGCAGCTGCTCACCGGGCCGGTCACCCAGCTGGTCACTGAAGTCAGTCAACCACCACCAAAGGCGGTAAGCCTGAGCCCCTCACTCTTGGCAGAGGCAAAGCCTAGAGAGCCAGGAAAGAAGAGGTGGAAAGAGGAGCGTATTTGGTCTTTTTTAATCATCTCAGCTTTTCTGTTGCTGGCTTGTAGAAATGCAATTGTTAATTTATTAATTAGATGTGTGTGTGTGTGTGTGTGACAGGGTCTCACTATATAGCCCTGGCTGTCCTGGAACTCACTATGCAGACCAGGCTGGCCTTGAACTCACATAGATCTGCCTGTCTCTGCTTCCTACGTGCTAGGATTAAAGACATATTCCACCATACCCAGCACAAATAATTTTTATATATCACTCTTAAAAAACTCTTAAATATAACTTATATTACAAATTAGTAAACTTATATCTTAAATAACTATGGGAATTTTACCTATTATTTATTTTAAAATCCAGAAGAGGACAAAAATGCCAATTATCACCGCTTCAGTTTACCTTCATGTTGGAGTCACCAGGGAGTAGCACTATTTGAAAGGATTAGAAGGATTAAGAACGAGGCCTTGTTGAAGAAAGTGTGTGTGGTAGTTTGAAAGAAAATGGCCCCAAAGGGAGTGGCATTGTTAAGAGGAGTGGCCTTGTTGGGGGAAGTGTATCACTGTGGGGGTGGCTTTGAGGTCCCTTTTACTCAAGCTACCCTCAGTGTGACAGTCAGTCGACTTCCTGTTGCCTGCAAAATGCAGCACTCAGCTCCAGCACCACATCTGCCTGCACGCCACCAGGCTCCCCATCATGATGATGATGGACTAAAGCTCTGAAACTGTAAGCAAGCCTCCAGTTAAATGTTTTCTTTTATAAGGGTTGCTTGGCCATGGTGTCTCCTCACAGCAACAGAACAGTGACTAAGACATTCTTTCCACAGCCTACTCTTGAAATCCAGCAACTATGCTCTGAGGAAGCCCAGGCAAAAAGGTTGTATGTAAAGGCAACAGTATAATGTCTCATTATGACAATTTAACTGAAATCCCATCGGTTGAGGGGTAATCTTTTTGAACACGGTGAAGATGTTTCACTGTGATTGGTTTAATAAAAAGCTGAATGGCCAGTTGGTAGGACGGAGAGAAGAGGTGGGATTTCTGGGTTGGGGAGAGAGAACTCTGGGAAGAGGAGAGGAGGGAGGACGCCAGTGAGACTCTGAAGAAGTTAGGCATACGGACGGTACAGAGCAGAGGTAACCGAGCCACGTGGCAGAATGTAGATTAATAGAAACAGGTTAATTTGAGTTATAAGAGCTAGTTGGAATGCTAGGAAGTTGACAAGTTTGGCATGGACCTAAATGGGAGAGGAAGCTGCTCTGTTGTTATCCACATGCTGACTCGGTCAATGATTACTCAGGATTCATGGAATTTGAAGTCCTATCTTTTTTTAAAGATTTATTATCCTATTTTTAGTGTATGCATGTCTTGTCTGCAGGAATGTCTGTGTACCATGTATGTGTGTGTCCCGAGGAGGTCAGAACAGGGTGTTAGATCCCCTGGGACAGGAGTTACAGATGATTGTGAGCTGCCATGTGGATCTTGGGTCCTCTGCTGGGGCAGTGAATGTTCTTCACACTTGTGCCAACTCTTCAGCACCTGAAACCCTACTATTTTTAGTAACTATTTAGAAACTGCTTTGTGAGAAAACTTACAATGCGTGAAATAGTATTATACAAGGTGCCTAACCTGGTTAAGTGGAACAATTGCGCACAAGCTTGTTCTCTTCCTCTCCTTGTGGTGAATTATATATAAGATAAAACTTAGCATTTGTAGCTACAAACTCAGGTTGCCAGGCTTGGCAGCAAGTACTGTAACTCTGAGCCTTTTCACAGGTTCTCACATGACCTTTTAATGTGATAATGAGTAACAGAAAACAATATATACTTAGGAAACAAGGTTTGGTTTGGTTTTTTGTTTGTTTGTTTGTTTGTTTTTCGAGACAGAGTTTCTCTGTGTAGCTTTGTGCCTTTCCTGGATCTCACTCTGTAGACCAGGCTGGCCTTGAACTCACAGAGATCCGCCTGGCTCTGGCTCCCAAGTACTGGGATTAAAGGCGTGTGCCACCACCGCCCAGCTTGGTTTGGTTTTTGAGACAGGGTCTCACCATGTAACTTGGGTTGGCCTGGAACTCACTGTGGAGACCAGGTTGATCTTAAACTCAGACATCTGCTTGCCTCTGCTTCCTGACTGTTGTTTTTAAAGGCATGTACCACCACACCTGGGTTTCTATAATGCTATTTCTCTTTCTAAACATTATTCAACTAAGGGTATATCCTTTCTAGAAGCTGCTTGATTTCTAATGTGGAAACAAACAAACAAAAAGAACAGTTTTTCTATTTAATTCTGCATCCTCCTCTTTCTAATTTTATACTGAACAATTTCTGTTTCATTCTCACTATCTCCTTAGAGCGTCTTGTTTCATGTGCTCACTCACAGCTAAAGTACATAATATCCTTGGCCTGATAAATCATGTGATAAATAAAGACAGGACGGAAATATGGGAATGGAGTGCTCAATAAACAAAGGTCATCCTCTCTGCATTAAACACATTATAATAAAGTAGGAAATTAAAACATGTAAAGTATTTCAAAGTGTCTTAAATTGTAAAGCACTTGAAGTTGAGACTGCTTAACATGTCAAATAGTCAAATTAATCAGGGACTGCTGGATCTAAGACCTATGTTTTTCCTTAAAGTGATTTTTTTTCTTTTTTTTTTTTTTTTTGGTTTTTCGAGACAGGGTTTCTCTGTGTAGCTTTGCACCTTTCCTGGGACTCACTTGGTAGTCCAGGCTGGCCTTGAACTCACAGAGATCCGCCTGCCTCTGCCTCCTGAGTGCTGGGATTAAAGGCGTGCGCCACCACCGCCCGGCTTAAAGTGATTTTTTTTTAAAAAGATTTATTTATTTATTTATTATGTATACAGAATAGGGTGCCAGATCTCATTACAGATGGTTGTGAGCCACCATGTGGGTGCTGGGAATTGAACTCAGGACCTCTGGAAGAGCAGCCGGTGCTCTTAACCTCTGAGCCATCTCTCCAGCCCGTGATTTTTATTACTTCTCAAAATTTGAAAAAGTAAACTATGAGTCATAGTTCTAGTTATTTATTCCCCAAACTCCAGATCTCAACATTCAAATTCAAGGCAGTAATAATTAATCTACTGCATTAGTAAAATAGAAAAAAGTAGAAGGTGCTAATAATCACATGAAGAATGACGTCAAAACAGGCATCTGAAGAACTGAAGACACCTGAGTTCAATCCACGGGATTCAGGTGATGGGAGGAGACAGTGAACCCTGAAGGTTATACTCTGGCTTTCACATGTGTGCTGTGCACATGCACATACACAAAATAATGAACACATGTAACTTAAAACTTTGAAAAGAGCTGGAGAGAAGGCTAAGTGGTTAGGAGCACATACTATTCTTTTAGAGGACCCAGCATTCACATGGTCACTCCAGTATTGGAGCCCATCTGGGTTTCCTGGTGGCTTTACCCAGCAGGTCTGCCTAAAGAGGATGATTGGACCACAGGCCTGAGTATCAGGTGTTTGGAAGGGTCTACACTTGGCTGTATCTAGTAAGGGGGAGGTCTTTTGCTCCACCCCTTGGCATTATGACAAAAAGCCCTTTAGAATAAAGTTCAGGGCTGACGGGTTCAGACCCAGACCCTCCCGAGGCTATCCTGTGTTTCTGTCTTTCCTCTCTTTGTCATCTAGGTGTCTGCTTCTGTCTAATACTTGTCACTTCTCCCTACTCAAGAGGACCCTAGGTCGTAAAAGTGGCGGCTGGTCCACCACATTCCGGTTCCAGAGGACCGTGTACTGGCTTTTTTTTTTTTTTTTAATGTCAACATGACGCATGCCAGAGTCATCTTTAAATCTTAGCTGAGAAAACCCCTCCCTGGGATTGGCCTGTCCGTCCATCTGTGGAGTCCTGTCTTGATTAGTGATTGATGTGAGAGGGGGCCCAGCTCACTGTGGGCAGTGCCACTCTTGGGCATGTGGTCCTGGATTGTATAAGAAGGCAGGCTGGGGGGCTGGGGATTTAACTCAGTGGTAAAGCGCTTGCCTAGCAAGCACAAGGCCCTGGGTTCGGTCCTCAGCTCTGGAAAAAAAAAAAAAAAAAGAACACCTTTCCCACCAGGCATGGTGGCGCACGCCTTTAATCCCAGCACTCGGGAGGCAGAGCCAGGTGGATCTCTGTGAGTTCGAGGCCAGCCTGGGCTACCAAGTGAGCTCCAGGACAGGCGCAAAACTACGCAGAGAAACCCTGTCTCGGAAAAACCAAAAAAAAAAAAAAAAAGGCAGGCTGGGCAAGCTCTGGGGAACAAGCCAGGAAGCAGCACTCCGGTGTGTGATATTTTGAGTTCATTCTGAAAATAAAGCTTGCTTTGAGTCAGAGGGCGGAGCCAGCCACTAGCTGACCAAAATTAGCCATAGAAGTTTGCAGGACTGTGGACAGATAGGAGACAGAAAGTAGTAAGGCGGAGCTGAGGGAGGATCTCAGCCCTTTTGGAGGAAAGAATCAGAAGAAGTGACTCATGGATTCTCTGCAGTTTCTTGGATCATTCAGGTTCTTACTCCAAATATCTCACTCCCGATTTTTTATTGATAAAGAATAGTTAAACGCTTCAACACTCCTTCACGGTCTCTGCTTCAGCTGCTGCCTCCAGGTTTCTGTCTTGAGTTCCTGCCTTTATACAAAAGTGTAAGATTAAATAAACCTGCTGGGCAGTGGTGGCACACGCCTTTAATCCCAGCACTCAGGAGGCAGAGCCAGGCGGATCTCTATGGTGGTATTCTATTTGTACTGAAAGGTGATTTTAATTGTATGTTAATAAATAAAGTTGCCTGGGGGTCAGAGCTATTAGAGCCATAGCAAGAGCATGACGGTGGTGGCGTATGCTTGTAATCCCAGCACTTGGTAGGCAGAGCTAGGTAGATCTCTGTGTGTTCAAGGATACAGCCAGCATTGGAGACACATGCCTTTAATCTCAATACCATAGAAGACCTGGATGGAGGTCTCTACAGACAGGCAATGACGAGGCAGTCATGTGTTTGGGTTTACAACCAATGAGAAGGCAGAACAGAAAGTCTATATAAAGAGGAACAGACAGGAAGTAGGTCCCTTTTCGTTGAGGTCTCTTGGCTGAAGAGGCTAGCTGCAGCTGGAAGGGTAAGGCTCTTAGCTCTGATCTCTTGGCTTTCTTCTTTGCATTGGTTCTGTGTTTCTCATTTGATAAGACGGTTGGTTACATCTACATCTGGCGCCCAACATGACAAGAATCCATTAAAAGCCACTTGGCTTGGCGGCAGGTCTGGTTTCCCGAAAGGGCGGCAGGCCGGGCGGTCGGCTTCCTAGCCCGGGCCCAGGTCTGCTTGGCCTCAGGCCGGACTAACCGTGAGCTGCTTGCTTAAAGCCGGTGCTACAAACGACTCAGACCTGCCCTGCCGAACAGGGCCCTGCCTGTAAAGCCAACGCACGTGGTCGGAGCTTAAGGAAGCCAGACCCAAGCCTTGACTCGGCTCAAGAGGGAACACGTGGCTGGATTTAAGCTTTAGCCGGCTACGCTTTCTCTCTCTCTCTCTTCTCTCTCTCTCTCTCTCTCTCTCTCTCTCTCTCTCTCTCTCTCTCTCTCTCTCTTCCACTCTCCCTCTTTCTCTCTCTCTCTCTTTCTCTCTTTCTCTCGGGATTCACACCTCGGACACTAGGTGGCTGTTTTGAAATTTGCTCGGATTTCTACTGTTCTACGCAGATTTGGTAAGTCACAACATATCAGATATTTTAAAGGAAACTATTTAAAAGAGAAATTTTTTTTCCACATTAAATGGGTTTTATGTGTACATTGGAAGAAAATTGGGTTTTGTTTGAAATGTTAGGCAGTCTGACAATGGAACAACTATATGAGAAGATTAGCATTGTTGGAATTATGCAGTTTATCACTATGCTTATCCTCATTTTAATATTTAAAAAGATAGTCAATTTAAGTGCCAGGATGACAGCTTTAGAAAAACTTGTTAAACCTGTAAAAATTCAGACAGAAAAAATTAACAATGAAGTTGTTTCAAGTTTGGATCATAAAGTTACAGAAAGAAAGCCTGTTTTCACACAGTCACCCTTAATTTATCCTGTAACCGTACAGCAGTTGCCTAATCAAATGACTACACAAAATATTTGGGCTCCAATTGAAATGTTGGATTTATTTATATATAACTCACATTCGATCCCATACTGGTCTGCCAGGCCCTCTAGCACAAGGCAATGATGAGGTTGATAAATTATTGATAGGAAATGTGCTGGAGGCCTCAGAATTTCATAAAAAACATCATGTCAATAGTAAAGGTTTTAAAAAAGGATTTTTCCATAAGCTGGCAACAAGCCAAAGAAATAGTAAAGAAATGTCCTACTTGTTCCTTCTACAATCAAACACCATTACCAGCAGGATGTAACCCAAAGGGTACTCAGAGGAATGAAATCTGGCAGATGGACGTGTTTCACTTTGCAGAATTTGGAAAATTTAAATATGTATACCACACCATCGATACTTATTCAGGATTTCAATGGGCAACTGCTTTGAGTTCTGAAAAAGCTTATTCTGTAATCACTCATTTGCTAGAAGTTATGGCCATCATGGGTATACCTGCACAAATCAAAACTGACAATGCTCCATTGTATGTCTCTGTTAAAATGAAACAGTTTTTTTGCTTATAATATAAAGCATATTACAGGTATACCACATAATCCTACAGGTCAAGCAGTTATAGAAAGATCAAACAGAACTCTAAAGGATATGCTAAATAAACAGAAAGGGGTAACAAAAACCCCCAGAAATAGACTGCATAGTGCTCTATTAACTTTGAATTTTCTCAATGCCAATGAGAAAGGAACAACAGCTGCAGAGAGACATTGGATAATAGAAAAAACTACAGAATTAAATCAGCCTATATACTTTAAGGATGTGCTGACCTCAGAATGGAAACCAGGGTATGTATTAAGTTAGGGATGAGGTTTTGCTTTTGTTTCTACAGGAGAAGATAAGCTGTGGGTACCATCACAATTGATAAAGGTTCGATTTGAACAAGAGAGACCTCTTAATTAGAGGAGGTGATAGTTCATCAACCAGCATGAACATCCAATTTAAACTAACTTGTACCAGTAACACATGCCTTTTCATTTAATCAGATAATAACTTGCCAAAAAGGAACATCCCCAAAATTAGTCTTGGGGAAAGGTTTTTGTTTTTGTCTTTTAGGAGAATGAAGGTTAAGGAATCTGAAGAACACAAGACAAATGAGACAACTGAAGAAAAGGGACAAATCATCTATCCCAGGAAACAGAGTGAAACGGCGTATGGGTATATATTATCTAAAAAATTTTATGTCTTCCTAAATGTTTGCTTTTCTTTAAAGATTTAACACTATTGGTCTTCTAATAGTCCCAGTTCAATTAAAATTTAAAGCTGACTTTGGAGTTGTAGAATGGCTCTCTCCTTCTTTAAACTCAAGCATGTTGTTAAAAGGAAAATGCAAACTCCCTGTATCATGCCAGAATAAAAGAGCCATCTTCTGCTATGGGACAGAACAAAAGCCAAATTAATTAAGGGACTATTCTATTACTAATCTATTTGATTCTATTCTGATTCTTTAAACTTTTCTTAAAGTATGAATTTTATATCAAAATTTACAAGATTAATATATATATATATAGATATATATACATTTTAAACTTTGTTAAGATATGAATGGTCATATAGAGTACTAACTAATTCTAGAAAAAAGGCTTAATTAGCTGCATATATATGTCTTTGTGTTCGAGTCTCTTATCAGTTTTCTGCAGGAAATCACAGCCAGGCCTAACATCAACTGAAGTCTCCAGAAAGAATATGGGGCCCCACAACAACAACAATTCCACATGGACAATAATAATATCACTAAGCTGACAAACATCATCTACAGATCAGCTTTTTTTTTTTTTTTTTTTAATGAATGACACTTTATTCAGTCATTTTCTTCACAACTGAAACTCCAGGAATTCAAAATTAACATCTTTGCCTGTGAGCCTCTTATACACAACAGAAAAAGTTTCAACCTTGTGCTCCACGTTGTTCTGCTGGGCTTTGTTTAAATGAACCTTTATGAGCCGGCTGCCATCCAGTTTCACGTGGATCCTCTTCCCCACAATCTCACTTGGGAAGACCAAGTCCTCGAGGATGGCATCCTGCACCGCAATGAGGGTGCGGCTTCTGGGGCGCTTCTGCTTATTTTTCGTGCGGCTTTTCCGAGTTGGCTTGGGCAGAATCCTCCTCTGAGCGATGAAGACCATGTGCTTCCCACTGAAATTTTTCTCCAATTCACGAACCAGCCAGACTTGGATTTTCTGAAAAGACTTCATCTGAGGAACTGGTACAAAAATTATGATAGCTTTCCGGCCACCACCAACTTCAATTTCCTTGGCGGCGGTGATGTTCAGTTCCCGCAGCTGCGCCTTGAGATCGGAGTTCATCTCCAGCTCGAGCAGTGCCTGGGAGATGCCAGACTCAAACTCGTCCGGCTTCTCGCCATTGGGCTTCACGATCTTGGCGCTCGAGCTGAACATGGCTTGTCCCTGATGGAGTTACAGATCAGCTTTGAACTACAAGGTGCTCAGAGCAATTTTGAGATGACTAGCTGAGATGATCCAGTCTCAAAGACTACTTGAATAAGGACTTGAGATAAACCCTGAACTTTGGCATTATACACAGACTGGATAATGAAGGATATAGTTACCTTTCCTAGAATTTGACAATTAACCTAAAATTTTTCTTTCAGGATAAAGATAACTTCGCCCATACCCAGCAGGAAGCAATTTTAAGAATACGAGGCCCACATTCCCAAAGAGGTGGTATGGAGCGGGTGGTTTTTTTGGTCCTTTTAATGGGTTTTGGGACTGGTATAATTTTCATTGTTTAGGGGGGTTGGTTACAAGTTGTCAAGGGTTAGGAAAAAGGCTAAGCAAAGGAGATTAGATTTAAGGTTCTTGTTTTAAAAAAGAAAGAAAAGAAAAAGACAATTACTAGTTTTAAATACTTTACATTGGATTGGATTGTTTTATACTGTATACAACTTTGAAATTGATAATGTTAGAAAATGCTACATTTATATTTCGAATTGTATTTATACCATTCATTTAACAATGTAATGCAATTTTCTGATCTTTGAAAGTTATTATTACCAACTATTAGGATATAAAGAAAGTTAGTAGTTAGATATTACAATAGAACTTGTCATATTAGATATGTTTTAAAAATTGAGCAGATATATTTTAGACAGGTCATCTTCAAACCCTTCAGAGATCTATAGAATATGGCATTTAAAATGTTTTAATAACTTAGAAATTTTTCTTTTTTGAGACATGTCGGCTCCTGGCAGTACCAATATACTTCAGAGAAAATATGGGCATTGAAGAAACTGCATATGGAGTTAACTTTCATTGTGGCAAAAGTTAGCCACTGGACAACAAAATATCCTCGAATCAACAGGACAAAATGGACAGACAGGACACGAAACAAAGGACTACTGATTGTTGCCAAAACAAGTGTGGTTATGGCTTTATTATAAGGCATCTTCTGAGGCCAGGACAATATGGCACCATCCCTGAAGTGGCCTTCACAATCTGGAAAAGGTACTGTGCCCTTTTCTTCAAAGACAGCTGAACAGGCAGTGGGCCGATGGCTTCTGTTGTGCAATGGAACAGCAGCTGAAAGCTCACACCTCTCGATAGTAGACTGGCATTTAATAGAGGGATGTGGAGAAGAACGGGATGCTGAGATGAAGCCATATATACACAGCCAAGAAGAATGGACAGCTGAAAACAAAAACCATCAACAATTTCCAGAATCTAAAATCCTGAATCATGACAGGACACTAGTGGAATTCAGGTGTTTCTGGTATATGGACTGCTCTCACCCAATGTGATGTTGAACTGTTGACCTTGTATACATCCTACTTCACAAATGAGTCTGTCAGATATGCTAAGCCTATAGGCTGAAGATGATGCCCCAACACTGTGGAGAAACCTCAGGTGACTGTCCAGGCGGCTGGCTGTTTCTGTCAACTCACAAATTTTTTGGAAGTTGCTTGCATGCACTTCCTGTTTTTATTTTTGTTAGCTAATATTATTTCCTTCTTGGGTCTCTGAGGGAGTTGAAGATTAGTTAGTTATAGTTGAAGGTTAGTTAGTTATAGTTGAAGATTAATTAGGATAGAAAGTGAATTAGATACATTTTGGACTTACCAAAATAAGATAGATAAGGGAATTATTTTCTCTGATTTGTCAAATACAAATGGACTAGACATCGTTTAGGTATTTGTTACTTGTATATATTGTATATAGTTATTGGACTTTTGTATACAGTTTTTCTTTTGTTAGTTATAGCCTTTTTCCTTTTTTCTTTTTATTAAAATAGAAAAGGGGAAATATGGTGGTATTTTATTTGTACTGAAATGTGATTTTAATTGTACATTAATAAATAAAGTTGCCTGGGGGTCAGAGCTATTAGAGCCATAGCAAGAGCATGACGGTGGTGGCGTATGCTTGTAATCCCAGCACTTGGTAGGCAGAGCTAGGTAGATCTCTGTGTGTTCAAGGATACAGCCTGCATTGGAGACACACGCCTTTAATCTCAATACCATAGAAAACCTGGAGGTCTCTACAGACAGGCAATGATGAGGCAGTCATGTGTTTGGGTTTACAACCAATGAGAAGGCAGAACAGAAAGACTATATAAAGACAAACACAGGAAGTAGGTCTCTTTCAAAGAGGTCTCTTGGTTGAAGAGGCTAGCTGCAGCTGGAAAGGTAAGGCTCTTGGCTTTCTTCTTTGCATTGGTTCTGTGTTTCTCATTTGATACGACAGTTGGTTACATCTACAGATCTCTGAGTTCAAGGCCAGCCTGGTCTACAGAGTGAGTTCCAGGACAGGCACCAAAACGACACACAGAAACCCTGTCTTGAAAAACAAAACAAAAGATATTTTCCTTTGTGTGTGTGTGTGTGTGTATATGTGTATGTATATGTATGTATGTGTATAGGAGGCTCATGGGCAAGCATGTGTGATGATGCACACACCCACGTGTGCACATGTGGAGTCCAGAGGAAACTATTAGGTATTCTGATCTATCACTTCTCTACTCTCTTGCTGAACCTGGAACTAAATTGACTGGCCAGCAGGTGCCAGGGATCCTCTTTCTACAGTTATAGTGTAGGAGGACCTACACAGTGTTGGGGTCACAGGCATGCTCGTGGCCATACTTGTCTTTTATACCCGAATTTTGGAGGATTTGAACCCAGGTCCTCACGCTTCTGAAGCAAGCACTAATACCCACCTAGCCATCTCCCCAGCCCAATTTAATTTTCTTATTTCTTATTGTTGTAAGAAAGAAATGTTGCAGTTGGGTGGAGGTGGCGTACACCTTTAATCCCAGCACTCGGGAGGCAGAGGCAGGTGGATTTCTGTGAGTTCAAGGCCAGTGTGTTCTATAGAGTGAGTTCTAGGACAGGCTCCAAAGCTACACAGAAAAACCCTGTCTCAAAAAAACAAAAAATAAATAAAAAAAAAAAAGAAATGTTGCTAGATGTACAATTTTTAGAATTTGGATCAGAACAGTTGGCCTTCAGGAGAGTAGCTTTCTAGCCAGGTGGTGGTGACACATGTCTTTAATCCCAGCAGGAGATCTCTGTGAGTTCTACAAAAGTGAATTCCAGGACAGCCAGGGCAACACAGAGAAACCCTGTCTCGAAAAACAAAAAACAAAACAAAACAAAAAAAGAAAGGGGTTTTCTTATAAAAGGCCAGTCTCAAAATGTTCTGTTCTTCATATTTTTTTTTAAATGAGAATTTGAAAAGAAAAAAAGCTAAGTCTTAAAATTTCCTGTAATTTCCTTTCTTTTCCTACTTGATTAAAGATGTTTTCTTTGCTGTGAAATGTGGAAGTCTTAGCTTTTAATTAACTTCCCTGCCACAATGGGAAGTCTGTTATAGATGAAAGTGAAGTGGTTTTTCTTCATGTTTTAATAAAGTTTTAATTACTGTGAGCTCTGTGTTTGTGTGTGTGTGTGAGAGAGAGACAGAAGACAGAGTGTATGTACATGCATGTTTTCATGGGCAAGCTATCATAAGGTCTATGACTCATAGAGGCAAAAGAAATCTATAACTCTGACATCTGTGGGCATCAGGCATGTACATAGTGCACAGATATACTAACAGGCAAAACACCCCTATACATAAAATAATAAAGTTATTTTTGAAGTATATGTAACTAACAAAGAGATCTAATAGATGAAAATTAATCTTTCTATCCTGTTACATCTATACATAAAACCTCTAACTTACACAGAATGGAATTTAAATCATTCAGGGACCCACAGAGCTGGCTGCTGCCTGTATCCCCCCACCCTTATCTTCTAGCTGCTTCTACAGGTAGACTGGTCAAGGAATTCCTGGTCTCCCCAAATTGAGGAGGACATTTTCTTGGGACCGAAGCTTTTATCCAAAGTATTATCTGCAGCTTTTTTCCCCCCTCTGGCCCAAATTCCCTCCATTCGGCGTCCCATGTAGGCAGACTCTCCGGTAGGACCCTTCCTGAATCATGGTGGCCACTTGCTGCGACTCTTTCCATTAGACCATTCTTCCTGCTTTAAGAATCCCGTGTCTGGGCCTGTGCGATGGCTCCGCAGGTGAAGGCACCTGCCGCCAAGGCTGATGGCCTGCGTTCAGTACCAGGGATATTTCTATCATGGCAGCAGGAAGTTCTGCTGGGCAGTGCTGGGCTGGAGGCTTGGTGGGTCTTAGAAGAAGGCCTTGAGTTTCCTTTCTTTCCTTCTCTCTCTCTCTCTCTCTCTCTCTCTCTCTCTCTCTCTCTCTCTCTCTCTCTCTCTCTCTCTCTCTCTGAGACATGGTCTCTCTATTATGTAGCCCCGGCTGGCCTGGAACTCAGAGATCTATCTACCTGCCTCTGCCTCCCGAGTGCTGGGATTATCCACTTTTCTAGTGGCTACTCCCACCATGGCTAGCGAGGCCTAAAATTAAATATATAAACATATATATTAAGTGGAAGTATTGATTACATCTGGGGCTGAAAAAGGTCATTTGTTTTGGTAAAAGCCTGCAAGCAGGTGACCTAGATAAGAGTGCTTTTGGTAACACCACACACATTCCAATCGGTAGCATCACGATCAGCATGTTTTCAGGAGCTCGTCAGACCACGGTATAGGACCTACTAAAAAGGAAGGGACAGTACTTTCAGTGAGAAGACTGTCCTAACAGCAAATAAAGAGCTGAACGGACTGGGGGAAAAATCAACAGCTGTTCTTAGATCAGAAACCTCCCCACAGGAACCAGACCTGAGCAGGAAGATGTGAGCTGTAATTAACACACTGCGGGAAGCTCACAGCTGACTGGTCAGTTAAAACCTTCAGGGGAAGGGCGGGTATTCAGGTTCTCTTCTCATACCTGCGAGATTGCCCTCCAGGAGTTTGACCAGATTTTAGATCTTCTAGCAGAGAGTGGGAAGGACAGGAGCCGCTGTGAAATAAGCCGAGAATTCTGGTTGTTGATGTTGTTTTTTAATGAAGCCCTGCTATCAAGAGAAACTGTGTGCTAAAATCTGAACTGTTAGGGTCTTCTGAGGGCCCCGTCGACCTGAGGGAACAAAAGTACCCAACTCCCACCAGCCCTAGGCTTCTATACGAGAGAAGGAAAAAGCTCAACTCCAGTCTACCCTGGTCTTCCAGGGAATTCACCGATCAGAGGCACGGACTCACTTCAAGACTGAACTATTGTAACATGCCCCCACACCTCAGTCGGCCCTAGACCTGAGCACACCCGACTCCATGATGGAAGTACCACTGAGGCCATAAAACTCAGCAGGTAGACAGCACCACCAGCCAAAACAAAGACAAAGAACTAATCCATCGGAGTCCAGAGTTCCGGGAATTCGTCTCTCAATGTGCTAACTTTATTTCTTTGCTTCTGTAGTTCCACTTCTGGCTAATTGTGCTTGTTAACTGAAGTGTGTCAACCCGGGACATGGTTTTTGTGCTTAAAAGCTCATTCTGAGAAAGACTCAGGACTGCACTGAAATCCGGGACACCCAGTGTGCATGCAGGCTGACTAATAGAGACTGTCTATTGGATCACACCCATGTCTGAATAGCCTTCCATAGTGGAGACTCTACAACACAGTAACGCGTTTCAGCTCCCCTTGCCCCATCCCGGTCTCGCCACGTTGCTGAAGTCACAACCCAGGTGGGAAGATGGCTTGACCACAACTGCCAGCTGTGGAAGCCGAATCCCAGAGTTCAGTTCTCAGAACCCACGTTAATAAAGTGTCGTGGATCTGTAATAACAGTCCTCCTGAGGCAAGACGTTGGGGCAGAGAGAGGGAAAAACGCAAACCTGTCAGGCCAGCTAGCCTTGGAAATGCTGCCAAGCAACCAAAACAAAGGAGCCCCTCCTTCAATGAGGTGGAAATCGAGATAGACTCCCCAAAGATGTCCCCTGATCTCTCTTCTCTCTCTCTCCTCTCTCATGAAAAAAAAAGAATTATTTTTTAAAAAGACATACATATCAAAATTTCTTTTACCAAGTAAGTCATGTCTAACTATCAAGAAAAAATAAGAACTGGCGACTTAGCTCAGTTGGCAACATGCTTGGTAAGATCCTGGCTTCAGTCCCTAGAAATGTAAAAAGTGGCATGGTGGCTGAAGCCTGTAATTCCGGCATGTGGAGGTTCAGGCAGGAAGATCAGAAATTCAAGGTCATCCTGGGCATATAGTAAGTTCGAGGCCAGCCTGTGATACTTGTGATATTTAGAAATAAATGAGAATTTCTTTCTTTCTAAAAGAAAGAAAAAACTTAAAGGTATTGAAAAGGCAAAAATATATGGATAGGCCAGAACTTGATTCATATTAGAGAGTCCAAAGTTATCACACTGGGAATTTAGAATAACTGATTTGTTTGGGAGATAATGTTTAGCATGCAAGACAAAAATGTCATTTTCAAGAATAAATGAGGGCTAGAGAGGTGTCTCGGTGGTCACGAGCATTTGTTGCTTTTGTAGAGACATGGGTTTGATTCCCAGAACTCCCGTGGTGGTTCACCATGATCTGTAACTCCAGTTCCCAGGAATTTCATGTCCTTTTCTGGTTCCCAAGGGCGCCAAGCACTCACACAGTGCACAGACATACACACACACAGGCAAAACACTCACACATAAAATAAAATGAATAAATCTAATTGAAAAATAATAAAAGATAAAAAAAGAATGGTGCAGATCAAAGGCATCCTAGTGGAAATGAATGATCTTTCATAGGCTAAAAGAAGACAGGCATTTATCAGTACACTGGACATGGCTAAGGAAACATTTCTGAGCTTGAGGGAATGTCTATGGGAACCTCAAAACTGAAAAACAAAGAGAAGGCTGAGCAAATGTATCAGAACATCCAAAAACAATGGCCTTATTACAAAACCACTATACACGTGCATCGAAAATCCCAGGAAAGGACTAGAAGCAATGTTTGAAGTGATAATGGCTAAGAATCGCCCTTAAATTGATGGCAGGCACCAATTTACCCTCCAGGTAGCTGAGAGAACAGGGACCGGATTTAGAAAAGGGACACTCGAAGAGCAAACACGTGACTGTTTTCCACTTCCATCCAATAGAAACTGCTCTACCTAGTAGAATCCAGTATCTCTTCCACTTGGCAAGCTGCCCATAGTGGATGTGGTTGTATACAGGCTGTTATACAAGATGACACTACATATTAAGTTAATCCAATTAATTTTACTTGGTCTAAGTCATGAACCAGCCACTTGGAGAATAGAATTGGACACTTGGCGCAGTTTCCTTTTTCTTGTGCTGAGAATCAAACCCAAGGCTTCCTGCATGTCAGGCAAGTACTGTTCCATTAAGCCGCGTCCTCAGTCCTTCTTATATAATCCTTTCTATGGGGAGACAGTGCCGCGTACAGAAGATAGGAATAGTCCAATTGCCTTGGTAGCTGTATTTTTCCTTATGTGTTGAGTTTATAAATTAATTCTGAGGTTATATTTGGTAAAGTGAGACTTGGTGAGGTGAAGTGAACTTCCCAGTCTTGCCATCAACTGAGAAGCTTTTTGAGCATGGGAGTAACAATGGACTCACGCAAGATCCTTTATGGTAATGTGTAAGCCTTCTGTCAGGGAAAACTGGGTCCCAAATATGTGTTAGGTATAAACGTCCAGGCTGTTTTAGGAGCTGCTAGGTCACAGGCTTATTAGGAAAATGTGTTCTCAGGTAGTAACTGTGTTTACCTTGAGGACCATCAGGAGAAGGGACCTGTAGCTTCACAGTTGGGATAGGCACAGGCAGTACTGAGAGGTTTCTCAGGACACCAAAGCTTACGCCGACTTCTGGGAAATAGCAGAAGTCTTAGCAGAGGGACACTGTTGTCTTCATCCTGACACCTGATGCTATCTAGAGGCAGAGGAACGTATGGAATTTAAGGAGTAGCCAGGGTCCCGTCTAACTACAGACTCCTCAAAGACAGTATGAAAAACTTGTCTTCCCTTCCTTAGTACAAAGCTTGAGACTCCCAAGACAAAATAAAGGTGGTATTTGCTTCGTCGGACAAATGTATTGATCCTTTGTGACTTTATCTAGACTAAAACAGTTCCTGAAGTCCTGGATATAGACATCAAAGCAAAATACTTCCTTCAGTATCAGTAAGGACTGCCACATGGCATCCTAAGGGATGTATCAATGTCTTTTTAGCTGTAACTTCTATGGGAAGTCAATGATGACATATAGCAATTGGTTTGGATTCATGTCACACCCACACACTATTCAATATCTGTGTTACTAGTCACAAGGGAAAGAAAATGAGCATAGGTAGACAATACATGCAACGCCATCAATATCCCTTCAAAACCCAAACAAAATGCATCTTTTATGGAACTATGCGGGGCTTGAAGTGCGGGCTCTGACTCAGCAGCATTGGTCTCTGCTGGAGCTTGCGTGGGTGTGGTGCTTCTGTATCCAGCCCTACTGGGTCAAAAAACACAAACAAACAAACAAACAAACAAACAAACAAACAAAAAACCCAAAAAACCCAGCATTTTAAAACGTTTAAAAATGATTTTATAGGTGGGCCTGGTGGTGCACTTGGGAGGCAGAGGCAGGGGGATCTCAGCACTCAGGAGGCAGAAGCAGGCCGATCTTGTTGAGTTCCAGGCCAGCCTGGTCTACAGGGTGAGTTCCCGGACAGCCAGGGATACACAGAGAAACCCTGTCTTTAAAAAAAAAGAAAAAAGGAAATCCTCCTGTCTCCACCTCCAGTCTCCCCACAGGGGCACTAGGACACACAGGCATGCACTTCCACATCTGGGTTTCTGTAGTTTCTAAGGGTTCAGAATCAGGTCCCCATACTTGAGCTGCAAGCACCGAGCTGCGCCCCCCCCCCCCCCCCCCCCCCCCCCCCCCCGCCAGGCCACTCCTGCTATTTTGTACTGCATATTTGTGGGAATCAATATTCTCAGCATGGATGATTATAAAATTAAAGAGTTGATTTAAATCAACTCTTAAAAACAAATGTTGAAGATGCTGTATGTCTGGCAGCAATAAATCCTCAGCTAGCCGGGCGGTGGTGGCGCACGCCTTTAATCCCAGCACTCGGGAGGCAGAGCCAGGCGGATCTCTGTGAGTTCAAGGCCAGCCTGGGCTACCAAGTGAGTTCCACGAATAGGCGCAAAGCTACACAGAGAAACCCTGTCTCGAAAAACAAAAACAAAAACAAAAACAAAAACAAAAAAACAAAAAAATAAATCCTCAGCTAATATTTAATCTTACATAAGATATACAAAATTCCTGTTGTCTTTAACAAATGGCAAAATTACATGTATACCAAAGAGTGGTTTTGAAATAAATTTCATTATTATTTACCATCAGTAAATGTTTAACTTGTATATCTATTTTATGCAATTATATACTCGGGGTCATGTAAAAAAGTTAGGCAAAAAACGGGTCTGGAGTGGAAAGATTTTTAAGAAGACCTTCGACAGACGACAAAGGAGAAAGCATAATTTAAAAAGTAGCTTTGTATGAAAAGCTGAAGGTGGGGGCTGGAGAGATGGATGGCTGCCTTCCAGAAGATCCTGGGTCGGTTCCAAGCACCCATATGGTGGCTAGTACCTGTCTGTGACTCCAGTTCCTCTGTAGGCCTGTATGAACATATGTGGTACACAGACATACATGTCGCATACAACAAAATCTTAAAAAAAAAATAATAAAGCTGAGCTGGGTGTGGTATTGCTTGTTTTTAATCCCAGCACTCTGGAGGCTGAGGCATGCAGATCTCTGAGTTCAAGACCTGCCTCCTCTCCATAGCACGCTGCTCCTGGCTAGTCAAGGTTATCAAGTGAAACCCTGTCTCAAAGCAAGCAAACCAACCCTAAAGGTATCATTTGCAGACAACTATTCTTAACTCATGATTGAGTGGAAGTAGCTAAGGACAAGAGTGAATGAACAGATATGGCAGTATTAACAAAACTCTCAATGAAAACTGAATTTTAGGGAAGACTCACATATTAATAGGGAAGAAGAGGAACAGACAGACACTTTCAAACCTTATAAAGCCACATTTGTACTTCCTATCGTAGAAAAGAATCTGCACGGTGAGAGCTGGCTCAGCCCTGCTAATGGTTTGTTTGTTCTGTGTTAACCCTTAGCCCAGGTGATCCTAGAGAAGAAAACAAGGCTGTGCGGCCTTGGGACTGTGCCCCACAGAGAGAGATGTTAATGAGGGAAGTACAAGAGAAGCACCCAGAGAAGCGAAAACACTGTGAATCTCAGAGACCAGGCTGACCGCCTGACCAGAGCGGGAAGACTAAACTTTGAAGTGGGGGTCTGCCTCTGTTTCCATCTCATGGAAGCCAACTGGCTGGAAATCAGAAGGCGAAGAAGTAGGATGTTTATCCGTTGCCTCCCCAGATCACAAGGTTTCTAAATAAAGTGAAGCTTAACGATTCAGTTCTGGTCTTCTACTCATCGGTGTTTTGTTGTGACGGGTAACCGGAACTCTGGTGACATTTTGATGACACTATCACAAAATTTACTTTCACCTTTTGATAGCTAAGCTGCAGCATGGTCCACAAAGCTGAAACATTTACTCTGTGGTTCTTGACCAAAAAAAAAAAAAAAAGTCTAGGTGGTGGGGATTTAGCTCAGTGGTAGAGCGCTTGCCTAGCAAGCACAAGGCCCTGGGTTCGGTCCTCAGCTCCGGAAAAAGAAAAGAAAAGTCTGTAGATTTGTCGTAGATGAAAATAGATGAGGGGCTGGAAGACGACTCAGTGGTTAGGAGCACTTGCTGCTCATCCAGAGAATGTCCCCAGCACCCATATCAGAAGGCTACAGTCCCCACCCGCTAGCCCCAGCTCCCGGGGATCGCACACTGGTCTTCTGGCCTCTGAGGATACCCAAACACATGCGGCACAGGGACACACTACACACAAAAAAGGGGGGCATTCGTTGATATTTAAAATAAAGGTCACGAGGGTGCCATGATGGCATTAGTAGCTTTACATTTATTTAGTGCGCGCACGCGCGCGTGTGTGTGTGTGTGTGTGTGTGTGTGTGTGTGTGTGTGTGTGTCGGAGGTTAATTTTCATGAGCAGATTCTCGAATTTCACTTCCTTGAGCCGGGGTCCCTTGTTTGTGGACAGGTTACTACAAGCTGGCTGGCCCTCCTGTCTCCATCTCCCATCTCCCGCCCTTTCCTTCCCTCTCCTCATTTTTTCCTTTAGTGACAAGGTCTCATGTGGCACAGGTTGTCCCCAGACTTGCTCTGTAGCCAAAGCCTCCAGCTCCTAAGTGCTGGGATCCCAGACCTGTTCCTTCATGCCATCATTTCGGAAGCTAAGTGATTACTTAGGGAAGTTCACTTTACTAGTGTACTTCACTGTGTGTGCTCGCTAGGAACCAAACACAGGGCATCTCAGGCGCTAAGCTGAGCTCTAACACTGAGTTTTGTATATGTTTGGAAGCTCTCACAATAGTGTTTTCAAGTTTTTAGATGTAAAAGATGGTTAAGAACAACACCAACCAAAAACTTATGAGAGTTGTGTGGGGCTACTATGATGCAGCCTTGCCTTTTTGCTTTTTTTTTTTGAAAGACGGAAGTCATTCCAAGATCTCGGTAAGAGCAATCCCCTTGGAACAGTCACCGAGTCAGTACAAAGGCACCAAAAACAAGTATAGGAAAAGATTTTTTTTCCCTTGGAGGAGGTGTGTCCCAGGATCAATCGCATTTCCACAAAGGAACCGAATTCGGGTCCCCGGCCCTGGACAGACTCGCAGAGGCGAGGGCTGGCGAGGAAGTCCTGTCCGCCCCACCGAGGAGGGAGGGGCGGGGCGCGACGTCAGCACGTCCGTCCCCACGTCCAGCGGGGAGACAACTGACCCGAGTGCCCAGGCTGGCGCCGGCCGCTCTCCGAGCCCAAAGAGCCGAGCGCAAACTGCGGCTGCGCAGGCATGCCGGGGGCGGGGCTTTGGGGGCTCAGAGGAGCGGCCGGACTGATTAGCCGAGCGGCTGCCCCGCCCCCGGCCCCGCCCACCCCGCGTCGTCACCGCCCCGCCCCCGCCGCCCGCCCGCTCGGCTTCGGGGTTGACACGGGGCTTCGCCGCGGGCAGGGCGGAGGGCAGCGCGTGAGCCCGCGGCGGGGAGGCGGCGGCGGCGGCGGCGGCCGGCCTGTGAGCGCGGTGAGGGGACGCGGAGGTCGGGCGGAGGCCGCTGCGGGCCGCCGGGCGGCGGGAGGAGGCCCGGGCGGCGGGAGGCGCCCGGAGGCACCGGGCTTGCAGCCTGGAGGGGCGGCGGCCGGCGGGCGAGGGGGGCGCGGCCGGCCAGCCGGCCCGGGCGGGTCCGGCTGCGGCCGGTTGGCGTGGGTCCCCCGTCGGGGTCCCAGAGCGCTGGGGGGCGGCGCTTCGGAAGTTGATTGGCACGCCTGACGTTTGTCTTCCACGTTCTTAACGGGGACGCGGGGAGGAAATGGAGAGGTCCCCCGGAACGCTGTGGGGCGGGGTGCGGTTGAGGGGGGCTCGCCCGGGAGGTGGTCCTGGCCTCGGTGTGCGAGCTCCTTTCTTCTGGGCTGGAGGAGAGGTAGAGGCCAGGTGGACGGGGTGACTTTCACTGAGCCGGTGGTTAAAACAAACAAACGAGGAATTCCTAGGGCCCTCCCCACCCCCCCCCCCACGCCCTGCCCTGCCTGCAACGCAGCAAACATTCCCAGCAACTTTTAAGTAGCAGGCGAGAAATCTCGGCGATTTGATATGTTTGAGCTGTGTTCTTGGTCTTGTAAGGGTAAGGGAAAACACCTGAGTAGGCAGTACTTATTTTTTTACCTCCACCTATCGCAGTTTTGATAGGGAACCTGCCTGGAAGATTTTTAGTACTTGATGTTCGTCTCGGTGTAGGAAAACAGGTTTCTGTGCGATCTACTCAGATTGGAAATTTATCTATTTGACTGGGTAAGCAAGGCTGGCAGATACCTGGATTAAAAAAACAAAACAAAACACAACTTTGGGTATTTTTGTATTTCACAGACCTGTTGACGAGCCCAGCTAACCACTGATGAAGATGTGTTGGAGTAGCTGCAGATATTGATCTTTACTGATCGGAGACGGTCTTCTTTGTACCACTTTTTTGTTTGTTTGTTTGTGTATCCCGCTGCTTTGAGTTTTACTGTAACGGCTGAGAAACTTGGGAAATAAAATAACATGCTGTGGTCTTGAACCCTTCTTTTTGAGGAAATACTAAAGTGCCAGAGTGAAAAGCCGCAATGGCAGCCAGAGAGAGGCTCTTTGAACTTTGGATGCTTTATTGTACGAAGGTAATTGCTTTTATTTCTGTACTTAAAAATACGTGATTATAAAATTGTATATCCAGCATTATGACCTTAATGGGTAGTGTTTTTGTTCATATTAAATAATCCTGAATTGACAGGTGTGGTGGAACTCGCCTTTAGTCCCAGCACTTGAGAGGCAGAGGCAGGTGGAGTTCTGTGAGTTCCCCATCCTAGTCCAGTTAAGAGAGTTCCAGGACAGCCAGGGCTGCATAGAGAGCCCTTGTCTCAAAACAACAAAACAAAACAACCCCCCCCCCCATCCTGAATTTTAAAAACATGTAAGAGATCTTACATTTCCCATATTTTTTCAGATTTGAGTACATTGACTATATTGGCCTACTATTAAAAACTTACAGATGTGTTTTTTGATACTATCTTCAATGATCTCAAAATTATATAGGTGAGATTGTGCCTATAAAAGGAAAATAAAAGTCCTATTGTGTGCGGGATGTTTGGGGCACATGAGTGCCGTGGTACTTATGTAGAGGACAACTTTGTGGATTTGGTTCTCCCTCTCTGCCCTTCCATAGCTCCCTAGGATTGAATTTAGGTGTGCAGGATTGTGTGGCCGGTGCTTTACTCTTTTTTTTTTTTTTTTTTGGTTTTAACCTTTGAGAGAGAAGTAGGTTTGTTTTGTTTTTGGCCCTCATTCTGTGAATTATTCCAAAAAGTCTTTTCAGCCTCCTCCTTAAAGCGTTTGTTGTGGATCATTTTAAGCATGTACAAAGAAGATAAGATACAGTAAATCTTTGTCACTCATTTCAGTGATGATCAGTTTATACCATGGTTCTGTTCTGTTCTCTCTCTACTGAATTATTTAAAATGAAATTCCACACAGTTTAGGATGTTGCCTGTAGATATTTAAAAGTGTATCTGTAAAATAAGTCTTAAAAACTATCACAGTACAATAATTATTTAAACTGCAAAAGATACACTTATGTCCAAACTTCTCTGCTAATCTCATAAGACTTATTTTCTCACTGCATAATTCAGTATTTAAGCAAAGTATGTGCACTGTATTTTATTGAAAGGATGTGTGAAATCTATACCATACTTCTTTGATATTCATTTGTGGTAGAGAAAGCACCCACCTTTACCCCCGAGACAGGGTTTCTCTGTGTAGCTTTGGAGCCTTTCCTTTAACTTACTCTGTAGCCCAGGCTGGCCTTGAACTCACAGAGATCCGCTGCCTCGGCCTCCCTAGTGCTGGGATTAAAGGTGTGTGCCACCACTGCCTGGCAAGTTTTTTTTTTAATTAATTAAAAAAAATATTTATTTATTATATATTGTGTTCTGCCTGCATGTATGTCTGCAGGCCAGAAGAGGACGCCAGATCCCATTACAGATGGTTGTGAGCCACCACCATGTGGGTGCTGGGAATTGAACTCAGGACGTCTGGAAGAGCAGTCAGTGCTCTTAACCTCTGAGCCATCTCTCCAGCCCCCCAAGTTTATTTTTAATGATTAAATGATTTAATGATTTTAATGATTAAAATTTAAACATTGCTTGCCATTTTGCTGTCCCACTTGATTTTCTGAATACACAGAATATTGTATACATCCCTGGTTAAAGAAGAGATCTTTGCAGATCGTGCAGATCTGTTTCAGGGCAGTGAAGTTAAGACGTCTTTCATATTTGCCACAGTGCTGAACTGACTTTGGCACCTGTGTTCCAGTATGTCAATAGTAAGTCACTCTGGTAATGCTTTGGACGTTGCCACTGATGAGTTTGAAAGTTTAGTAGAAGTACCCTTGGTTTATACTGCTTTGTAGAAGGAATGCAGACTGTGTCTGCTTACTCATCTGAGTTCAAGACTAAATGTTAGGGATTAAAATCCTAGTAGAAGCTTCTGTTTTAGCAGGTGGATCCTCACATGTTAAATTGAACACTTAATAAAACATTTGATAGTTTTTTCTTTTTAATAGGTTTTTCTTAAATTATCAAGTATTTATGGAGTATGCTCTAATGTTTTAATACATGTGCACATGAAATAATCAAGCCAGGCTGATAAACATATATATCCCCTCACATAATTACTTTGTATGACATGCAGTTTGTTTTGTTACCAAATGCGTCAGGCCTAATTTCCCTTTTATTGTCTTTCTAGGAGTATGGTTTAATTGCATTGTTAGAAATATGACTATCCATAATAGATTTGTTGACTTTATATAGAAGTCATTACATAAGAAGGTATAGTGTTCCTATATTCTGAAGGTTGTTATGTCAGTGGATATGACCAATAATTCAGGTTACGTGTAGTCTGAACTTTCTTGCTTTTAAATAGTCATGCTCACCCAAGGTCAAGGATTTGATTGACAGTGTATTCATATAGCTCGTAAAAGTTAAACATTAAATTTGAACAGCTCTAATCTAGTAAGTGATTTTAGTTCATTGGTTAGCAACGACCACTCTGGATGTATTGAGAGCAGACAGTCGAACGACAGCTGTTGGGTGTCTTCGGACATCATTTCTTTGCTTGATCTTAGGAACAAAAGTAGAGGCAGGTTTTATATAACTGTGTACCAGCTTGGGTAGTCATTAAGCATCTTTTGGGAATTCAGGTATTTGTGCATTCTCTATTTCAACTGCCACTCTAGGAAAGGATGTATTTTCAGTGTTGGTGATTCAGTCTAGGGCTTTGCAGCTAGTAGGCAGGTGTATCATCTATCTTCTTTTACTTTTTATTTTCTGAGGCAGTGCTTTTCCAAGTTACCCAGTGGGGTCTTGAACTCACTCTGTAGCCCAGGCAGGCCTTGAGCTTGACCTCTTCCTGCTTGAACCTCCTAAATCACTGGATTACAGACATGCATCATCAGGCTTGACCACCAGATATTATACATGCAGTAGCTAGTTGCTAGGATATATAGAGGAGAAATTGAGCATCTCGGATTCCTCAGTAAGATTTAAGTTTTTGGGGGCAGGAGATATAGCTTAGTGGTTAAGAGTGGCCGCTTTTTATGGGACTTGGGTTGGATTCCCAGCGTCACATGACAGCTCACAACTGTCTGTAACTCCAGTCCCCAGAGATTCAGTGACCTCTTCTGGCCTTCCTGGGCATCAGGCGTACAAGTGGTGGACAGACACATACAGAGGCAAAACATACATAAAGTAACACTGATACATAAAGAACAAGTGTAAGTTCATTTTTGTTCTTGCTGGTAAAATTATCACAAAGTGATAGAAGGATGTAATAGGTAGAAAGTCGGGGTTCATTAGTTATTTTGTTTTTTAGACAGGGTTTCATTTATTCCAGAATGTCCTAGAACTCTTTTCTTTTTTAAATTAGGTTTATTTTACTTTATGTGTGAATGTTTTGGCTATATGCATGTATGTGTACCATGTGTGAGCTTGATGCTGTGGAGGTCAGAAGAGGGCATTGGAGTCCCTGGAACTGGATTTGTGACTGTGACCTGTCATTTAGGTGCTGGGAACTAACCCTGGTCTTCTGCAGTAGCAACAAGTGCTCCAGCCCAGCCAGAACTCTGGATATTCCTGTTTTAGTCTCCTAAGTGCTGGTGCTGTAGGGATGTTTGATCTCACTCTGTTATTGTTGAGATTACATTGAAAAATTAAGTGGAGCTAGTAGAAATAGACCCAAAATTTAGTTCTAATTCTGCTTTTCATCTTAAGGACCTTAAAATCAGGTTATCTAGTTTTTTTATATTTCTATTTTCTCATCTGTCAATTGAGAAAAAAAATAACTTTTATTTTTCTCTTTGGTGGAAATGAAGCTGAGCTAATAAAATTAAATTTTAATCTTAAAGTTTTCAGGTTGCCATTTAAGCATAGTGCATAGTTATCTTGAATAATGGTGTGGGTTTTTATTTTCCCCACTCTCACACAAGTTTGTTTTGGACCTTGGTGATGCTTCATTTCCTGCAGTTGCCCTTTGTCCTTCTAAATCTGGAATATGACTGAAATAGATAGTTTTGCAGTGAGCTCAGAGTAGAGTTCCTTTTCAGAATAAAAGTTTTGCTTTATAGTGAAAGTGGAATTTAATGATGTTTTATTTAGATAAAAAGGTATGCACCTCCTTTTATACAGATTTTGAAAAATCATACTGGTGGCTTCTAATTACATGTTTGTTTAAGGACATTAGATATGAAAGTAAAAAAAAAATGAATATATCAGAAGACCTGAAGGTTGTCTATAGGAAATGAATATTACCTCTGTGGTTTGGTTTGTGCTCATCATGTACTGCTCTTAAAAAAAAAAAAAAAAAGATGGCATGAAAAATTTTTATTGTTGGGCTGGATGTGGTGGCACATACCTTTAATTATTTAAAACAGTTAGATCTCTGAGTTCAAGGCCAGCTTGGTCTACTTGGAGAGTTTCAAATTACCCTGGCTGTGTAGTGAGACCCTGTCTCAAAAATCACATTCTTTTTTTTTTATTCTTTTGATTATCTAAATTTCGCTGGGAGTTGGTAGCATAGGTAGCACTTAATCTATGCTTTGGAAACTGATACTTTGGCCAAGTTAGCTAGTATAAGATACTAGGTTTCCAGGTAAGCATTCTGAGTTTTCAGTCCTTGAGGGACATTCAAGTATTTCATAGGTAGATAGGAAGTTCAAAAGGGAGGCTTGTGTTAGAAATAAGTATTTGAGAGTTATATTGGAAATGATACGTACATAAGGAGAAGAGGGTAAAGTCAGGAAGTTTTGGACCTAAAGAACTTTTATTAGGAAGAGAGAGAAGTCCAATATTTCCTGTCTTACACATATAATAATGCATGTTAAGGAGTTTGAATGGGAGAACTAGGAGTGTTGGTTCCTCAGAAAGTAGAATGGTTTCAGAAGTAGTCTAGAAGAATGCAATATAGCATTCAAGAGAAGCATTTGGAAGGCTGGGTGTGGTGGTGCACACATGTACTTCTAGTACTCAGGAGGTTGATAGGAGAATGCCGAGTTCCAGAACAAAGTGAAAAACTAGGGCTGAGGAGGTAGGTGTCTCAGTGTCTGAAGTTCTTGTTGTGGAAGTGTAAGAGCTAGAGTTCTGGCAGTAGTGCACATCTGTAATCCCCGTTAGCCTACAGTGAGATAGGGGGTGGCAACAGGAGACTCCGGGAAGATCATGGGCCTGGTGTGCTCAGTGGTGGACAAGAGACCCTGATTAGAAGGTAGGGACCAACATCCAGTGTTATCTTCTATTATATGGATGCTTGATGTACACACACACACACACACACACACACACTCAAAAAATTACTCCCCCCAACATTGTGGAGGTTATTGGTAGTTTCAGTAAAAGCAATCTATAAAGAGTGAAAATTAAAGATGTTAAAAATAAAAGCTATTTATTTATTTATTTATTTTAGAGATTGAATCCAGGCCTTCATGCGTGCTAACCAGTTGCAGTACTATTGAGCTACAAACCCCTTGTCCTCATTTTTTTTTTATTATCAAATTCAGACTTAAATTTGTTACCATGCTGCTTTTATCAGTTAAAAAGGCTTCCTTTTGATTTTTTTTTTTTGTATCAAACTGGTCAAGAATATTGGTCTATAGATCACACTTTGGCATCTAGAACATTGGAACAGTCTCAGATTTCCAAAATCGATCTGTAATTCTAGAGTTTGTATGATGTAAGGAACTTACTAGTCCGTGAATTGTAAACTTTCCTATAACACTGTAAAACAATACTGTTTACAAGATAGGAGGCACCCCTAAGATGATTTAAGTAGCGTACAAGTTACTATGAATAGCACAAACTTTAAAGATTCCTACCTGTAAGTTAGGCATCCCAGAAACCAACCACTGATAGATAGCTCCCTTAAGCTGCAATTTTAGAAACAAAGCTTTGATCAGTTGTTCTATCTGCATGTTGTAACCTGAAATTTCTCGGTCCAGCCCAGCTCTGAGGTCCTGCAGCCATTTCTAAAATAATCACTCAGAGGCTTATATTCATTACAAACTGTGTGGCCGATGGCTTCAGCTTCTTGCTAGCCAGCTCTTTCATCTTCAATTAACCCGTTCCTATTCATCTCTCTGTTGCTACGTGGCCGTGCTGTTACCAGTTGGCTGGCATCTTGTTGCTCCTTTGGCAGCTGCTGGCGTCTTTCCCAACTCCACCCTTCTTCATCTCGTCTTCAGTTTGAAGGTACCATGTCACCTTATCCTGCCCTGCCATAGGCCAGTACAGCTTTATTTATATATTTATTTTATATGAATATGATTATGAATGGGAGCCACACATATTCACGTCAAACAGAAAGACATCCCCCAGCAGAAGGTTGATTTGCCCTTGCTACAGCTTCCTTTCCTTTGAAATTACAGGACAAGTTTCCTATAAGGGAGCTGGGAGTGGCGGCACACACCCTTAGTCCAAGCAATGGGGAGGCAAAGGCAGGTAGTCTCCAAGTTCAAGGCAAGCCTGGTCTGCATAGAGAGTCATAGGTCAGTCAGAGCTACATAGTAAGACCCTGTTTAAAAATGTCAAAAATGCTCAACCTCTCCCAAACCAAAACTACAACAAAAAAGTTAAGATCAGGAATCCATCTATCACAGTCCGCTTTTTTTTTTTTAAATAAATGTATGTTTATTTATTTATTTATTTTTTCGGAGCTGAGGACTGAACCCAGGGCTAGGCAAGCACTCTACCACTGAGCTAAATCCCCAACCCTCACAGTCCGCTTTCTTGATCACAATCATTTGTATCCCTCTTATATGTAGCATGTATTTTGTATTCATCTCAGTCTTGAACCAGGATCTTGTGATGACATCGACATACATCATCATGTCCACTTGTGACTTCTCTTGATAATACTGAACTCAGAAGAAGCCATCAATATATGTCCCCCACAGAGCTGACGTAGAGTGTTAAAACTGAAATGGCAGTACCACAATAAAGATTTCAGGAAAGGGAAGAATGGCAGCCCTGAAAACTAAGTAGTCCCAGAGAATTAAATTGCTATGGTTTTGCCCCAGAGGTCACTCTTCCATTTCTTCTGGCTCTGTGCTCTTGGAAATTCTTATTTTTGTATAATTCCCCCCTTTAATCTGAAGAGGGTGTAAGAGTCTGTGCTCTTGGTTGTGACAGGGCAGCTGACTCAGCTTTCTAGACTTGAAAGTCACTCAAAAAGATGAATGCTCTGCTAAGTCTCTTTCTTGCTCTCCTTTGTCTAGTTGTGTTGTCTAATGCCGCCAGTGTATACTCCGCTGGAATTAAGGCAACTGCTTGTCCCTTATTTTAGCAGTAAAGATTGGCTTTTCTGCACTGCCTTAGACTGGAGCTAAGACATGTATGTGTGGGTTTGCATGTGCTGCTTTGACTGAGGTCAGTATCATCTGTGATGATAGTTTTTTTTCCCTGGTCCCTGGTGCTGTTCACGTATGGCATGTTCATCACTGTTAGAACATGTGCGATTGTTGATAGTAGTTGTTTTTTTTTTTTTTTTTTTTTTTTTGAGCTGAGGATCAAACCCAGGGCCTTGCGCTTGCTAGGCAAGTGCTCTACCACTGAGCTAGATCCCCAACCTGCCATCTTATCTTTTTATTTTATTGGTATGTTTAAATTTATCTATCTACCTACCTACCTACCTACCTACCTACCTACCTACCTATCTATCTATCTATTGAGATGGGGACTCACTCTAGCTCTGGCTTGCCTGGAACTCAATATTAGACCAAACTGGCCTCAAACTTAACACAGTCTTCTAGTCTTTGCCTCCTGAATGCCGGGATTTAATCTGGGCGATATTGAATTGGACCTAGCACTCTTGGAATGCTCACTACATTTTTGTGTTGTGCTAGTAAATGTACAAATAGGGAGATAAGATTGTACAGCTGGGCGGTGGTGGCGCATGCCTTTCATCCCAGCATTCCGGAGGCAGAGCCAGGAGGATCTTTGTGAGTTCAAGGCCAGCCTGGGCTACAGAGTGAGTTCCAGGACAGGCACCAAAGCTACACAGAGAAACCCTGTCTCAAAAAACCAAAAAACAAAACAAAAACAAGCAAACAAAAAAACCCAAGGTCATACTGTGGTGTTTCAGTATACTGAACTTAATCATGAGATCTAGTCCTCTGCTCTGTTAGAAAGCCTGTAAGGAAAACTCCAGGTGATTGTATGTTTATTGTTCTATACTGGGGGGAAATGATACAGTCACTGCTGTTTCTGATGTGGAGCTCTTTCTTTTTATGATCATTTGATAGTAAAGCGTAGTTCATCTATAAATTCTTCCAGGAGGATGAGATTGTTTTGTGTGTTAACTTTTTTGTAGCCTTGACTTGACAGATCCTGACTGAACCATCCTTCCCTTTTTTAACCTACGAATCTCCAGCCTTGCTCGCATACGTGGTTCACAACCAGCGTGTGTAGTAGGATGGACACCTGTTGGGTTCATGTATCCTTGGAGCGCCAACAGTTTCTAGCTTATGACTTTGGACAAGTTGTATATCCTTTTGTAATCCCTAAAATTAGGAAAACTAAACCCTTTCTGGATAGTTGTAACGTATAAATAAGACAATAGGTTAAAATGCCTGCTGGTCCAGGTAAATAGAGGATACTTTAAAAATTATGCTTTGCTTCTTAAATGAAACAATACCTTTCCTTCTTTGTAACTGTTCAGTTTCCTAGGAGAATTCTTTGCTTGCCAAACGTTTGGTAGCACTGACCTTTAGAGTCTGAACGAGGCCTTAGAATATAGATCAGTACTAGAGTGTTGGTGTAGAATTTGAACTAGATACTAGAGAATTGCTAAATAAAATATGAAGAGAAATGCATTAATTTTTTATAGTGTGTGTGACTGTTTTGTTCTGACTTTTACCAAGAAGTAATCATTTGCTTTTTATAAAGAAACTAATAAGGAGAACCCCAGGTACTTGTATTTTTGTAGTTTTAGCCCTAAGGGATAAGTGAATGAATATATAGATGAAAGACAGTCTAATTTGGAACATAAAAAGCAGGTAATAAGTCTTAGAAAATTTGTCATAGATGCTATCCTTTGTCTAAAATATTTCTATCTGTGATTTCTCTTGTGACATTATAGATGTAATATATAAACTGATTTTCGAACCAGTATAGTAAGAGAAAAGGAAATTCTGAAAGGTCAGCAATGCTGTATGTTCTGGAAACATTCTTTGAGATTCTGCATTATAGTGTAATACTTTTATTTTAGGGAAACATAGCTTTCCTAGTGATCCCTTTGTCTTAGATGTTTAATGATTAAGTATCTGTACTCGTAAGTTTCATGTTGAAATTTGATTGCTGTAAAGAAGTGTTAAGAGACAAAAGCGGGTAAAGTGCTGAGATCACAGCTGTGATCCTGCTAATGGCTGTTTGTTAGTTTGTAACTAACTTTAGGGAGTTACTTAGGTGTCAAAGCATTGCTTTTCTGACAAATAATATTGTAATCATCTTCTCATTTCAGAAAGATCCAGATTACCTGAGACTATGGTTGGACAATTTTGTTTTAAGTTATGAACAGTTTTTAGATGTTGACTTTGAAAAGCTGCCTACCAGGTACATAGAAACACTCTTTTATTACCATTGGGTGAGATTGTTTTGGCAAAAGGGTTTTATGACATAAGATCAGCAGCTATGCTAACAGTCTTGATGCTACTGCATGCCCCTGTTCTCCTGACGGATGTTGCTCAGTGATCCCAGCAGCCTTGCTGGCTCTCAGAAACCTCTTTGCTGTGGTGAGTGACCACCTCTCAGTGGTCTGGCTCCAGCTCTTCAGTTCAGCACCAGATCTCCCAGGTAGAGGATAGCGTCCTCCACAAGACTGCTTTCACTTCAGGCTCAAGTTGCAAATCTTGACATTTAGCCACACTTGAAATTTTTTATCACATTGAATTGATTAACTAAGTATCTGTCTTAAGTTTCAACACTATTTCCTTGCCCATATCTGACAGGGTCGATGATGTGCCTCCAGGAATATCTCTGCTTCCTGATAATATCCTGCAGGTTCTGAGGATCCAGCTGCTACATTGTGTTCAGAAAACAGCAGATGGGTTAGAGGAACAACAACAAGCCTTGTCAATTTTGCTCGTCAAATTCTTCATTATTCTTTGCAGGTATCTGGTATAAAAGAGTAAAAATTTTAGCATAATTATTACCAAAAAAACCTATAATAATACTTGTTAGTGATATTTGTTTGTATGAATCTTTAATGAATGTGTGTCTCTTTTGTAGTATGATTTGTTAGCACACTGGAACACTTCTTAATTACTATACTTACTTATAGAGACACTCAGCCAAGAATTCTCAGTGTGTGCTGTCAGGATGGCTCAGGGGGTAAAGGCACCTCCTGCCAAGCCTTGACTGCCTGAATTCAGGCTTCTGGACCGACAGGGTGGAAGGAGGGAAGACCTGGATGGCCTACACCTCGGTCCTTTGACCACCCGTACCGTGGCTCGCAGGACTGGTGCCGTGTACATGCAAACGCACACACCAAAACTTGAGAAGTGCAATAAAGTTGTTTAAAAAATAAATTTAAGTGTAACTTTAAAGACAGTGGCAAAAGTTTTCATTTTAGAAAGAGATAATTTAATATTTCTATATGGTTCTCATCTGTAAATGTATACATTTGTGTGTGTGCAAGCCAGAAGATGTGTGCTAGATAGATATTAACCTTTGTTTAAGATAGAGTCTCTGCCCTACCCTGGGGGCCTGGGGGCGAGGGCTGCCCCTTCCTCCCCTCCCCAGTGAGGGACATTTTTTGGTAAACCTATTTTCATTTTGGAAAATATTTATGAATAAATAGTAAAAAGAAAAAAAAAAAAAAAAAAAAAAAGATAGAGTCTCACTATGTAGTCTGCCTGGCCTGAAATTCACTTGGTAGACTAAGCTAGTCTTAAACTTGACAGAAATCTACCTGCTGCTGCCTTCAGAGTGTGGGACTAGGGGCTGGAGAGATGGTCCAGCGGTTAAGAGCACTGGCTGCTCTTCGAGAGGACCCGGGTCCAATTCCCAGCACCTACATGGCAGCTCACAACTGTAATTCTAGTTCCAGGGGATTTGACACCTTCACACCAATGCATATAAAATAAAGTTTAAAGAAAATATTTAAAACAAAAAAAAGAGTGTAGGAGTAAAGGGGGTTGTTGATGGGGATACACCACCTCGCCTAACTTCCACCTTTATCATTTTGAGAGTTCCTTAGAGGCTTTGCTGAGTAGATGGCACTGTCTGACACACAGGAAAGTGTGGGTGTGAGCTTCTCGGGGAAGAGTTACAGAAATTGAGACATACCTAAGACAATATTACTGAACATTATTTCACACAAAGGTACCACAATTTGTTTACTTATTACAACTAAGATGAAGGACATCTTAGTTGCTTCCAGTTTGGAACTGCTACTTATAAAACTGTTATATAAGTTTTATATGGGTACCTTTCAACCCATGTAGACAAATATCTAGGAACAGTAATGCTGTATTACATGGTTGTCACATTCTCACACTCAGTGAGCGAGGATTCCTGTCATTTCCCCATTTTTCCAGTTTTTATTTTGTGTGCATTGGTGTTCTTGCCTGCATGCATGTCTGTTTGAGGGTGCCATATCTCTTGGAACTGGAGTTACAGACAGTCGTGAGCTGCCATGTGGGTGCTGGGAATTGAACCTGGGTCCTCTGGAAGAGCAGCCAGTGCTCTTAACCGCTGAGCCATCTCTCCAGTCCCATTTTCCATTTGATGATGCCATCTTTTAGATTTTAGCTATTGCAATAGGTGTGTAGTATTTCATTGTTGTTCCTTAGTGATATAAAGTACTTAACGTTTTTTTGAGACTGTTCATAACATGATGAAGTACCTACATAAGTCCAATTTTAAAATTGGCTTGTATTCTTATTTTTACAGATCTGTGAATATTTTGATATACAGTTTTTTCCCCCAGATGATTGGTACATGTTTTTTTTTTTTTTCATTGTCTGCAAGTTGTTTTTATATTCTCTTAATACTGAGGCACAGAAGTTTTTATTTTAATGAGTCTCTTTTTCTCTCCCGCAATGGATTATGCTGTTAGTTTTCATCTACAAAGTCATCAGTCAATCTAAGAGCCCTTAGATTTTTCTCCTGTTTCTCTTAACATGTTGCTGTATTTTGGGGCTGGAGAGATGGCTGCTCTTCAAGAGGACCCAGGTTAGATTCCCAGCACCCACAGCTCCACTCCAGTTGCAGGGGTTGTGATGCCTTCTGGCCTCTGAGAGACGAGACACTCATGTGGTAACCAGACACCCATGCAAGTAAAACACCCTTACACACAAAAGGAAAACAAAACACAATAGCACTGTAACTCATTTCACTTGTCTCTAAGCTATAATTACTCTATATGTTTAGTGTTGTATTGAATAAACTATCGTGTTAGATCTGTTAAGAATAAGAAAAAAGAGTTGTTACACAGAGAAACCCTGTCTCAAACAAGCAGAAATTTCAGTTCATTTGGATTTTTTTTCTAATTGTGAACCTGACAGTGATGACTTTTACACTTTCAATTTTGGATCAGAAACTGAAAGTCCTTTATTTAGATCCATTTTTGTTTTGTTTTATTTGGGGGAGTAGGAGGCGGAGGGGAAGGAAGAAAAAGAATGAAAAGAGAGTAGTTCTGAGAGTGAGGAGATGCATGGGAATGGGGTTAGACAGAAGCACAGGTGGTCCCCAGACTGGTCATTTTCATGTTTGCTGGTTTTATCAATGGATGAGTTCATTTCATTAATATTTAAGTGTTTTGAAGCTTTCTATAATCTGTCCCCTACTGCTTGGTCTGTGCCTCAGAGGCATAGTTTTAAAGGCTACTGGAGTTACAGATATCCCTACTAAACATGTAGAAGTGATCTTGCTACTTGTAGGCCTGTAATGGTAACAAATATCAGTGCAATCAAAATTTAGCTATAGGTCCTTTTCCCTTGGCTGTTTCTCTTTTCCCAGTACTAATTCAGACACAACTTTTAAATGTAATCCTAAGCTGGGTGGTGGTGGTGGTGGTGGTGGTGGTGGTGGTGGTGGTGCACACCTTTAATCCCAGCATGTGGGAGGCAGAGGCAGGGGGATCTCTGAGTTCAAGTCCAGTTTGGTCAGCTGTTCCAGAAGAGCCAAGTCTTTTACACAGAGAAACCCTGTCCTGAAAAAAAGAAAAAAAAAAAAAAAGAAAGAAAGAAAGAAAGAAAGAAAGAAAGAAAGAAAGAAAATTATAAATTTTATTATGTTGCTGCTCAGAGATAATTCACATGTCATGTAATTCACTGACTTAGTAATGTCATTTATTTTTTAAAATAAAACAAAATTGTACTTTTGCTACAGTATGTTTTAGAACTTCATCAGTTCATAAGGACATTCAGTTTTGTTTTGATTACAGTGTATTTGGTGTGTGTGTGTGTGTGTGTGTGTGTGTGTGTGTGTGTCCGTCCGTCCATTTGATGAGTCCTAGGGATTTAAATCAGATTGTCAAGCTTGGTGGCAGATGCCTTTACCCTTTGTGTTGTCTTGCAAGCCCCAAGGATGCTGAGTTTTTAATCTCTCGAGATACTGCCAGACTGTTTTCCAGAGTAGCTATTATAATTTAAATTGCTACCTGCTTGAAGGTTTCATTTTTTTGTACATCCTTCCCAAAATCTATTTTCTGCTTCTGTCTTACCAGTGAATCTGAAAGTAGTTTTCATGACTGATGATGTTGAACATTTTTGATGTGCTTAGGATTTATATGTAGTACATTGTGAGCTACACACAGATGTTAAAATTTAAAAAATGTGTATGTACATGTGTCAGGTGCTTGCTGAGGCTAAAGGACGTCAGATCTCCTGGGGCTGGAGTTACAGGTGGCTGAGAGCCAGCTGATGTGGGTGTGTGGAGCCAAACTTGGATTCTCCGAAAGAGCAGTATGTGTTCGTGACCACTGAGCCATCTCTGGTCCCTACACAGAATTTTAAATGTTCTGCGTTAGAGAAAGGGATAAACAGTTAAGATGTCATGCTAATTTAATTTTTTCTTTTTCTTTCTTTCTTCTTTTTTTTTTGGTGGTTTTTTGAGACAGGGTTTCTCTGTGTAGTTTTGGTGCCTGTCCTGAATTTCGCTTTGTAGACCAGGCTGGCCTCGAACTCACAGAGATCCTCCTGCCTCTGCCTCGAGAGTGCTGGGATTAAAGGTGTGCGCTACTGCCGCCTGGCTTAGTTTAATTTTTTTAAGGTGTGAAGTCTGTTAGTTCTTCTGTTCTGTGAGCATCTGTTAGATTTTAAGAAAATTTTTATAAGTCACAGTGTCTCCAAACAAAACTAATGAAAACTGCCGGGCGGTGGTGGCGCACGCCTTTAATCCCAGCACTCGGGAGGCAGAGCCAGGCGGATCTCTGTGAGTTCGTGGCCAGCCTGGTCTACCAAGTGAGTTCCAGGAAAGGCGCAAAGCTACACAGAGAAACCCTGTCTCGAAAAACCAAAAAAAAAAAAAAAAAAAAAAAAAAACCAAAAAAAAAAACTAATGAAAACTAATGAGCTTAAGGGTTTTTTGTTGTTGTTGTTTTTTTTTTTTTTTTTTTTTTTTTTTTTTTTTTTTTTTTGGTGTGTGTGTGTGTGTGTGGTTTTTTCGAGACAGGGTTTCTCTGTGTTGTTTTTGGTGCCTGTCTAGATCTCACTGTGGAGACCATGCTGGCCCCAAACTCACAGAGATCCTCCTGGCTCTGCCTCCTAAGTGCTGTGATTAAAGGTGTACATCACCACCGCCTGGACATAAAGCTTAACTTTTAACAATAATGCCAAGAAGATACTTAGCCATTGTAAATTAGCTTACTGTGTGTCACAACTGAAGTACTTATGGACTCTCTACTTTGAACAGGATGTAATGGTATATCCTCTTAGAATATTTAAAGATGACAGTGCCCATTGTGTCATGGACTTCTGATATAATTTATAAAATCTGACATAATTCAAAAATCAGGGAATTAAAATTCAGAAGGTAGAGTGAAAACAGCAATAGTATATGTCTTGTGCAATGGCAATACCATTTTCTTTTTTAATATCATTGATATTTCATTTGCCAGCATTTGTTCTCAAAATGCAAGCTGAATACACTAGCAGTATATTGCTCATATGTAATAAATGTTGTTCTTTTTATCTCCTAGGAATTTATCAAATGTAGAAGAAATTGGGACTTGCTCTTATATTAATCATGTCATTACCATGACAACACTGTATATTCAGCAAGTAGGTGTGAATACATTCCTTTTTGTTGCTTTATTGAAACTAACTAGGTTTTACTAATTTTTTAAAGTTTTTTTTAATATTGTAATTGACTTTGCTAAATGTTTTCAAAGGAGATAGCAATTGAAAAGACAATTAAAATTAGTAGTGGGTGACAGATCATTTTATAAATCTTATATATTTTCCTTTTTTTAAACAAAATGATTTATTTTTATTTCATGTACATTGATTTACCTGTATGAGGGTGTTAGATCCTTTGGAACTGGAGTTGTAGACAGTTGTAAGCTGTCATGTCGGTGCTGGGAATACTCTTAATCACTGGGCCAGCTCTCTAGCCCCAAGTCCTATATTTCCTAAAAGTAAACAAGCAGCTATTTATGTTATTTTAATGTAAAAAGTTTTTATAGTTTTAAAAAAATGAAGTAATGTTTTATTTTATGTATGAATTTATCATAAATCTTACATGATTTCCAAAGATGTTTGACTATTTTAAATGTATTCCAGGAAGAATTTAACATCTGAGAGAATGTATCTAGTCCATATGATTAAATGACTCTTAGGGAATCAAAGAGGAAGTTAGGCTTTTGTAAATAAAAATGACTTATTGAAAGCTGATAAATAAAACATGTCCTTAACGTTTTTTAAATTTTATTCTCAGTTAAAAAGCAAAAAAAAGGAGAAGGAAATGGCTGATCAGACGTCTATTGAAGAATTTGTGATCCATGCATTGGCATTCTGTGAAAGTTTATATGATCCGTATAGGAATTGGAGACATAGGATTTCAGGGTATGTCTTATAAATGATGCTGTTGAGATTGAGTCTAACTGTGTAGCTTGTTTGGCTTGGAACTTGTTCTATAGACCAGGCTGGAGAGCCACTTGCGCTGGAGTGCTGAGATCAAAGGCCTGCACTACCAGTCTGGCCTCGGTAAAGCCTGAGTGTTGTTGGCCTGATGAGGTGGCTCAGTGGGCTTAGTGAGTCATGTGGGCTTGAGGACCTGAGTTCAGATCCCTGGAACTCGTGGAAAAGCTTGATGTGAGAGCATAAGTGTCTGCAATCATGATGTTCTTGTGAAGAAATGGGAGATGGAGACAGGAAAAACTCTGGAGGGTCACAGGCAAGCTAACCTGGCACATGTAGTAGAAAACCAACAGAGCCCTGCAACAAAAAGGAAAAGGCCAAGATTGATGCCTGAGGTTGTCCCTTGGCCTTCATGTACACAGTGTGTGCCTCCATTCACACATGCTTCACAATCCGTTATACACACACGATAAGTTAACAGAACAAAACCCTGAAAGCCATGAATTTGTGGGTCTTTATAGAGTGTCTTCTGTATGTGAATCTTAGAAGAGTATCTTTCTATATAAAGCAGTATGGAAAGATGCATAGAAGATGCACATGTGGAAGATGGAGGAGATGACTCGGTTAGTAAAATGCCTGGTATGCAAGCATAAGAGCTTTCGTTTGGTCTCCAGAATCCACAGAAAAGCCTAGGGTCAGCACTGGGCTGTTAGAGACAGGCTAATCCTGGAGCTTGATAACCAGTGTAGCTTACTCTGTGTCTTCTCAGTTCCTCTCCACCCTATTGTTATGTCTTTATTGTTATGTCACTTTGTATCCTTGGCTGGTTTGGAGCTGCTTTGTAGACATTGAACTCACAGAGATCTGCCTGTCTGTGCCTGTCAAGGGCCACCTTAGTTTTTGAGACAGGCTCTGACTATCTGACCAGCAAGCTCCTGGGATGTGTCCTCCTTTTCAGTGCTGGGGTTGCAGGCACGTATGGCATTTTATTTGTGTGTATGAATCTGGGTACACATGTACATGTCATAAGACAACTTGTTTTTCTCCACCATGTGGGTTTGAGGATTGAATTTAGGTTGTCAGGCTGATGACAAGTCCATTATCTCCTTAGCCATCTCCTCAGCTGATTGGCTGGCTTCTTTATGTGGATGCTGGGGATTGGACCCAGGTCCTCCTACTTGCCCAGCAGAGCATTATCAACTGAGCCATCTTCCCAGCCCCTGTACTTGCACTTTGAATAGCTACCATTATGAACTAACATTCATAAATTGCCTCATAGTACTCTCTTAGCCATTCTCAAGAATACACTGTTAATAGCTGTAGTAACCACAGGTGTAATTGCCAGCCAATCTCTTGAATTTATTCCCCTGAGATTTTGTAGCATGGTAGCAGAACATTTGTATAGACGATGTAACAGTTCACTTCATGTATTCTATAGGATATATTTTATTGACATGGAATATATCCTGGCACTTGAAAAGTTAGAAGCAGGAGCATCAGAAGTTCCAGGTTATTCTCAGCTACATAGTGAATTTGAGGCCAGCCTGGGCTATATTATTAGATCTTGTCCCAAAACCACTATTTAAAGTATAATGGGCATGAGACTGGTGTAGTTGATTCATTACCAATTTGAATGAAAATTTCTACTGCAGTGTGTATTTGTGTTCTAATGCTAAAATGTATGACTGAATTTGTGAGCATTTGTATAGACCCCAAAATATCAAGTACTGGAAAAATGTTTCCAATTTTCATACATGCTCTCATGTCAAATATTATTTTTATGAAAATTTGTATGAAATTGTCAATGAAGTACAAAAAGGAAAAAAAAAAACCTGTGTGTGTATGTATGTGTATTCCTGATAGGATTGGGAAAGATGTACAAAGGATACAAAATCTCAGGGGAATAAATTCAAGAGATTGGCTGGCAACTACACCTGTGGTTACTACAGCTATTAACAGTATATTCTTGAGAATGGCTAAGAGAGTAATATGAGGCAATTTATGAATGTTAGTTTGACTTATTCTGCTACACACACACACACACACACACACACACACACACACACACACACACACACACACACACATTTCTAAAGGTCATATTCCAAACCATAAATGTATATGTAATCCTCTTTAAAATTCATCCTTGGGCTGGAGAGATGAACAGAGGTTAAGAGCACTGTCTGCTCTTCCAGAGGTCCTGAGTTCAATCCCAGCAGCCACATGGTGGCTCACAACCATCTGTAATGAGATCTGGTGCCCTCTTCTGGCCTGCAGGCATACATGCAGGCAGAACACTATACATAGTAAATCAATCAATCAATCAATCAATCAATCAATCAATCTTCTTAAAAAATTCATCCTTAAGAAAAAGCAAGCCTCTGTACCAAGATATAAACTAGAGAAGCCTTGTTTCAGTTATGTGTCTCTGCCTTGACAAAGTATCTGACCTAGGAAAGTAGAGGAGGAGGGTATTAGACTCACAATGTGAGGGTGTAGTTCACCAGGGCAGGGAAACATGGTGGCAGGAGCTTGAGGCAGGTAGTCCCATTGTGCCTGCGGCATGAAGCAGAGCTTGGAGATGCCAGTGCTCAGCTTGCTCTCCCGCTTTGAGTCAGTCTGGTATTTGAGGGGTGGGGGGCTTCCTTCTCAGCCTGCCTAGAACATCCCCCACTGGCATGCCCAGAGATGGGTCTTCAAGATAATTTTATATCTCATCAAGTTCACAGTCACCATAAATCTTCAACAGTGTGTACTCCAGTTATTTAATAGGAGAGTTTTATCCTCATACTTTGTATTGTGTTGAAGAAGTTTTATGTGCCGGGCGGTGGTGGCGCACGCCTTTAATCCCAGCACTTGGGAGGCAGAGGCAGGCGGATCTCTGTGAATTTGAGGCCAGTCTGGTCTACCAAGTGAGTTCCAGGAAAGGCGCAAAGCTACACAAAGAAACCCTGTCTCGAAACCCCTCCCCCCCCCAAAAAAAAGAAGTTTTATGTGTGTGGGTTGTGCTTGCATGCGTATCTGTGTACTCCATGCATGCAGTAGTTATGGAGGCCAGAGAGGGCGTTGGATCCCTTGGAACTGGAGTTCTAGATCATCCCTGTGAGCCACCCTTGTGTGTTGGGAATCACCCCAGTCCTCTGGAAGAGCACCAGGCGTTTTTAACTGCTGAGTCCTCACTCACCCTTCTTTTTTGTTTTGTTTTGTTTTTTGAGGCAGGGTTTCTCTGTGTAATTTTGGAGCCTGTCCTGGATCTCACTCTGTAGACCAGGCTGGCCTCAAACTCACAGAGATCCGCCTGGTCTGCCTCCTGAGTGCTGGGATTACAGGTGTGTGCCACCGCCACCCGACCATTCTTCTTTCATTTACTTTATATTTTGGGTAAGGTAAAGTTCCAGAGAAACAGAATTAATAGGATGTATAAAATATATGCCTGTAGGAATTTGATTTTTTTTTTTTTTATCAAACTTTTTAAAAAAGCTAGCAAGCTCTTCCTAGTCTTATCAAAGAAAACCTTTCCTGGTTTACTTTTCACCAGTCTGTCTGGCATGCTTCTAGTAATATCAAAATCACTTGGGTCATTGAAGGCCCTTGTGTTAACTCTATACTCGGTAGTAGTTTCTGCATGCTGAGCCCAGTTCAGTATTACTGCTCTTGTAGTGATGGGCACAGTTTTGGCCAACATTCATATTATTCTATTTTAGATTTCCTTAAAGCTGGGCAGTTGGTGAGGATAACTAATTGTTCTTGGTCCTGTCATTTTCAGAATCTGCCCATATAATGGCATGTAGATTCCACTTTTCATAACAATTGGAGTCTAGAGTTGATTGACTCCAGAGACTTATTCATCTTTGGGGTTACCATCTTCTGCCTTAAGTGTGGGACAGACAGCCCCCCTAACCAAGCGTAGCTGCCAAAATGTCTGTTGAGCAAGGAAGCAATGAATTTTCATAAAAAATTGGCTCACATAATAGGAAAACTGGCAAGTCCAAGTCTGATGCGTGAGTGAGCAGCCTCTGAGTTAACCATTGGTACAGCCTGAGGAGTGACAGACAGGGAGAGGCTTAGGAAAGCCAACGCTGCAGATGAAATCCCAAGACAGTCCACTAGAGAATTCTCTGGTGCTCAGAGGGTTCATCTTTGTCTTCTATTCAGATTGTCAGCTGATTCAATGAGAGCTGCTCATCTCATGGAAGAAAATACATTTTACTCAGAGTTCACAAATTTACCAAATAATCTCATCTAAAAACACCATCCAGGTTAGAAATTAATCACATTATGCCAAGACATTTTGACTAAGTAGCAGGGGGAACTAAGGACTTCCTATGTTCTTCTATTGAACTTTAATATGTCTGTTTTTCTAGGAATAATCTCTTTGAATTTTCCTTCTGTAAAGATTTTTGTGTCTCTCAGGATAGGCTAAATTATGCTGTAGTATCAAATAAGGCCCTTACCATAACAACAGTGTATTTCTTGTTCATGCCGTCTGTCTTTTTTTTTTTTTTTTTTTTTTTTTTTTGAGACAGGATTTCTCTGTGTAGTCTTGGCTGTCCTGAAACTCACTTTTTTAGACTAGGCTAGCCTCAAATTCACAGAGATCTGCCTGCCTCTACCTCCCAAGTGTTGGGATTAAAGGTGTGCAGCATCACCGCCCAGCTATCTGTCTTATTTTTAAGGAAAAAAAAAAGATTTAAAAGATATATTTGCCGTGTGTGTGTGTGTGTGTGTGTGTGTGTGTGTGTGTGTGTGTGTGTGTGTATATACACATATATATATATATACACACACATACACACAGGAAAGAGGCTTTGGATCCCTGGGGTCACATGTGTCAGTCTCCTGACATGGGTTATTAGGAGTGGAACTCTGGTCATCTGGAATAGTGTTGCATGCTCTTAATTGCTGCGGCATCTCTTCACACCTTTCCCTGTTTTTGAAGAAAATTTTCTGTCTTGTGTGTGTAGATAGGAACGCCTATTAATCTTTGTCAGTCCAGTCCCACAGGACAGCCAGTGTCTTCAGTGTTGTTAGTTACAGTGAGAAAGAGGAAAAGGATGTGGCGGAACTCTTACATTGTCCATTTAATTATCTTTTTGGGGTCATGCTACATACCACATCGTTTTCATTCTGAACCCGACCACAAGGGACCACATTCAGCTCTGCCACATGAGTAGGAGGACTGTGGAAATAGCAGTAATTTGGCAAGCAACCATGACTTCTTCTTGCCTTTGTACAAGTCTCTCAAGACTCTTTTAAGTATGCACAGGGACACATAACACTTCTTCAATTGCAGGCTTTATAGTAATTTATCATTTTAGTTCCAATGACTCAGTTTTCCTCTACCTTGATTTGTATGCTAGAGAGCTCACAAAGAAATGGTATCTCTTTCTCCCATTTCTTTCTCCCACTTTTTACATTCGGCAATGAAATTTAAGGAAGTCTATTAAGTTTTGAAACAGTGACATTGATTTTTTTCTTTATAGGCACCAAAACAGATAAAGCAAGAACTGTCAGTCTGAATATGACAGAGGCTTTTAAAAGAAATCCTTAAAATCAGAGCAAAAAGAATTTAAGCATGATAAAAGGAGACAAGATGTGTATAAAGGTAGCTCTTATAAAAAACTAAAACAAGGGTTGGGGATTTAGCTCAGTGGTAGAGCACTTGCCTAGTAAGCACAAGGCCCTGAGTTCGGTCCTCAGCTCCAGAAAACAAAACTAAAACAAAGGCTGGAGAGATGGCTCAGAGGTTAAGAGCACTGGCTGTTCTTCCAGAGGTCCTGAGTTCAATTCCCAGCACCCACATGGTGGCTCACAACCATCTGTAATGAGATCTGGCGCCTTCTTCTGGTCTGCAGGCATACACACAGGCAGAACATTGTATACATAATAAATAAATAAATAAATAAACCTTTAAAAATGCTTTAAAAAAGCTTAAGAAAAAACTAAAACAAAGTGAAGTAGTTGTTAGAAACAAACAATATTTGAAATCTTTGTTTTTGATACATGGTTTCTCTGTTATCCCTGACTGTCCTGGAACTCACTCTGTAGATCAGGCTGGCCTTGAACTCAGGGATCCACCTGTTTCTGCCTCTCCAGTGCTGGGATTGAAGGCCTGTGCCACCACTGCCTGGCCATTTTTGAAATCTGGAACAAAGGGAAGTTTTAAAAAGCATGATGTCATGTAGCACGTGCTAGAAGTTGTGCACATGTAAGGTGGCCACACAGAGAAGAAAAGCAGACACTCGTGACAGAAGTGTGTATGGTGCTTCGTCGGGAGTTAGGCTTGGAGCTGTCTTTGCAGTCTCTCTGATATGCCAGTTCTTCAGTAGTAGAGCTGCCTCGGTGGCAAGTGGCAAAGGAAGGGATTCAGACTTCAGTGTCTTTGACTTTGATCGAGAGATTCAGGCACAGACTTACAAGAAAAAACATTATGGAGGACCTATACAGAGGACTCAGTAGCTTACATTTTTCCTTTAAACTGGTTGTGAAATGAAACGGAGGTTTATAGTCTGTATATCACTTACTGGAAGAGTCAGGAGAACAAATGTAAGTTAAAGTAGCACAGTTATGGAGTTTTTACTTGATGTAAGGGATAGTCTTCCTATTTCATGGAATTTGATTTTATTAATCTGCTAGTTTTATTTTGATTGTACTTGGAGAATCTTAAATAGTAACTCAGTGGAACTAAAGTATAAGAATAAAACAAGCCGGGTGGTAGTGGTGCACGCCTTTAATCCCAGCACTCGGGAGGCAGAGCCAGGTGGATCTCTGTGAGTTCAAGGCCAGCCTGGGCTACCAAGTGAGTTCCAGGAAAGGTGCAAAGCTACACAAAGAAACCCTGTCTCGAACCCCCCCCCCCAAAAAAAAAAGAATATAAAACCTCAAAACCTCCCCTTAAAATACCAGTTTAAGGGGCCAGGCAGTGGCGCACGCCTTTAATCTCAGCACTTGGGAGACAGAGGCAGGCGGATCATTGTGAGTTTGAGGCCAGCCTGGTCTACAGAGCGAGATCCAGGAAAGGCACAAAGCTACACATAGAAACCCTGTCTCGGAAAAACAAAAACAAAAACAAAAAAAACCAAAAAACCAGTCTAAGGTGTAGCTCAGTGGTAAAATGCTTTGCCTGCTGTTCCCTACAGACCAGATTCCATCCTAGCACCAGGTTGGGGGAGGGGGCACACAAATGTTTGTTTGTTTATTCAGTTGTTTATTCAAATGTTTATTAGTTCATTCTACTGTAACTTTAATAGGTATTGTTACATTTAATAGGTATAGCTAATTATAGTTAATAGTTATAGTTTCATTTCTACTGTAAGTTTATAGGTATCATTACCTGTCCTTGCAGAAAAAAAAAGTTGTTTAGTTGTGCCCTAAGCTCTATTTGCCAAATGTGACAATATATGCACAAAAATAATCACAGAAAAGAATAATAAACTATCAAGAAAAAAAAAAGAATTTATGAGCTCATACCCATGCTAAGTAGCTAAGTAAAGGAGAAATTAAATTCTTAGTAGTAGATTATGAAGTGTCAATTAATAAATAGAGAAGATGTGTTGGAGTTGAAAGAATCAAATCAGCATTTTGATTTATGTATCATAGTAAAGATTGTATTAGTCACAGATCATTAATGGATGATAAGTCTAGAGGCAAGTTCCGATTAGTAGTATAATATGTAAATATTTTAAAATGCCTTTCTAAAAATTACTTATTGTAAATGAAAAATTAATAATGTATACTGGACAATATTTAATAAAGCTGACTGGGTAACCAAAATTAACATCGGTGAAAACTTCACACATGATACAAGACATCATTGTTTCTGTGGTAGTTAGTAGTTCAGCTGTGAATACATAGTCCAAACCTACTTTTGAGAAAGCACCAAGCAAAATCAAAAATAAGAACTTTCTATTAGTAGGGGAAAGACTAGTGTATACCTGTAGCATATAGATATACAGAATTTCTAGGTAGTTTCAGATACTTTCCACTTACGTTGTTTTTAATAATATTAAATATACTTTTCAGGGCATGATAAAAATCTCTAATTTTTATTTTAATTAAAGTTCTTAATTTTCGCCATTTCACTATTTGGTATTTATTGGTTTTAATAGGCTTTATTCTCCAATATCTTTATCCCCATGGCTATCTAAGCAATTTTATTTTGTGTTGAACTGAAATCACTGAAATGTTCTTAGTAAAAGCCTGTACACTTTGTATTGGCCTTGTTAAAGTTTATAGAAAATATCCGTGAAAACTCCTGGAATTTTCATTAAAAGATAATCTCATTCCTATACTGATCTGCATCCTTAAAATGAGGGAACTTAAAGGTCTGGACCATTGTGTCTGCTTAGCAAGGCGCAGGCCAGTCGCCAGCTTTGGTGGTTTCCGAGGAATACTGTCATAGTCTCAGGTATCACTTCCCCAGGACTGCCATGCAAATGCTTCTGCAGACTGGAAATTTAAATGCTGGCTTCTTTTTATTCCCAGTTATTTGGAGACTTAACTTGGCGACCACAATGCATAGTAGAAAGTATTCTCTAATTGGTAAGCACTTAGGTTGTTTCAACTTTAAACATTGTCCCAGTCCTGAAGCTGTTTTTTCAGTGTACAAACCAAAATCAGAATGTTAAATTTGTTTTAAAATTGTCTTTTCAATTGTGCCTCCTCTATTTGCTCATGCTATAATTTGTTACTGACTTCTTTTTTTAATGCTAGACGAATCCTTAGTTCCGTGGAAAAGAGCAGACAGAAATACAAACCGGCTTCTCTCACAGTGGAGTTTGTTCCTTTCTTTTATCGTAAGTAACAGTTTAATTCACTTGACTTTGATTTGATCAACTCTGACTACTGTCTGTTTTCTTACTCTGATTCTGACCTGAATTTAGTCTGTGAGTTTGTAAGATTTGTGCTAAAGAACAAAACCACCGGGTTAGTTAATTTGTGTTTGGTTGTGCTTATGTTTCTTGGTTTGATTAATTTTTTAATCTCCATGATTTTCTTTTTAAGAAGAGCTGATCTGTTGTTTTGGTGAGCTGAGCATTTTAAAGATTGCATATTTTAGAACTTTATAATTTTTGCTAAAAACAGAAATCTTGAGAGATATCCAGAGAACATGTGTTTAGCATGCACCAAACCTTCTGTTTGATCCTTAGAACCAGAAAGCAAACCAGTTTGCAGTCAAACCATTAAGAGACGTGACTACTCTATATGTGCATGGCTGTATATAATGTTCTGATTTCTCCCTCACTGTTGTTTTTATATTGAGGTAGGGTTTCATGTCTCTTAGCCTGACCTCAAACTTGCTGTAGCTGAGGATGACTTGATCTCATCCTCAGTGCTGGCATTATAGGCACATGCCACCATACGTGGCTAGTTTTCACTCTTATAAAAATGGTTGTGCTGGGGACTGGATAGATGGCACAGTAGTTAACAGCACTTGCTGGTTTTGTTGAGGACCATATGCTGCTCATAACTGCCTGTAATCCCTGTTCCTTTTCTGGCCTCCATGGGCTCTGCCGATACATGGTGCACATACATACATGTAGGTAAACATATACCCAAAATAAAGATGACTAAATATGGAAATAAAGATTGTGCTGGGGTAGGAATATAGTTCAGTTGGTAGGATGCTTACCTGTCATGCACTAGGTTTCATTCATAACTGCATGAGTGGGGGTGGTGGCACATGCCTGTAGTCTAACCACTTGAGAGTTAGAGGCAGGAGGATCAGGTCATCCTTGGCTATAGAGCAAGTTTGAGGCCTACCTGGGGTACACAGGACCTTGTCTTAAAAAAGAAATACAGAAAAAATTACGAAATAAAAAAGGAGCACTTGGTTTCTTGAATATATTGCTTATTGGAACATGTAAAATCTTAACATTTGCCACATTTGCTCCAGTGCCTTCTGCCCCCAGTGAGCGAAGACAGCTCTAGTACACACCCTGTATCTCTACCATTAGTGCTTGACTTGACCCTAGATCAATGCACGTACTCATAATAAGCTGTGCTTGGAACTGGCCTTACTTTAAAGATAAGGAACAGGAAACCCACAAGCCAGTATAATAGTGTAATGTTTCTGTTCAGCTGAAGTCTTTCATATAAAATTATGAGACCAGAATGGAATGAGATCCATCCAGGTTTAGAAATACAGTGTCCTATAGAAGTCTTAGATCTTTGCATGTGTAAATTGTGCATGTATTTTGTTAATTGATCTCCAAGTACTTTGTTTCTTTCTTGTAAATGATTTTTGGTTGTATGGTCTATTGTTACTAGTATATAGAAACAGTTTTTATATATTGCTCTTACATTCTATGACCTTGCTAAATAAAATCATATCTAAGTTATAACACTTACAGTGTTCCTTAGGGTTTTATATGTTGTGACTACAAAACATACGTTCTCCCTTTTCCTGATATCCATATGTGTTAATTAAACCTAGCTTTCAGGACCTACACATTACAAGTCTGTAAGATTTTTGAAAAATTATTATTTTTATTTTTTGTGCATTAGTGTTTTGTCTGCATGTATGTCTGTGTGAGGGTGTCAGATCCCCTAGAACTGGGGTTACAGAGAGTTGTGAGCTGCCACGTGGTGCTGGGAATTGAACTCGGATCCTCTGGAAGAGCAGTCAGTGCTCTTTACTGCTGAGCCATCTCTCCAGCCCCCTGTAGAATTTTTGTTGTTATATCTTGTGTAGTTTTAAAACTGTATTTGTGTGTGCACACACATGCACTCATGCCATTGTGCCTGTGTGGAGGTCATAGAACAGTTTGCAGGTGTTGGTTCTCTCTCCATCATACAGTTCTTGGGGATTGAACTCAGACTCTCAGGCTTGACAGCAAGTGCTTTTGTGAACTGAGCCATCTGGCCAGCCCCTTTGCGTAGTTTTGAATCGGGGTAATTGTTCTGATATGTTTTGGCTGCTGTAACAGAATGCTTGAGGCTGACTTAAACACACAAGTTTGTTTTCTCGTAGTTTTGGAGGCTTGACATTGTAAGATCCAGATCCTAGCAGGGTTTGGCTTTTGGTGAGGTCTCTTTGTGGCCTGCTGGCAGTGTCCTTTTTGTATTCTCAGATGTTAGAGAGACTGATACCTCTTCAGAACATCAATTTTTTTGTGTCAAGCATTTTCCCTTTCTTATCCTACCTAACTTTAATCAACTCTTCAAAAGCCATGCCTCCAGTGTGGTCATGTGAATGTGTGAGTTAAGGCATCAGTATTTGAGTTTGGGAGGGATAGTTTAAGTCTGTACTATTCCATCCCTGCCCCACCCCCCAAGTTAATGTGTTTATCACATGCAAAATATGTCCATTCTATCCTGGTAGTCCAAATGTCTTAACACATTCCTGTATTGGCTCTCAATAGGCTAGAATCTAAAATCTCCCCTAAATGTTAACCAGATGTGAGCAAAACTGGGGTGCATTCACAGTGAGTCAAGTTCCCTCTTCAGTGGTGAGCCTTTGATAGGTACTTCCAAAATAGTGTGACTCTGGAACAGGATGTAGAGTCTCATTCTGAAAGGGAGAAATTGGGAGGAAGAAAGGGGTGACATGTTTCAGGCTATCATAAAATCTGGAAAGATAACAAATCCATTACTTAAAGATTGAAAATAATCTTTGATTTAGTACTTTGCACTTCCATTAGGGAGCTAGTGCTACGCCTTCTAGCTCTATAAGACATTCAGTTTATTTGGTTATTTATAATTATTGTATGTATCGTGTGTGACATGTGTGGGCATGCATGCTGCGGTGTGCATGTGGAGGTCAGAGACCAACTTTGTGGAGTTAGTTCTTTCCTTCTACTTTTGCATAGGTCTCAGGTATAGAACTCAGGTCATCAGTTTTGCATGGCAGGAGCCTTTACTGGCTGAGTCTTCCTGCTGGCCTTTAAAACATTTTTTTTTCTGTCTCCACCTCACTTCTTTTAATTTATTTATCTTTTTTTTTCCCCTGTGGGATGTAGTCTGATTGTTCTTTATTTTATATCTAGAATCCACTTATGAGTGAGTACATACCATGTTTATCCTTCTTGGTTTGGGTTGCCTCACTCAGGATGATTTTTTCTAGTTCCATCTATTTGCCTGCAAGTTCATGCTTTCATTGTTTTTCTCTGCTGAGTAGTACTCCATTGTATATATGTACCATATTTTCTTAATCCATTCTTCAGTTGACGGGCATCTAGGTTGTTTCCAGGTTCTGGCTATTACAAATAGTGCTGCTATGAACATAGTTGAGCATGTATTTTTATGGTATGAATCAGCATTTCTTGGGTATATGCCCAAGAGTGGGATGGCTGGGTCTTGAGGTAGTTCGATTCCTAATTTTCTGAGAAACCGCCATACTGATTTCCACAGTGGTTGTACAAGTTTGCATTCCCACCAACAGTGGAGGAGTGTTCCTTTTGCTCCACATCCTCTCCAACATTGACTGTCATTAGCTAAAACATTTTTTTTTATATAGGGATTTGCACTTTCTGCTTTCTCTGAGTCACCACACATGTGCTTGTCTTTGTGAGCACAGTCCTGCCCCTGAGGCTCTGAGTAGATCGTCCTGACCCACTGAAACTGTGGTGTGATCCTTAAAATTGAAGATATACTACAGTTTACCTACATTCCTTCCAGTTTCTCTGTCTCTTCAGTTGAAAATGGTAATGTCTTACTGGTATAATTCTGTCCTTCCTTCTGACCTGAGCTGAAATGGCTAATGAAGTCAGTAAGTCATACTGTCACTGGGATCTTGGCCTGGGTTCCTTGTCTTGACAGTCCTTGTGATCTCCATCCAGAAAGGTAAGACACTTAGTATAGTACAGAAGAGATGGAGAGTTTAGTGCAGAGTGGGTAATGGCCGAAGAGTTCTGCTGTGCCATCTGCATCTTAGGAAGGCTGTATACTGTTTTCTGAATTGGAAAACAAGTAGATTTTCATGGGGGACTTTGAAGTGGCTGATAGGCTTGCTTAGATGGTTTCTTCTCGGAGGGAACAATGGTATGTCCTTATTCTTTATCAGGAATATCTCCTTCTACATAAAAGTCTCTAAAAGTTCAGAGCTTTTGGACCCAGCTTTAGTTATCTATTAATGTTCCTTTAGGCACCCCAGGATACCCCTAGGGCCAGAGATAAGAATCAGATCATGTTCTTCCTACCAGTAGTTAAAAGTCTTGCTGTTCTAGACCTTTGTTTAATTGGTTTCTAACCTCAATGTCCTCTAATTGTCTCCTAATGCCTAATTAGCCAACAACCCCTCCCCCTATTCTCACACCAAGAGTTGAGGCCCTAAGATCGTCTAGGAGAGTAACATCGGGCTAATCCATCTGGTTGTGGCTGAAATGGGATGTAGAAGGGTCTAAGGTCTCTACGCTTAGTGACTTTCAGGCCTCGGAGGACAAGGGGATCCTGAAAGGAATTAAGACAGCTGCAGGACTGTTTGAGGGTGGGTTGAGTGAAAAGAAGAGGAGAAAAGGAATTAAGACAGCAGTAAACACACACACACACACACACAGGCTCCAACCACTTAATCCAAGTACTGTTAAGATTATAGTGGGTGTGACTCATTTTCTACTGAAAGATCTAGAGATCCACTTCCAAAAGTATTCACTGAATGAAGAAAAATGAAAAGGAAGGGCATGACTGCTTCTAGGGTAGGTGGGTGAGAAGGTTTATTGTAGATGAAAGGGAGAGCACAGTCAGAGGCATCTGGAAGGTCCAGAGTGAACAAAACTGAGCTGTGTCTTGTAGGGAGAGAGGGGAAGGGAGGGGGGAGAGCCAGGAGAGTAAAGGGTAGACAGCAGGGGACCAGCTTAGCCGAAATGGGTGGATTATATAGGGAAGAACATCTGGGAGAAGGGCAGCCCAGCTAGAAAAGTTTAGGGTAGGTAGGCTGGAGAAGTTTAGGGTAGGAGGTAGGGTATGCCAGTCCTTGAAACAAGTAGGACTGAGGGATGTTGGGAGAACCTGGTGGCCAGCTCTGCCTTAGTATGTTAAACAGGCTCCTCAGCCAGCTGTCCTTGGTTTGAGACTTTACATTTACCACAAGGGGTGATAGTGTCCAACATAGGTTGAGCCTGCTTTGTTTTTTATTAAGAAGGATTTTTTAAAAAAAAATTATTTTTGTTTTATGTGCATTAGTGTTTTGCCATGTGCATCAATCAGGTCCCCTGGAACTGGAGTTACAGATGGTTGTGAGCCACCATGTGGGTGCTGGGAATTGAACCCATGTCCTCTGGAAGAGCAACCAGTGCTCTTAACTGCTGAGCCATCTCTCTAGTCCCTTAACAATGGCTTTTTAAAAATCATTTATTTACTGGTTTGTGTTTGTATGTGTATGAGTGTGGCACATTTTGCATGTGTGTAGGCTAGAGGACAGTTTGCAGGAGTCTCTTCTCTTTTTTCTAACATGTGGGTCCTGGTATTCAAGCTCAGGTTGTTTATCTTGGTGGCAAACACCTTTTAACCTACTGATTCATCTCTCTAGCCCTTGAACGTGCTTTTGTTATGTAGTATAGATGAGATAATATCAGGCATATACATAAAATACTCAACCTTAATAAAAATACAAGTGCCTCCTGACAAGTACTGGAGGTATTTAAAGCAGTACTTTTATACAGTTGCCTTTAAAAAAAATAATTCGTACTTTAGAACGAAGAGAAATTCCCTGAGCTATATAATTTATAGTTTCCTAAATATATGTAAGAATATGTATAATAATTTTAATATGCCAAAATGACATTCTCTATATCTGTAGACAGAATAAAAGCTGTTTTAAGTAATAAAGATTGTTTTGAGATTCACTAGATAGGTACACTGAATCAGATTTCAGGGAAACATCCTTTAGTGATGCTGGCTGCTCTCCTCCTGCTGCTAGGGAAGCTGGAGTAGGAGTACCAACAAAGACAAGAGAACGAAGGAAATGCATTTATAGGTGTTTGAGGGAAGAAGGTCTTTGAGTTTAGCAGTGTAATAAGATAATAGATAGAATGTTAGGCAACTCAGGGTGCCTTGTGTTAAAAGGTCTTTTAATAAAAAACCTAGATGCTGAAAGATCAGACAGACAAAAGAACAATCCACTGCCACATCTTCCCTCTAGGACTCCTCAGCCTGAAAAGACTCTCCAGCTGGAAAGCCTCTAGCTGAAAGTGCTCCAGCCTAAAAAGCTTCTAGTTCCTGTCTCCTCATGCCTTACATACCTTTCTCCACCTAGCCATCACTTCCTTCTTAGTGCTGGGATTAAAGGTGTGTGTGCCTCTAAAGTACTGGGAGCAAAGGCAAAAAATCCTAAGTGCTGGGATTAAAGGCCTGTGACTCCCAAGTACTGGGATTAAAGGTGTGTGCCACCACTGCCTGGCTCTGTTTCTCTCCCAGACTGAGTTAATCTTGTATAGTCCAGGATGGGCTTTGAACTCACAGAGATCTAGATGGATCTGTGCCTCCGGAGTGCTAGGATTAAAGGTATGTGCCATCACTGCCTGGCTTTTGTGTTTAATGTAGGTGGCTTGTTCTGTTCTCTGATCTTCAGGCAAATTTTATTAGAGTACACAATATATCACCACATTTCTTTTTTTTTTTTTGTCTAAAAATAATACAAGAAGGTTATAACTAATATAAGAAAAACTATATAAAATAAGCACAGTAAGTATACTCAATATATACAGTCAAGAATTACATTAACAATGTCTAGTCCATTAACATTTGACAGATTCAGAGAAAATACTCCATTATTTATCCTATTTTGATGAGTCCAAAGTGTTGTTCCTAATTCACTTTCTGTCCTAACTTGTATTACCCACCCCAAACTGTCTTTTGATGTCTTTTAAACTTATACACTCTCTACATCTTTAGTGAGTTTCTTTTTTGAGTTTGTTAACAAGGGAAAGTATATAATTATCTAGTCTTCAACTCCCTCAGAGATCTGAGAAGGAAATAATATTACCTGAGTAAGCAGGAAGTGCAAACAAGCGACTTCCAAAAAAATGACAGAAATGACAGAAACAGCTGGCTGCCTGAACCCAAGGTTCCTCTGTAACGTTGGGACATCCATCTTCAGCTTATAGGCCTAGCATATCTGACAGACTCATCTGTGAAGCAGGATTTTCTGTAGGGCCTTCCTACCTTGTCTTGGCAAGGTTTGGCAGTCTTTTTTTTTTTTTTTTTTTTTTGGACAGCATACTGTCAGCATTGGAGGCAAGGGCACTTTCTTGCTCAGTGGCTAACTTGCCACAAAGAAGGTAAACTCCATTTGGAGTTTCTTTGATGCCTATCATCTTCTCTGAAGTATATTGGTGCTGCCAGGAGCAGACATGTCTCATTGTCATTTAAAAAAAAAATGTTATTAAAACATCTTAAATGCCATGTTCTGTAGCTCTCAGTAGTGTTTAAAGATAACCTGTTTATCAAAAATATAAAATATAGCTGTTTGTCCTTGAAAACATAACCTAACATGACTATAAGTTCGATGTAATAGGTGACTTAACAACTAACCTGCATTTTAATTATTATCCTAAATAGTTGGTAATAATAATTTTCAAGGACTAGCAATTTGCATTACATTGTTAAATGAGCTGTATAGGTACAATACCTTGAACAAGAGTAGAAATATATGTACAGTATGTTCTAACAAAATTAATCTCAAATTTGTATCAATATACAAAAATGCAATGTAAAACATTTCAAACTAGCAGTTGCTTTTTAAAAGCAGATTCATTAATCTACCCTTTTATCCTATTATTTCTGTATCTTTTATTTTTCAGAGTAGATTTCATAATCTACCTTATTATCCTATGACTTCTGTATAATACATTTCTATGTCAGCCTTGGGCCTGGGCTACAGTGAGTTGACCCCATTGCCCTGCCATCCATGGGCTTCCACTTAAGCTTGCAGCTTAGCAAAGGCACAAGATAGGATGTAAGCTGTAGCTGGTTTCTACAGGGGCAGAATTGGTCATCTAACAAAAGCTAAACAGTTACACCAGTGAAAACACTTAGCTTCCAGCCATGTTGTGTCGTAGGTAAATTAGCAGGATAACCAGAATTTTTACTTTTTGATCTGATATTCATTAATGCTAGTCTACACGTGTTATTTCATCCTAAGAGCAACCAGGACCAAAGTGCCTCAGAGCCATTAAATGTCATTAGGAGCTGACCAATGTGTTCTCAGCTTCATGACTCACTTAATAACAAACCATTCTGATAGATCAAAGGCAGTATTATTTTGGCATAACAGAGATCCATCCTAGTTATATAACATCACTGGGATACATGAACAAGTATGGAATTGTTATTCTCAGTATTAAATAGCTTTCTGACTTAAACATCTTTTGTTAGTCATTCATATATCTTTATCTCAAATAGGAAAATATCCTGATGTCTTATTATTTCATTGTTGTGAAAGGAGTACTTGGAAAGGCAAGGCTTAGCATACCTTAGCATACCTTAGCACGGCTGTCTTTGTCTCATCCTTTGAAAGCTCTTGTCCTTTTTGATTTCAAGTCGAGTTATTAGAGCATTTGGGGAGATAACTAGCAAACCAGGTTTAAGGTGTAGGTGGAGTTTTGTTGGCCTGACCATCTGGTCCCAAATAATCACTCAGAGGCTTAATATTACTTATAAATGCTCTGCGGATAGCTCAGTCTTGTTACTAGCCATCTCTTACATTTAAATTAATAAATATATTTATATGTCCTTGCGTGGCGGCTGGCTGGCATCTCTCCTGACTTTGCCCTCCTTCCTATCATTTTCAGTTTGGCTTTGCTGCCTAACTTCCAGCCCAGCTACCAGCCTGTCAGCTTTTTATTAACCCATGAAAGTACATTGTACATATTCACAGTGTACAGAAGGATTATTCCACAGCATGAAGGCAAAAGAACTAGCTCTGGCGTAATTAATTGCAGTTGACTTTAGTCATCACCTTGAAGAAGAGTATGTACTGTGAAGTCCAGAGTAGTGGAGGTGGGTAAGTCTATAGACTCAACTTTCATCTTCTCTGTTGCCATGAGTGTAGCTAGAGTTTCCCTGCTTTGCCCACAGTCTGGACAAATCTTTGTCACCAGCCAGTCCCACAGCCGCTCAGACCCAACCAAGTAAACACAGAGACTTATATTGCTTACAAACTGTATGGCCGTGGCAGGCTTCTTGCTAACTGTTCTTATATCTTAAATTAATCCATTTCTATAAATCTATACCTTGCCATGTGGCCTGTGGCTTACCGGAGTCTTCACATGCTGCTTGTAATGGCGGCGGCTGGCAGTGTCTCTCTGACTCAGCCTTCCGCTTCCCAGAATTCTTCTCCCTCCTTGTCCCACCTACTTCCTGCCTGATCACTGGCCAATCAGTGTTTTATTTATTCACCAATCAGAGAAATTTGACATACAGACCATCCCACAGCACTTCCCCTGTTCTTTTTTTTTTAAAAAAGGAAGGTTTTAACTTTTACACATCTCCAAAGCCAACTTGGTATATTTGGGAATTTGGGCGTAGCTTCTCTTACTACTTCCTGCTGGAGGGGGGGCGCTATATCTTATGGGGACACAGAGAAAATTTAAGGATCATGGAGTAGTCTGTGAGACTGTATCGTCTGAGCCAGTTGCCTTGAAACGATTCTGGATGTTGGATCATCTGGGCCATGGTGTCATCGGAGACCTTTCAGGGGGTCTTGGCTGGTCAAACCTGATGTATCTTAATCTGGAACAAATCCATAGCCTCTGGCTTTCTGTAGAAACAAAAGCAGAGCCTCTTTTCCAAAGCAACATATCCTTATATCCAAATTTTGAAGTCAAGGTACCTTTAAAATATACATTTTGGCATAACTCAACAGCTTTTGCAATCAAATGTTTTTCTTCAGTTACGAATATCAAAGAGAACATAATCCAGATTCTCTGTGTGATAGCCATTTTTATGTGGCTTATTTTTTTATATTACCTTGAGCCTATTGCTTTAAACTGCAGCCTTTTAAGCCTGAAACAGCCCTGTGGCTGCTGGCTCTGCCCACTTCAGCTTCCCAAAATGGCGGTGGTATGTTTTCCACCAGCTCTGGGAGCCATCCTGGGTCTATGCTTTTATCCAAGCAGCATGTAGCCCAGAAACCTCTTTTTTTGTTTTGTACTAGCAAAGGCTAGATCTACCACGCAGCTTAATGTGCCACTTGCAGAGGCCCAGCTTAATGTGCCATTTGCAGAGGCCTCATTCCCGCCAAACTGCAGGTCGAGCATGCGCGCACACCAGGAACCCGCCATAGTAGCTCAAACACGAAGGTTGCCGCTAACTTGAGAGAAACAACTAGGAACTGTTTTTAGCTCCATTTTAGAATCTTTTTTTCTCAGGTTTTAGGTGGAAACTCTTGCCAACACGTTGGGTGCCATTTGTAGCTAGAGTTTTCCTGCTTGGCCCACAGTCAGGACAAACCTCTATCACCTGCCAGTCCCACAGCCGCTCAGACCCAACCAAGTAAACACAGAGACTTATATTGCTTACAAACTGTATGGCCGTGGCAGGCTTCTTGCTAACTGTTCTTATATCTTAAATTAATCCATTTCTATAAATCTATACCTTGCTATGTGGCCTGTGGCTTACTGGAGTCTTCACATGCTGCTTGTCATGGCGGCGGCTGACAGTGTTTCTCTGACTCAGCCTTCCACTTCCCAGAATTCTTCTCCCTCCTTGTCCCACCTACTTCCTGCCTGGTCACTGGCCAATCAGTGTTTTATTTATTCACCAATCAGAGAAATTTGACATACAGACCATCCCACAGCACATGAGCATAGTTTTGGGCCCTTATAAAGAACATTTTTTTTTTTTTTTTTTTGAGATGGGTTTTCTCTGTGTAGCTTTGGAGCCTTCCCTGGAACTCGCTCTGTAGACCAGGATGGCCTCGAACTCACAGAGATCCTCCTGGCTCTGCCTCCCAAGTGCAGGGATTAAAGGCATGCCCTACCACTGCCCATAAAGAACAATTTTTATCTTACTTACTTTTTTATTTTTTGGTACTTTGAGACAGGGTTTCTTTGTGTAGTCCTGGCTGTCCTGGAACTTGCTCTGGGGACTAGGCCTCCTGCCTCTGCCTTCGGGGTGCTGGGATTAAAGTCCTATATACTATGTCCAGCTTAATTTTTAGTTTTTAAAAACTAGATTTAGTTATTTTATTTTATATGAATGTTTTGCTTGTATGTATGTTGATGAACCGCATACATTCTTGTTGCCTATTGGAGGTCAGAAGAGGATATCAGATCCCTTGGAACAACTGGATTTAAGGATGATTGTGAACCACAGTGTGGGTACTTGGAATCAAACCCAGGTCCTCTGTAAGAGCAACAAGTGCTTTTGACGATGGAGCCATTTCTCTAGCCCCAAGAGAACTAAATTTTATCTTGGGTATAAAAAGACAAAGACTGGCCAGAAACAAATACAGATAGCAAGGCATAGCTTTTTCTAAAACTTTTTTTTTATTATTGAGAATTTCATGCACATATACAATGAAATGAAATATTATCATATTTACTCTCATTTCCCTCCAGTTCCTCCCATATATTCCTCAAAATATACCTTTCACAAACTTTGTAGGTTTTTTTTTTTTAAATAATCCGATAACTTCAGTTAGTGCTACCCATATGTTCATAATAGCAGAGTCATTCACTGGAATGTGGGAACCCTACCAGTGGACACATAAGAGTGATTCTCCTTTCCAAGTGGTCTTCTGACATCTATACCTGTGCTGCATAGGAAGACACGTGCCCCCTTTCCCATGTGGTAAATAAATAAATGCAAAAGAAAGAAAGAAACAGTAAGTTGTTGGCAATGAGGCCCCTCCATGTACGTTTGTATTACTACCTATTTTCCCCATTGAAAAGCAGTTTAGACAATCTCCATAACCCTTAGGCAGGCTCTGTAACCTGCAATTTTTATAGCCTATTAGTTTTGTTAGGCTTAGAGACATACTGAATGGAAGACTGGGATTCTTCCTTAAGAAACAGATCTGCATATAGAAAAGGGCATTGATAAATCACCTCAGAAGGTGTTAGGCCAAAAGCGTCTGAAGTCTTAGGAAGGCTATTGGTAATACTGCTCTCGAGATAAGCTGAATCTCCTGGCATAATTTTAAATAACTTAATGGTCTGATTAGAATGTTCCACCTTTTTAGAAGAGTGAGATCTAAGAGGAATGAAGATAGTATCAAGTCCCAGAGACGGAGTGGTTTGGGAAGCAGATGAAGGCACATTTCTATTTCAAAGAGCTCCTGAGAAGCCAAATGGAGGAATCATTTCCAGAAAGAGGGCTTCAGGTGCTTGAATGGCCTTTCAGGTTGAGGTGGAAAGGTCTCTGTCCTATGCAGGTATCATCGAAATGCAGTGAGGGAGAGTCAGCTGCCTGTTTGGGTGCTGCATCCCCTTTGTTGATTTCCTAAATGACTTCTTATCAGGTAGCCCTTGTAATGAACTGCTGCTATTTCAGGCAACAAATATATTGTCTCTAATGAAGTTAGAATCTGAAATCTGGAATTGATGAGACAGTTTTTGGCATTCAGGTAAATTCTTTCCCTCCAGAAGCCAGTGTGTGTGTATTACCAAGAAAGGTATTGATTGTCAGTACACGTAGTTGCCCATTTGCTCTGGTTAAATTCCAGTGCAAATTAAGCCTACTCCTGTAACCAGCGCTGCTGATTTCTGCCATGCCTGAAAGGGGACCAGTAGCACAGCTGGTTTATTGTTCATTTCTCACACAGGAACTGCTGTGTGAACCATACTGCATCTATGAACTTGGAGTAAGGCAAACCTTCTCGGGGTAGGAAATAAAGAAGATGAGTTGAGGTGGAACACTGTTGTGAAAATATTTCAGTTATCAAGTAGTCAACTAGGATTTTTTTTTTAAACTAGGATTGGTAACATAAAAGAAGAGTATCTAAACCGTGGGAGATTTGGGAGTTAGTAGAGAGGTTGTTTGGTATAAAATATAAACAGACAATGGAGAGCCCAAAGTAAGTTGAAGGATTCTTCCTATTAAGAGAGCTGGGTCAGCTACTATTATTTTTCTCTCTTTTTCTTTTTCTGTCTCTCTCCTCTTTCTCCCTCCTCTCGGCCTTCCTTTCCCACTCTCTTCTCTTTCTCTCACCAGAGTCTCTACATAGCTCTGGCTGTCCTAGAACTCACAATGTAGACCAGGATGTCCTAGAATTCACAGAGTCCACCTGCCCGTACCTCTCAAGTGCTGAGATTAAAGGCTGCAGCTCCTATTCTGATGCATCCTGTCAACCGTTGGGCAACCGTGTCAGTTTTAATGGATATCCTACAAGTAGAGAGATTGCTTTGACCTAGGGCATAGTTGAGAACTCCAGGGTTACACCCTGATGTTTGGTAACATGCAGTTTAAAAGGTATGTCAGGTTTGGTAACCTCCAAAGCTGGAGCCCTGAGTAAAGAAGCTTTTAATTTGTCAGAAGACTTCTCTTGCTCTTATTCCCATGAAGGGGAACTTGGTTGCTTCCTTTTAGGGATTCATTTAGAAGCTTATCCATAGCCTGTAACTAGGAATCCACAGTGTACAGTAACCTGTTAGTTTTCCAAAGGCCCTAGGCTGTTTTCTAGTGGTAGGATTTAAGAAGGATCTGGATGGCTTTGATAGGATCAGATGCCCTGAGTCAGAGGATCCCCGATACACTGCTACCATAATAATGGGTCCTTAGACTTAGAGACTCCATACACTCTGTGAGCCAGGGAGACGAAAGGCTGTGTTATATGATTTGGGGCCTCAGATGGTTGCAGTTTTGTTGAAAACATTGTAGATAGAAGCTAGTGGAATGTAGTGGGCCCTGTTCTTTCCACCAGGGCAATCAAGGTGTTGAGTTGTCTGTTTCAGTATCACACATGGTCTTTGAAGCCTGTTTAAATTGATGCTTTCTGACTCTGACTTCCAAATGGAGCAGTTTGTTACCTTTTTTTTCTTTAAATGGTTCATTTCATCAGAAGGTATTGGTGGGGGTGTAGTGATCATGCTTATTTGTTCTGGAATGTCTCTGAAGACATTGAGGTTGACTTGGAGTGGGACATTTGCTTTGGATGATCCAAAGTAGGTAACTTTTGAAGCGTGTGTGTGTGTGTGTGTGTGTGTGTGTGTGTGTGTGTGTGTGTGTGTGCAGCTTTCAGTATCACCTTCTCTTTTTCATGGCCTTTGCTTTGACTCTGGCTTTGGATGGGATAGAATTGGTTTTTTGTTACAGTTTTCATGAAAAGGGGCTTCAGGTGACTTATTTTTGCTACTTTGTTAGAAAATGTCTTTTTTTGGGGTGGTGGTGGTAACAAAAGGTTCCTCTTTATGTGCACTAGAATTTGTTGTATATTTTGCCTGATATTAATATAACAACACTAGCAAGCTTTTAAAGTAAAAAAAAAAAGAAAGAAATCTTTGTGTTTATGTGTTGTATATGCCTACATGAATGTCAGAGAAGGTCATTGTTCTACCTGTGAATCCTGGTGGTTGAATTTAAGCCATCAGATTTAGCAAAAATTGACTTTACCTGGTGAGCCTTCTCACTGCCCCTTCTAGCAAGGTTTTGATTAATGAATACATGGTATGTATTTTTTTTATATCCTTTATACTGTTTCTTTTCTTGAGTTTACCCATGGCTAAATAAAACACTCATCTTACATCTTAGTATAAGATTATACAATCATTCTGCTTACACTGTCTTTGTAGTTTCTGTGTGCTTGTGGAATTTTACATTTCCTGTGGAGGATTGTTCTTCAAACACAAAGCAAGTGCTATATGTGTTTTTGAAGCACCTAGTATAACTTTCTCCATTCCAATATTCTGCTTTGCAAATCCCAGTTGCCCCAGCTTCTCCTAACGTTGATTTCTGGCCCCTGAACTCAGTAAACAGCTCTGATCTTTTAGGGTCCTCCCGTTCTGTGCTGTGACTCTGACAGTATCTCTAAACAGAGATGTGAAGTGATCCTTGAGTTCAGCATGTTTCCCTTCTCTGGTATAGAACAGTTTTCTGACCCGGTTTCTGGGACCTGTTTTGTTCATTTTTATACGGTTTAAAACAGGAAAGCATGCGTATGCCAGTTATTTCAACATAGCTGTAATGGCTTAATTTTTTAAAATTACAATTTCCTGTTAGTACATTTTACAGCTGTATTTGGCAGTGTTGTGTATAAAGTTGGATATCTGTCGTTATATTGTTGTGTAAGTATGTAGTAAAGGCAAAACAGTATTTATGATAGAATTACAAAGAGAAAGGATAAATAAGGGCTGGGGAGATGGCTCAGCCAGTAACGTGCTTGGTGTGCAAACGGGAGGACCCACACAGTACCACATGTCTGTAATTTCAGTGTTGGGGCAAAGTTAAGAAGGAGCACATACATGCACACAGTGCAACACCCTCCCCAATCTGGTGGGGAAATAATAGTTTGTCAGTAGAGAACTGGTTAATGAAATGTTCATCATGCTGTTTTGTTTTGTGATAAAGATGAAAAAGGTAGATTATCTGTTAATTTGTAGTAATATCCATAATGTATTAAATTAAAAAAACTAAAGGTATGTTCAGTATGGTCAGCTTTCCACATCCATGAGTTCCACACATCTGCAGAGGCAGCTAACTGTAGCTTGAGAACATGCATTGGGGAAGAAATTGCATCTGTACATGTATAGACTTTTTCCTGTTTTCATCTCCTAAACTGTACAGTGTCAGAGTTAGTTACTGCTTACATCTGTTTAGCTAGACTAAGTCATCTAGAGATGATTTAATGTGCATGGGAGGATTGGCATAGGTTACAGGCAAATTCTGCATCGTTTACTCAGGGACTTGAGCATCCATGACTTTTGTATTTTGAGGTGAGGGTCCTGGAACCAGTATTCCCTGAATTCCTGAGAAAGGCTATATATTGTACAGTTCATTTTTCTTTAACAAAATTTTTAAGGTAGAGGTATGTTGGTAAATTGAGGAAAAGGTCAGAGGGAAACTTTTCCTGACTTTTTGTTTTGTTTTCCTGCCTTAATTTTTTTTTTGGCAGGTATATTTGTAGCATTTAAAAGTAGCGAAATATTTTATTATGCTAAAAGACATATTAGGTCTAGAATTTTAGGATATTGGTCCTTGGAGTAGATTTAGGAAATCTTTTTATTTTTTATGATTTCATGTTTCGTTTTGTAACTCACTAAAGTAGGGTCAGTTAATAAGAGACAGAGTGATTTAAGCGAGCGCTGGCTGAGCTCTCTTCTGTCACTTAGTGACCCTATCACTTCAGACGAGATGCTCCCTTACCTTACAGCAGCTTTCCACAGTGGGACAGGACGGCCTTATCTGCAGTACTGAGGAGTCAGGGAGACAGGACAAGTGTTGGTCACCTCGCCTGTTGGCAGACTTTAGCCTGGCCACATAGAGTTCCTGCTGTGTCAGTTTCAAGCATTCCTTAGACATGAACTGTGTTCTGAAATAGAAGTCTCATTTATGTGTCTGTTTGTGTGTTATATTCACAGAGTGTTTTCAGGAAAGTGAACATCTCAAGGAAAGTCTAAAGTGTTGCTTATTACACCTCTTTGGAGCCATTGTAGCCGGTGGGCAGGTGAGGACAGTGTTGAAAGTTAATGTATAAGTGGTAGTTAACTGCACACAAGTCTCTCACTGATTACTCAGTGCATTCTGTCTTTATAACTTGATGATCCAGATAACCTTTAAGTTTGTATCTTATTTAAAACTAAACTTCTTAAAAATCTTCCATAAAAACCTAAGTAACATTAACACTGACAATTAATAATACTGGATGAATAGATTGGATGAGTTTTGGTATTATAAGTTCTTATTTCTCTTGGCTTTTAGTTACTAGTTATTATTTTAAAGTATAAAGCAAATCAGCCTTATTAGAAGTCTGAAGAAATATAATTCTAGCCAGTTTGATTTCCAAAGTTATGAATTTAGTCACTCTGCTGTTTACTTACAATTACTAAATATATTTATTCAACTATTTATGTATGTTCCAAAAGTGTGTCTCTGGCAAACTGAGTGTAATTACCTGTTGCCAACAGGCTAATAATTCAGAGAGAATGTTCTACATGTTTTCTTAAACCATGCAGTTTAAATGAGAGATTCTTTACCCTTTTGTACATTTTGTGCCCTTTACCCCTTTTGGAGTTTGGTAAAGACACTTAATAAGAATTTTTTAAATGTCTAAAGTAACATATCATAAAAGGAAAACTACCTCAAAATTCAGTTGCTGAAAGGGTAATAAACAACTTGGTGACATAGTAGTATGTGCTTTTGTGTGGTCCTGGGATCGAACTTATGGCCCCATGCATGAGAGAGGCAAACACTCATGCTGTTAAGCTGTACTCCAGCCCCACGATGGCTTTTTACAATGCATAGAACAAGAGGATCCAGCAGTGAGTCAGGCATGGTGCTATGAAGCTTTAGTCAGAGCTGTACAGAAGGTTGAGACAGGATTCCTTGAGCCAAGGAGTTTGAAAGGACAGCATATATAACCTAGGAAGAACCTACGTTTGACAGGCTATAAAGGATCTTGCTATGTTATAACAGCTGTAATATATGAAAGTATATATAATTTTTATTGGTGGCAGAATCACAGGTATTACTTACATTGCTGTGTTTTGTGGCTTATATTGAAATTTGAATGAAATACTAAATTCCAAAGAGAGACTACTGGAAATAAAGACATATTTTTCATTCACGTTTATAGATTCTTTGAGTTCCTTCCTTCCTTCCTCCCTCCCTCCCTCCGTCCCTCTGTCCATCCCTCCATCCCTCTGTCCCTCCCTCTGCCCCTCCCTCTCTCCCTTTCCCCTTTCCTCCTTCCCTCTCCTCCTTCCCTCCCTCCCTCCCTGCCTCCCTTCCTTCCTTTTTTTATTATTTGTTTACTTATTTGACACAGGGTTTCTCTGTGTAGCTCTGGCTGTCCTGGAACTCACTTTGTAGACCAGGCTGGCCTCAAACTCAGTGATGAGCCTGCCTCCCTGCCTCATGCGTGCTGGGATTAAGGGCCTGGGTCACCACTGCTCCCCATAAGGGTTCTTTTTTATGCCCGTAAGAACTTTTAATTGCATAGCAACAGGAAGTTCTATACCTGTTAATATATCTTTTATCCTAATAAGACTGTTATCTTATAGCAGGTGACAGTCGTTATAATCCATCAGGAAGCCCAGGCCAGTACACTGGGTATTGGGTCACACTTTACTGTTTTATTTGGAGATTTGAGAGATTATTGTTTTATTCTCAAGTAATGTAACAACAGATTATTTGGTATATTTATGTGTAATCCCTCTTTTTTTTTCCTCAGGTAGGAATTTTGAGATAGAATCTAACTATGTAACCCTTTGCTGGCCTTGAATATAGAATCCTCCTGCCTCTCCTATCAGTTGGGATTGCAGGCATGTTCTTCTATGCTAATGTATCGAATTTAGATATATTCAGATGTGCTTTCTAGTGTATAAATCTATCCTGAGATTGATTACTGTGTCTATTGTAGGTATATTCAAGTGTGTGCTCTAGTATGTAAATCCATCCACTGCTGAAATTCTCTCCCTACTTTTCTACTTTTGTTTCTATCTGTACAATCATATTTTTCATGCAGTAATCTTCACAGCCAGTGCATATTCACACCTGTTGGTTTTAGGTTACTGTTAAAATTTCCTTCTCTGGTTTATTTATCCTATCTCCTTTTTAGGATCCAGTGTCTGTATTTAGGCTTCCTTGGTAGGTTTTATGCACTTCTCTTGATGCTGGTGGAAGATAGCAATCTTCCTAAGATGAAAGGAACAGTGGTCTGGATCTTACTTTCTGTTTGTTTTTCTGAGACAGGGTTTCTCTGGGTAGCCCTGGCTGTCCTGGATCTTGTTCTGTAGACCAGGCTGGCCTCGAACTCAGATCTGCCTGCCTCTGCCTCCTGAGAGCTGGGATTGAAGGCATGCACTACCACTGACCAGTCTTACTTTCTGTTTCAAGTTTGCCTCATCACTTTGCTGTATTAGCTGATTTTCTTCTTTTGAATCGTTGCCTTACAATTTCAGTCCTTTTTTACTATTGTGAATAGGAATTGGCAGTAAACATGAAAAAATAGGAGTGGTGGTGCCGACTGATGGGAACCTACATGGTCTCATTCATCTTTGAGCACCTAGAGACATGTTCTTGTTAGTACTCATTCATGGGTTATGAAGCTCAAAGATAATTCTGTAATGAACAGTTACCATGAAAAATAAAATTGGTCCAGAGACTCAATTTATTATATTGTGAGCTAACATTACTCAGCTTTGTGATCAGGCCATAGTCAGTTAGACTTACTGAAGTCAGAAGGTGCTTGCTGGCTGTTGGGTCAGGATAAGGGAATTTTAGTTGAGTTGAATATTTGATGATTTAAGAATGATCCTTACCATAAGGAAAAGAAAAAGAAAAAGTCTTTCCCAAAGCATTGTCCTTGAATTGTCCACTGACATATTTGCCTTTTAGATCTGTGAATCAATACACATGAGGGAACCTGTTGTGTTTTGTTAAGTGCAAGGATACTGGGCTTGACCTAGGTTTGAAACATGTGTCCATCTCACAGAGGTTGAGCACAGATAAATTATTTGTCTCTGGTTCACTTATTTATAACGTGGAAACAGTGATATTGACAGGATATTTATAAGGACTAAAGGACACATTGTCAAGGAAAACAATGAACAAAGTGGCCTGTACTTGTAAAAATGAAGGAAGTTAGAATTGTATCTTTTTATGATTTTCTGTATAATAATGAAATTGTCCAAGCTTAATTTAGTTTACTTTTGTCTCTGAATCACAAAACTCATTGTGGAGTTGGAGGTGTAGCTTAGTGATGCAGCACATACTTAGCATGTGGTGGCCCTGGGTTCGGTCCCTAGCACTGGGGAAAGAGAAAATAAAAAGGTAGAAAACATTTCGGAGTTAACATGGTAGATCTAGGCTCTTCAGGGACTCTTGATTCCTTCTGAATGTCAGTTTGTTAGTAGCTGCTCGTGTTTTGACTGTAATGTCGGCATTTGCAGCACAAAAATGGGGTCCCGAAGGAGATACTGACATGAGTCAACTGTCTTTTCAGGAGATGCTGAGAAACTGGTGGTCACTCGCATTTCTTCTCCCTCCCCTCCTACTCCTCCCCTTCCCTTCTTAGACAGGTCTCACTATGGAGCCCTGGCTGGCTTGGAACTAACTCACTTTGTAGATCAGATCTGGAGTGCCTCTGCCTCTCAGTGCTGGGACTAGAGATGTGCGCCACTGCATCTGCTCAGTCCTGTGTCTCATTTACCAAACTCGAGCATTGTGAGGTAAAAGGGCCAAATGTGTCCAGATGATAAAATTCCCTTCCTGGGCCTTCTCATCAGCAGGGGAAGTAGGCAATACGATCTTTATTGTTGGCGGCCTTGTAGCCAGGAAAACATCATGGGTTATAGGAGTAAATATTTTTTACGGGAGATTGAATACTGGATATGTCATCAGTACTGTCTTCCATAATATTATTTATTATTAATATTATTATTGGTAATAGCAAGACTGAGTGACTGATGGACTATTGCACAATTATGTTCATTACATACTGGTTTTCTCCCGCATTACTGGACAGTGAACCCAGGACTTCACACGTGCTAAACATTGTTCTAGCTCTGAACTGTATACACTTCTACCCTTTTTCCCACAATTAAATTTCTAGACAGGGTCTCACTAAATTGTCTGTATTAGTCTCGAACTCACTTTGTAGTCCAAGCAAGGTTTGAACTTTTTGGTCCTCTTGCCTTAACCTCCCTAAGTAGCAGGGATTATTGGCCTGTACCATCAGGCATGGCTTCATTGTATTTCAACAGCAACCACTTACTTAAAGAGTTTCAGAGATATTTGTAGAGTCAGCCAGTCATTTTACATAACTAAGTCATTTGGGATGGATTTGCTGTAAATAACATGAAATCTAAGAGAAGTTTAGTGAAATTTGTGTTTTAAAATTCTTGGCTAAGAAATTTAAATGCAGGCAGTGGGTATAGAAACTCTTGAGAAGTATTCATGGGCTAAGACCCTTTGAATGTCCTGTTTTGCTTTCGTACCTGCTTATAATTTAATTCTTGGGTGTTATCTTTTCTTATGTAGTAAGGTGGTTCTAAGCATTGTGTCTGCTTTCTAGGCTGTAAAAGAAAAGAAAGAAACCCCTTTTCATTTGTAAAGAAATAGCTTTTTCATAGTCTTTGTCCTCTGTTCTTTTGGGCAGAGCTATCTGACATGGTTACTTTTAGCTGCAAAGGAGGGAAAGTGAGCTTCAGATTAGTAGTGAGCAAAATAAGGCTTAGATATGGGGAGCATCTGCAGTGTTTATCACATGTACCTGTTACTAACTTTGTTCAATTATTTACCCATAGGCTTACTAATTCTGTTACTAGAAATGTGTAAAATGGTTTAGAGTTCATTTTATCTTTTCTTGTCTTTAATGTTTCAGAGGAATGCTCTGCAAGCGATTTCTCCAGCCACCATGGAGGTTCTCATGCGGGTTTTGTCTGACTGTGACTCATGGGAGGAAGGAGACCCCGAGGAAGTGGGTAGGAAGAGAGAACTAACGCTGAAGTGCCTCACACAGGTGATACACATCCTTCTCACCAGCAGTTCTGACCAGCGACAGGTGGAGACCAGCACCATCCTGGAGAACTATTTTAAATTGCTCAATTCCGATCACTCAGCTTTACCTAAACAGAGGAGAACCAGGCAGTGGGAAAGCCAGTTCATAGCTCTGCAGATTAAGATGCTCAGTAAGTACTCAATGAAGTTTTCCCTCAGTTCCTTTTTGCTTTCTCATTCTCAGTTTCTTTTGAAATACCGTCTATTATATTAAAAAATATTGACTGTTTAGTTCAGGTAATGAGTATTCAGATTTTTGACTTCCAAATAATTAGTATGGAATTGATTTGTTTACATTTATGCTTTATCAAGGAGAAACTTGTCTATTCTTTTTTGAAAGTCAAATCCACTAAAATGTCTATGCTAAAAAGAAAGTTATGACTAAAATTGCCAGGAAGAATTATTATTATTATTATTATTATTTTTTGTTTTTTGAGACAGGGTTTCTCTGTGTAGCTTTGCGCCTTTCCTGGAACTCACTTGGTAGCCCAGGCTGGCCTCGAACTCACAGAGATCCGCTTGGCTCTGCCTCCTGAATGCTGGGATTAAATGCGTGTGCCACCACCGCCCGGCAGGAATTAAATTTTTGAAGGTACCATTTATACTCTTTTACTTATGATAAAAATTATTTAAGATAAATGCCTCTCTAACATTTCTGTTCTTTAGAACAACATCTAATTGTCACAGAGGAACCCTGTGTCTTTGTTTCTTTTGCATTTCTTTGTGTTGGTTGTTTGGTGTCTCTGAGCAAGTATATCTATCTGGTCTCTGTGCTTTCCAAACTACCTAGTCAGTTTATATAATTTCTTTTTTTCCTTCAAAATGACAAAACTTCACTTTTGTTTTGGTTACATTGTGTTAGTGTAGTATATATTTTCCATCTATAGTTTTAATCAACATAGGTGACTCACACTCATTATTCCCTCTAAAGGATGAATGTACAGGGAGTCAAATACTCAGTAACTTTCTTAAAGACTTTCAGCTCCAACTGAGTAGAACTGGCACGGAAAGGCAAAGCCTCTGAGGCTGCAGGCCCATTCTCTGTGAGTCACCAGAATAATGCATGCCAAAGACCAGTGATGCTGCAAGTGCATTCCAGACTCTAGAATCCAGATTAGACGCATCAGTTAGTCATTGCTTCTTTTTCATTGTTCATCTAAATCCCCTTTTGAGTTTTATATGTAGGCATGAATATTTGGAAATGACAGTAACTACAGTTTATATATATATAAACTGTATATAACGTAATACAAAAATAATGACGTTTCCCTTTATCTTAGTAATTTTATGTTGTGTGAAATAGAGCACCAGATGAGATACAGAACCACAGCCTGCCGTTTCCCATGCCAATTTTCCTATAAAGTTTCATTGGTGGAACACACAATGATAGTTCAGAATGTTGTGAATTGTTATCAATACTTTATGTGATTCTTGTTGTGTTCCCTGTCTTAGATTGTTAAAGAACTGTACTCATGCCGGGCGGTGGTGGCGCACGCCTTTAATCCCAGCACTCGGGAGGCAGAGCCAGGCGGATCTCTGTGAGTTTGAGGCCAGCCTGGGCTACCAAGTGAGCTCCAGGAAAGGAGCAAAGCTACACAGAGAAACCCTGTCTCGAAAAAACCAAAACCAAAAAAAAAAAAATAATAATAACTGTACTCATTACAGAGGTAGATATTGTCATTACAGCTACTAGGAAACTTAGTTTAAAAAAAAAAAAAGAGAGAGAGAGAGTAAAAATTTTTACATCTCTGCCGGGTGGTGGTGGTACACACCTTTAATCCCAGCACTCAGGAGGCAGAGGCAGGCAGATTTCTGTGAGTTCAAGGCTAGCCTGGTCTACAGAGCTAGTTCCAGGACAGCGAGGGTGATTATACAGAGAAAACCTGTCTTGAAAAAAACAAAACAAAACAAAAAAAAAAAGTTTTTATATCTCACCACCCAGATACAAGAAACAGTAATGATTTGGCATATAAATTTATATGTACATGTGTTAATTTAGAAATATTGTACATAAAAACCGTGTTGAAAATTATCTATTACATTTGTTTATATAGAAAAAGAATAGTTTTGTATAGTTTTTAGTTAATATGCTATAATGTCTTTTTTTTTGTGTGTAGTTTTGTTTGTTTGTCAAGCCAGGGTTTTTCTGAGTAGTCTCAGCTGTCCTGGAACTTGCTCTGTAGACCAGGCTGGGCTCCAGCTCAGAGATCCACCTGCCTCTGCCCCCGAGTGCTGGGATTAAAGGTGAGTGCTGCCACCACCCCGTTGTTTTTCTATAGTTATTATAGGTTGTAAATTTAAAAGTTAGTTTGATTCTCTGTTGAGTGGAATTCTTGTTTTTATTAGGAACTATGATATTTGCCATGCCAGATATCCTTTGATTTCTCAGTTGGATTATCTCCACAGTAGGAAATGAGAGATAAATATTGTCATTGCTTTCATAGGTCATATATTCATTTCATAGTGTTTAAATATGACTACTAAATGTCATAAACAGGCATTGCTTTTTAATAGCAAATCAGACACAAGACAAACCTTATGAAAGAACAAGTAAATATGAAAAATGTTTGCCAGTCATATGTAAAATTTAAACTAGCTTAAATTATAAAGTATGAAAATAATCACTTTTCTCAATTACAGCTTTTGTTTTCTGTTCCTCATCTATATTATTTCCCAATTAATTTACATCTTTTCTGTCAACTGAAAAGCCTAATTTTGAAATGATGACAATAAATGTTTGATCCCTAATTTTCACTCTTACATGAGTGATTTTTGTTTTTAATTTATAGATACCATCACAGCCATGTTAGACTGCGCAGACAGGCCTGTTCTTCAGGCCATTTTCCTTAACAGTAATTGCTTTGAACATCTCATACGACTTCTACAGAACTGCAAGGTACTTTATTATTATTTTTTATGTTTGTGAACATTTATTTGTTTGTTTGCCTGTTTACTTATTTGTGTGTGGGGACATGTGCCACGGCAGGATTGTGGAGGTCAGAGGGCAGCTTGTGGGAGCTGGTTCTGTTCTACTAGCATATGGGACTTAGGGATTAAACTCAGGCTGTAGACTTGGAGCAAGCACCTTGGCCTCCTGAGCCATCTTGTTGGCATTGTTAGGACTTTTGGAAGTGTTATTATTTTAGTTGGGCATAGAGGTTCATACCTTTGATTTCAGTGCTTGGGAGGCAGAGGCAGGTGGATCTCTGTGTGTTTGAGGCCAGCTTGGTCTATGTAGCAAGTTTTAGGACAGCTAGGGCTACATAGTGATAACCCTGTGTCAAAACAAACAAACAAACAAACAAAAGGTTTGTTTTGATTCAGATTTGAACATATCATTACCAAAATTTTTATTGTTAATTTGTGTTTACATTTCATTACATAGCCAAGTTTTATATTTTTTACCAGATAAATTTATTATAAAACTCGACTATCTTAGTATATGTATGTACATACTCACTCCATCTTAGAAGTGAGAAAATTGAGGCACAAAGGTTTATACCCTGTCTAGGATCACAGAACCAGTGAGAGACAGAAGCAGGACTCCAGCCAAGGCTATCCTCTCTGAGGATGTGTAATTATCAGTGGGTACTCTGCCTTTCACGCTTTCACTTAGCTCAGCCTAGGCTAGGCAGGGGGCAGTAACATTTAAGAGTCGTATATCCTGGTCTAGGAACTAGTCAGATATCTAAATCCTCCAATCTCAGAAGAACTGTTAAAGAAATCTACTCACTGTCTACATGGGAATAGGTTTTGTCTTCATTGAAACTAAATTTTTATTACTTATAATCCAAAGGTAGTAAAACTCATGTGAATCTTTTTTGTATGATATTTCAGTTTAGAAATACTTTTATTTTCCCTTAGACATGGATACATATACTTGTATGAAGCTATTTAAAATCACAGGTTACTTCTGATTTCTTGATTAGTTACTTGTCTAGAACATACAAATGCAGTCAAGGTCCTCATGCTGTGTGGCAAGCACTTGTATTTACTGAATCATCTTCCCAGCCTCTTTTTTTTTTTTTTTTTTTTTAAATCAAAAACTTTGAGGCTGGTCTCAAGTCACAGAGATCCACCTGACTGTGCCTCCTGAGTGCTGGGATTAAAGGCATATGCCACCATGGCCCAGCTTCAGTTAACTCTTTGAAGTTTTATAAATGGAATTCTATTTCTTGTAGAATTCCTAGTCATAGGGTGTAGACTAGACATGTATGTTTTTAAAATTAGGAGACTTTGTATTAAAAAGTTACAACTAATTAGAAAATATAGGAAACTAGAAAAATAATAGGAATACTGTTAAGGTTCGTGGTACATATTGCCAGTTAGCTCTTTCACTGTTGTTACTATTTGCCAGTTTATACTTGCTATAGTAGTGTGAGAGAGTACACAACACTTCATGTTTCTGTGCTTTGTGTTGTATGCCCATGAGTTTAAGATGTTACCAAAATTTTTTAGATAGGTTGGAAATGAAACTACTCCATTTTTCCTTATATTTTTCTATTAATTCTTGTACTTCTTAGTTGAAAACACTTGGTTGATTCTGATATTACTCCCCAGTAAGGTTTCTTGTTTTTCTTACTGTAAAAAGGCATAGCTTTGGGCTAGAGAGATGGCTCAGAGGTTAAGAGCACTGACTGCTCTTCCAGAGGTCCTGAGTTCAATTCCCAGCAACCACATGGTGGCTCACAACCATCTGTAATGAGATCTGGTGCCCTCTTCTGACCTGTAGTCATACATGCTGTATACAAAGTAAATAAATAAATCTTTAAAGAAAAGGCATAGCTTTGAAAGTTTTTAGTGTTACTTCATTGCTTACTTTATAATAATAATATAGTTAAATAGAGCAGAAAATACATTTAATATATTGATGTAGTGTGTAATGCCTCGCCTCTTGTCTTTAAAATATTATTTATGTGGAAAATATCTTAGAGAGATGAAAATGCACAATAGAAGTATTTATAAAACACTTTGATAATTATAAAACAGTATGACTTTGTCACTTAGGAAGACAGTGTCAGTGACAAAATTATCTCATGTATTATTAAAAGATTCCTGATTTAGTAGGCATTGGTGGTGCACGCCTTCAATCCCAGTGCTCGAGAGGCAGAGGCAGGCGGATCTCTGTGAGTTTGAGGTCAGCTTGGTTTATGGAGCAAGTTCTGGGTCAGCCAAGGTTACACAGAGAGACCCTGTCTTGAAACCACCCCCCCCTCCAAAAAAAAGAATCTGGATTACACATATCAAGAATCTTTATGATGTTCCCACCCTGAAATTTGTCAAGATGGACTTTTGTCATTTAAAAAATAGTTTTTTTTTTCTTTTCTCAAAGCTAACCAGGATGATGACCCAATAGTTACATCTTACAGAATATCCTGAGAAATAGCTCTTTAGGATGAACATCACCAAGTGTACTTACTCAAACTAAGATAGATACAATTCACCAAGTGATGGAATCTTTCAGGACCACTGTCAAATAGTATCTGTCATTTACCAAAATGTCATCATGCAGCACATGTCTGTACTGGTTGTACCACAACCAAGTTTCAGTTATAGCTCGTGTGTGTGTCTGTGAGGCAGGGTCTCACTCTTCAGCCTGGGCTTGCCTCAAACTCACTGTGGGACCAGGTGTCCTTGAACTTCACAGCAATCCCCTACCTCAGCTTCCAAATTGCTAGCTTTAAAAAAATTTAAATACTTCATGTTACTTACTACATTTTTCTTTGAAACTGAATATACCAAAGAAGAAATGTTTTTCAGGAAGAAAAGCCAGGCCTTTGGGCCAGTGCCTTTGCTTTCAGTGGTTTTCTCCATTTGGAGGATTTTTTTTTTTTTTTTTTTTTTTTTTTTGGTTAGTATCATATGAATCATATGGCATTCCAGCCATTGTCTTTCAGAAGCTAATGTGTATTATTTATATAAATTAATGTGATTCATGTAGTATTTACATCCAGGTATGCTGTGTTTTGATCATGTTCATCCATTCTTCTGCCCTGGCTGCCAACACCTTCACATCCTTCCTAGCTCTACGCAGGTCCTCTTCTACTTGAATCAATTGTTTTCTTTTGTTTGTTTGTTTCCATATATGAGAGCGAACATGTGGCACTTGTCTATGTCTCCTGTATTTTATTTCATTCATTTTGCCTCAGGTGACAATTTAATTTTTTTTTTTTGTTAGCATTAATACCACACTATGTGGTATGCCATATTTTCTTTGTCCATTCAGCAGTTGACACTAGGCTGGTTCCCTATTCTAGCTGTTGTATGTAGCAGCAGTATAACAGGCATGCAGGTATCTTTTATTTACTGACCATATTTCCTTAGATATATACCGAGGAGTGGGAGACCTGGATCATAGCGTGGTTCTGGTCTTAGTTTTGAGATATGTCCATACTGTTTCCATTTTGGCTGTGCTAATTTACATTCCCACCAGCAGCATATAAGGGTTCCATCTCCACACCCAACGTTAAAGTAATTTCACAATTCAGGCAGTAATTGTTTAAAACATTAAAATTAAGGCCGGGCGGTGGTGGCGCATGCCTTTAATCCCAGCACTTGGGAGGCAGAGCCAGGTGGATCTCTGTGAGTTCGAGGCCAGCCTGGGCTACCAAGTGAGTTCCAGGAAAGGCACAAAGCTACGCAGAGAAACCCTGTCTCGAAAAACCAAAAAAAAAAAAAAAACATTAAAATTAAGTTTTTAAAATAAATTTCCAAGTTGACTCATTACACAAGTAAAGAAATAATGTCCTGAGGAGTTAAATTACTAGCTTTTGCTCAATACTAATAATTGTTGGAACTAGGATTTTTTGCTTGTGTTTTCTGACCCTAAGTTCATTATAATATATAGTTATTATAAATTTATTTTTTGTATTCATGGTTACTGGTTTTTAAATAGTGTAAAATACTTACTGTGTGTTAAATATAAGACAGTTATAAGATTTTTGTTTTGTTTTGGATTTGTTGTTGTTTTGCGTTGGTTTTTCAAGATGGGGTTTATCTGTTTAACAGTTCTCACTATTCAGGAACCTGATTTATAGACCAGGTGACCTCGAACTCACAGAGATCCACCTGCCTCTGCCTCCCAAGTGCTGGGATTAAAGGCGTGCGCCACCACTGTCTGGCGACAATTATAGTGTTTATTGATAGTGTAGCATCTTATGGATGTAGTTATGATTTAGGAATATATAAAAGTATTTGGAATCTTGTGAGAATTTAAGTTCACAAATGTATTTCATGATGTGCATATTGCTTTCTGTATCATTTTGTTGTTGCTTTTAATAAACAAGTCGTTGAGTCTGTTTTATACAATAATGCAGAATCGAGGTGATTTCACTGTTGAAACATTCGTACTAAGTATTCATACTCAATGGAAACACTCCAACTAAAGCTGTCAAATAGCAAAACTTATGAATTGATTGAAAAGTTTAAGCTGACTGTTGGTAGTTTTTCTTTGAAAACTTATTATTGTGTGCATCTGTGTGTGTGCATGGGTGTGTGTGTGTGTGTGTGTGTGTGTGTGTGTGTGTGTGTATCTGTATGAAGTAAATGTGTGTGTATGCGCCAAAATGTGCATCTGAAGATGAGAGGACCTCTGGGACTGGAACTTAGGGTGTTGGCTCGTGCAGCAAGTACTCTTACCCACTGAGCCACTTGTTGGCCTGGACCATTGGTAGCTTCTCTGGCATCTTGTGTATGATACCCACCAGTTTAAATGTGTGTTCCTTTCCCAAGAATCTGTGCAAAGGCTGTCGTGCTGAGCAACTAAGTTTCATTGTAATATAAAGTTCTTACATATGTACAAAATCTATATTGTATGATATCATATATTAGACTCTTAGGATTAGATGTGAAGAGTGTTGAGTGATTTATTAATTCTTTGAGTTTTGTACAATACATTTTGATGATCCAGTGATATTTTAATTACAAGAAAAACACAATCTGTCATTAGTAGTAGCAAAGATTTAAAGCCCTCATTTTGGTTTTAAGAGGGCTGAAATCTTGTGCTTTCTGCCTGTATCTTAAATTTTGGAGTTATACTTTCTGTTTTAAGAGCAAGAACTTTAAAAATATTCTTTGTGTAGATTGGTTAGCTTCCGTTTTGTGGTACTAGGGATCAGACTTGGGGCCTTTGCCTGTTAGGTTTGTGCTTTACAAGTGAGTTATAGCCCTGGTTCTGGAGACTATTTAATTTTACTTTTGTCTAAGCATCCCCATTCCTTTGCACATCAGTAATAAAGAAATTATCATTTGTAATTTTTCCTTCTAATACTGGCTTTCATTTTTGAAATCCCTATTTGTGCTAGACATTATGCAGATAAACTTCTATAGATTATATTTCATTTAACCTGCACAGTTATTGGATGGGGTAGTCTTATTTTAGGTACATAAGCTTGGAAAAGTAGCAAAGAACTGGGCTATAATTCAGTTATAGAGCGCTTTCCTAAGTGTGCACAAGGTCCTAAGTTTGAGCTTCAGCATCACACACACACACACACACACACACACACACACACACACACACACACACACGATACTAAGAATCATTTAGAGATTTTTCTAGGTTAGATAACCAAGTTCAACCAAAGTACTCAAGAAGTTGAACAAAACCAAGATGATTTTGATGTCTTTGATTCCAAAGCTTCTTCTTGCATTAAGCTTTACATATACTCTTACATCCCATATTACACTACACAGCTGCTCAGTTTATATTGTATCATTTACAGATGTAACTTGACCTTTTCCATTTTCTGAAATAACAGAATTTCCTAAGAAATTCCTTATTAGGATGCTATTAGTTTCTTTATTTTCTCTCCATTTCACTTTCATTTGAAGTTTCTTTCTCCCCATTGAGTTGACAGAAGCCAAAACCTTTTGGGATGCTGAGTTAATACACGAAGACCAAAGTACTTAATGCCTTTGTTTCATGTAAAAGAGAGCGATCATGGGCCAGTGATAACGCTCATTGGGTAAAGGCTTTTGTCACTCAGATGACCAGAGTTTGATCTTTGGAACTCCACGTAAAGATGGAAGGAGAGAACTTAGAACATAAAGTTATTCCTTGACCACCACATGTGCACTGTGGCATATGCCTCCTCCCCTTTTATGTACACATGTATGCATCCACTATACTAATAACAATTTTAAAAAAAAACTTACAGCGTAATCTCCATGTGCTAGAGATTTCCCCAGTTTCCCTTTCTAGACTACAAAGTAAAACGTGAAGTAGGTTCTGCTGAAGATATTTTTACCAGGATGTGAGATCAGATAAACTTGGGCAGTCAGTGCTGTCCACTGACTTCCCTCGTCAAGCTACACACTAGTCTCTTTGGGACTCTGAGAAGTGTTTTTGGAAAGAGCTCCTGTTAAGTTAGCTTAATAGGATTTTGCAGGCTTATTCAGCTAAACACATTAGTTACTGTAGTATCTTTTAATCTGTCTCAGTAGCAACTTTCTTTTCTGAGTGTCATTCTTTGTTGATTCTTTAAGAATTTGGAATATTAATCTATTGTTTTTGCTGTTTATTTTAATAACTTCTGAGTTCTCAAGGAGAATTATATCTACAGTAGTTATATACTATGTAAACTACTATTAAATTGTTACTCAGAAAACAAATAATTACCTATTTCTGGAAGTGATGTGCTTCACATGTGGATTCTTGCATTAGTTTTTAAGAGACATGGAAATCCAGCTGGACCTCATTCTGCTCGTAGGTAACAATTTAATATTCTGTCTCCATTATTCTTGTCTCTGTTTTTAACAGCTATTTTTAAGTGCTCACAGTATGGTGGCAGACAAGAACGAGAAAGACCTTGCCAACCAATTACTGACAGAGATAAGTGAGGACCAGGTATCTACAAAGCCTGCATCTTGTTTCAGCTGAAGTCCAGAATCAGTCATGGGTTAACTATTCCTGTGCTTTTCTTCTTAATTCTCCAAAAACACAAACTTCTAATTCTAATAATTATTTATTTTTGAAGATTATTTAAATTAAAATATAAATCATCATTACAATTCTGTCTGTGTTAATGTGGGCTTTTTTTCAGTTTGGGAAGATAAAAAGTACAGGAATGGAACCCAGTATCACTGTTGAACACTTGGTGATGACTTTGTGTTTGAGGGACTGCTTTTCCTAAGCACTGTGGTGTACTGGGACGTGAGGGCTTTGTTTGTGAATATGCATAGTCATTGTTAATATCTTGATTCTTTGCTTCTTATTGACACAATGATTATAATTCAATGGACAACCTGAATCTTGGAGGAAGGGAAGAAGATGATAAGCCCTCTGAATATTAATTTAGCATGCAATTTGATTTTTTTTCCCTGTTCTCAAAATTTAGCCCTATATTAGAATATCAAAACAGATGTATCTGTTTTTTCTCAAAATATATTTGGTAAATTAGTTTTTGGAAAGACCAAAAACCTACCTATAAAATTGCTTTTTTTCCCCTCAACATAGTTTGTTATAGAATTTACATTTCTTTTACAATAATTATATTTAATTATAAAAGTTATAATTAGTTTGTTAAAATTATTTTAATGTTTAGGTTTACTGAATTGTAGAAAAAGAGACTATAGCCAGGCGGTGGTGGCACACACTTTTAATCCCAGCACTTGGGAGGCAAAGCCAGGCAGATCTCTGTGAGTTCAAGGCCAACCTGGTATACAGAGCTAGATCCAGGACAGGTACCAAAACTACACAGAGAAACCCTGTCTCAAAAAACAAAAAAAGAAAAAGAGACTATATTGTAATCTGTTAATTTCCATATTTTTGGTGTAAAATTCACAGAGCTCTTTATTGCTTTAGGTTTCTCTTATTTAGACTGTTACATTATATATTATAATTTCTTACAAACGATTATGGAAATTCAAAAGTAAGCTATGATGAGGTGTTTTTAGTTTATTCTTGAACAAAGTCCAGCACAGACCTTATTTGTATGAGTCTGTGCATACAGAATTTTAATCTATTACTACATATATTTTTTCTATGTAATAATATTTGACAATACCACCAATGAAAATTAGGACTCTAGATTAAGTACCACACAAAAAGTAATGGAATTTAGTAAACACAAAGATCTAAGGAGTTTCTTCTGTGTGGAGATCAGTTCTGTTGAGAGTTAGAAAAGAGAATGCTATTGTGCAATGACTAGCTTCAGGTCATAATACTGTGTTTTCTTTTGTTTTTAAATTGTATTCATTTATCAGTATGTCTCTCTGTGTGTAAGAGTGCAGTGCCTTCAGAGGCCAGGAGAGGGCATCAAACCCCAGGTCTGAAGTTGCAGACTTTTGTGAACTGCCTTGTGGGTACTGGGAATTGAACCCAGGTCCTCTGCAACAGCAGCCAGTGCTCTTAACTGTTGAACTATCTCTATATCCCCAGCTTTCTAGTCTAAAGTCTGTGCTATTAAAGTTGGTTAAGTCCTATATAGCAGCCATGTTGAATTTTTAATTTTCTTATTTTTTTTTTAGTATTATTGATGGTAGTTATTGGTTTATTCTCTAAGAGAATCTCCTGATATTTAATGCATATCATATTTATGATTAAGCTTAAATAAAAATCAGAGCGAGTTTTTAATTCTTTCATAAAACTTTTGGCATAAAAGATTGCTTTCTCCAAAACATTCCAGTACTTATAGATACATATTTCATTTTCATTATTTGCCGTAAATTTTTTTATAGAAATAGATATGTCTGTTTAAAGATGATATGTACATACCACTTCCATTTCAGTACAGAATTCGGAAACTAAGCAAACAGTTATTTAAGCTACGTATTATTATACTAACAGTATTTAAGACTAATAAGTTCAAGTATAGTTTTGAAGGAAATTAAAGCATTATATAATTTCTAGTTGCAGACTCCCTCCCCTCCTCTTGAGATTGTCCATTCTTTTTTAAAAGCATGTGTAAAGTTTGTTCCCCCCCGCAGAACATTTAATATAATAAGTGAATGAGCTTCATTCTTCTTGACATATGGCTTCTCTTCTGTTAAGTAACTTTTTCTTGCAGATTATAGTTTTTCAACAACCCATCTGATAGGAAGAGGAATGTAATGCATGTTATTATTTCTTCAGGTTTTCAGAACAAAGGTTTCCATGTGAACAAAATCCTGAGTACATTTGTTAATTTCTTGCTATTCCCTTTGGTAGGTATTTCAGGGGCGGTTGGATTGTTTGGCTGTATCAACCATTCAGGCTTTGACAGCAGTGATGAAGAATTCTCCAGCTGCTAAGGTGAGAAATGGATCTTTAAGCTGTAAAAGATTGCAGTTTCAGAGAACCAACTTCAAGACCACACACAGGGTTTGCAAAGAAATCCACGATGTCGGCGAAAACTAAACATTTCTGTCTGAGGGGTAGGAAAGGAACACATGAATTCTTATAGTAACTTCCTTTATTGTTCCATGTTGACAATCTCTCTTCTCTTTGTCTTGTACAACTGTATATACCCAACAGAAAGCTTTAGTCAATATAAAAGTTACATTTGAGCGTCATATTATATTCTTGAGTAAATGATAAGCAGAGCCATTCTGGTTTTTTTTTTTTTTTTTTTTTTTTTTTTTTTTTGTTTTGTTTGTTTTGTTTTGTTTTTTGAGACAGGGTTTCTCTGTGTATCTTTGTGCCTTTCCTGGATCTCACTCTGTAGACCAGGCTGGCCTCGAACTCACAGAGATCCGCCTGCCTCTGCCTCCCAAGTGCTGGGATTAAAGGCGTGCGCCACCACTGCCCGGCTGCAGCAGAGCCATTCTGATCTATACATGAATACATCTGTCAGCTCCCTAATTAATGGGGCAGCTGCAGCTGTGAAGGAATGTCCACCTGCTTTGTTATCCACTAAGGAGATAGCCTATAAAAGGGGTTATAAAATTAAACTTTTGGCAGTCTAGAAAATAGAGAAATTGTGTATTATATTTTGTATTTCTAACTAATAAACATTCCAAACTAACATTTAAAAGTATCGGTTTTAGCCGGGCGGTGGTGGTGCACGCCTTTAATCCCAGCACTCGGGAGGCAGAGCCAGGTGGATCTCTGTGAGTTGGAGGCCAGCCTGGGCTACCAAGTGAGTTCCAGGAAAGGCGCAAAGCTACACAGAGAAACCCTGTCTCGAAAAACCAAAAAAAAAAAAAAAAAAGTATCGGTTTTGCCAGGCATTGGTGGCACATGCCTTTAATCCCAGTACTTGGTAGGTAGAGGCAAGTGGATCTCTGTGCATTTGAGGTGAGCCTGGTGTACAGTTCCAGGACAGGCACCAAAACTACACAGAGAAATCCTGTCTTGAAAAACCATAAAAAAAGAAAGTAAAAAAATGTATCGGTTTCTCTTGGACTTGATTGCTGTGCTGGTGGGAAAGTGCAGATTGCAGTAACCGTAGCAATGAGAGGAGCAGCTGTCAGCCAGCATCCCTGGTGTGCAGGCTGTAAATCGAAGGTGGGGGCTCTTCCCGAGGGACAGTGACATAGAAAGTGTCCCAAATCTTAAGATATATTCTCCTATTCTGCATACAGCCCCAAATTACAAGGAAGGAAACTTGTAACTCCTTTTCAAGGCTATGAAGTTAGATTATCCTCTGTAACCCTGGCTAATTATGAAAACTTTTTCTGTGGTTTATTTAATTGGGCAATAGCTGTTTCTCTCTGGACTTTTGTTAATTGCTTCCCTGACACATACATTTCAGGGCCTAACATAAACAGTTAGCTGAACCTTGAGTCTTGTATCATAAAACTGAGGTTAGAAGTTGGTGCAGAAAGTTAATTGCTGAGGAATTTGTGCAGGGAGTCAATCATTGGTCTTATGTTGTCAGCCAGACTTTAACAAAAGAGATGCTGGCACCAAAGTTGCTTTGTGCTAAATAACCTTGGTTCAACAAATCAGACACCTGGCAACTATGTCCTTGTGCATTTTCTGGAAAGGTTTATCTTATAATGAGTTAGCAAGATACCTTTCAAGGTACCTGGTCTAATCTGAGTTTACTTTGAGGCTTTAAATCAGCTAATTGTGTAAAGGCTCTTTGTAGCTGAGAATATTGTTATTTTCCTATGTCAACCTAAGCTATGATATGAAACAGGCTTCTAAGTTCCTCACAGTTTTTGTAGGACAAAGTCTTAGTTATGAAAGCATATTTTATTCACCAAAATTATACAGTATAAGAAGGAATCATTTTCCTGTCAATCCACAGAAATAAATGTGCACAATATATTCATGGAGAGAAGACCCTATAATCCAGGCTGTGGGAGAAGACCCCATAGCTGTTTTAAGGCAGAATTGTGGTAGCATATAAGAGAATTACAAATAATGCTATGAACATTGTTGAGCATGTGTCCTTGTGGTAAGATTGAGCATTCCTTGGGTATATGCCCAAGAGTGGTATAGCTGGGTCTTGAGGGAGATTGATTCCCAATTTTCTTTCTTTCTTTCTTTCTTTCTTTCTTTCTTTCTTTCTTTCTTTCTTTCTTTCTTTCTTTCTTTCTTTCTTTCTTTCTTTCTTTCTTTCTTTCTTTCTTTCTCTCTCTCTCTCTCTCTCTCTCTCTCTCTCTCTCTCTCTCTCTCTCTTTCTTTCTTTCGTTTTTCGAGACAGGGTTTCTCTTTGTAGCTTTGTGCCTTTCCTGGAACTCGCTTTGTAGACCAGGCTGGCCTCGAACTCACAGAGATCTGCCTGTCTCTGCCTCCCCGAGTGCTGGGACTAAAGGCATGCATCACCATCACCCGGCTGATTCCCAATTTTCTAAGCAAGTGCCATATTGCTTTCCAAAGTGGCTGTAAAGTTTGCATTCCCACCAACAGTGGAGGAGTGTTCCCCTTGTTCCACATCCTCTCCAACAAAAGCTGTCTTCAGTGTTTTTGATCTTAGCCATTCTGACGGGTGTAAGATGGTATCTCAGAGTTGTTTTGATTTGCATTTCCCTGATGATTAAGGATGTTGAGTAATCCCTTAAATGTCTTTCAGCCATTTGAGCTTCTTCTGGTGAGAATTCTCTGTTTAGCTCTATAACCCATTTTTTAATTGGACTGTTGGTTGTTTTGATGTCTAATTTTTTGAGTTCTTTATATATTCTGGATATTAGCCCTCTGTCAGATGTGGGGTTGGTGAAGATCTTTTCCCATTCTGTAGGCTGTCGTTTTGTCTTGTTGACCATGTCCTTTGCCCTACAAAAGCTTCTCAGTTTCAAGAGGTCCCATTTATTAATTATTTCTCTCAGTGTCTGTGCTACTGGTGTTATATTTAGGAAGTGATTTCCAGTGCCAGTGCATTCAAGACTACTTCCTACTTTCTCTTCTATCAGATTCAGAGTAACTGGATTTATGTTGAGGTCTTTGATCCACTTGGACTTAAGTTTTGTGCACAGTGACAGATATGGATCTATTTGCAGCTTTCTACATGTTGACATCCTATTTAGGAGGCCCCCAGGCAGTGGGACCTGGACCTGTCCTTAGTGCATGAACTGGCTTTTTGGAACCTAGGGCCTATGCTGAGACATTTTGCTTAGCCTTGGTGTAGGGAGGAGGGGACTGGACCTGCCTCAACTGAATCTACCAGGCTGGGCTGACTCCCCAGGGGAGACCTTGCCTTGGAGGAGGTGCGAATGGGGGGAGGATTGTGGAGCAAGGCTGGGGGGTGGGAGGAGGGAGGACCATGGCTGATGTGTAAAATTAAATATAAAAGAGAATTCCAGACAGAAACAAACCGTATCAGAGTCGGCGGCCTCTTGAGCCTCACTTGACGAGCTTCTTCCATCAGAGTTATTTGTCTGGTGGGTTGACCTTAGGAATATCAGTTGTCATCTGCTGTGTATTTTTTATGGCTCTTGGCATTAAAAATATGTTTGCTTTATTAATTTGTGATGTATAAATCCCAAAGTGATGTGTGTAAGTGTATAAAACACATGGCATAACACCTGTAATGAAGTAGTTTATAAAATAACTCACCTTATAATTTGCTGATAATTTTATAGACAAACTCCTTATGGATACTCCAGGATTTTAAAAGATATTGATGACTTCACGTGGTAGTACATACCTTTAATTCCAGCACTCAGATGGCTCTCTGTGAGTTTGGGGCCAGCCTGTTATACATAGCCAGTTCCAGGCTAACTAGAGCTACATAGATTATCTCCCAAAAAAAAAAAAAAAAAATTCCATTGATGACCCAGCTGCACACTAATAACTGTTGAAAACAGCCTTGCTGGCATTAGAGGAGTCCTAATACTGCTGGTGTTGAAAGTGCATGTATGGTTATTGAGCTTAAATAATTAATTGTCCTGACATAACTTTTTATTAATAAAATCATCAGATTTGCTATTTAGTTAGTTTATAACTATCCAGATATGAGTATATTTCAAATGTTATCACCTTGTTAGTATGGGGCTTGTTTTCCAGATGTGTATGGCTATAGGGTTCTGTTTCATTTCTATGGCTCCTTGACCTCGGGGTTTTATGTTTGTTCTTTCTCTCTCTCTCACTCCCTCTCTCTCTCTCTCTCTCTTTAGATTTATTTATTTGTTTTCATGTGCACTCCTGTTTTGCCTGCATGTATGTCTGTATGATGGTGTCAGATCTCTGGAACTGGAATTACTAATGGCGGTGAGCTGCCATGTGGGTGCTGGGAATTGAAGCCCAGTCCTCTGGGATTGCAGTCAGTGCTCTTAACTACTGAATTATCCTTCAGCTCTTTATGTCAGTTCTTCTCCACTGTCTGTGACAGTAATTTTGTCTGATTATGATCATATACTGATAGGTAGCTCACTGAGTGGTGCTGAGTATTGTGAGATATTGTGTAATGTGCCAGGCATATGGTTAAGTACATGATACATGTTGGTGCCATGATCACCACCCTAACTTCTGACCTTCACCCTTGAAGTACTGTATGCTCCACTTCTCTGCTATCAGGAATGTTCCTTGAAATACTATAATCTGTGGTTAGGTTTATTTCACACTTCATGGTCTGACTTCTGATTTTACTTGCTATTTAATAATAGGGTTTTATTGTTTGTTTGTAAGGGAAATCTCTTCAAGTACTCGGAAATTCACTTATTAGTAAAACAGATTGCTAGTGTTGTTTCTGAAATTCAAAACTTAAAGGCTTTTTAAGTCATTTGAAAGGTGTTTTTTAAATTTTTACTGTCGGGGCTGGAGAGATGGCTCAGAGGTTAAGAGCACTGACTGTTCTTCCAGAGGTCCTGAGTTCAATTCCCAGCAACCACATGGTGGCTCACAACCATCTGTAGTGAGATCTGGTGCCCTCTTCTGGCCTGCAGTCATACATGCTGTATACATAATAAATAAATAAATAAATCTTAAAAAAAATAAATAAATTTTTACTGTCATGCCTTTCATTGTTTAAAATTTAAAAGGTTATGTAACAGGAAGGGCTCTAGCTCAGTGGCAGAGTATATACTTAATATGTTTAGGGCCTGACCTTCCCTCCCTAAGCAAGAGGTTTTATGACCAAGTACCTCTAGGTATGACTCTCTTCTTATCCTTGGCACACAGCACAGCTAACTCCTTATAGAGTTAACTGGTTATACTAATTCTGTTTAAACCTTTTTATGGTTGGTGTATCTATTTTTGCCTAATTTAATGGACTACTTTCTAGGTTTTTTTTTTTTTTTTTTTTGGTTTTTCAAGACAGGGTTTCTCTGTGTAGCTTTGCGCCTTTCCTGGAACTCACTTGGTAGCCCAGGCTGGCCTCGAACTCACAGAGATCCACCTGCCTCTGCCTCCCGAGTGCTGGGATTAAAGGCGTGCGCCACCACCGCCCGGCTCTTTCTAGGTTTTTGAATGGTCTTTATATTTTACTTTTAATACTTGAGTTAAAAAGTATACATGATTTTGAGATCCCTAATGTGAACTTGATGCTCCAGATCATTTAGACACGGAGAACAGAGAGAAAATTCTTTGTACTCTTACTCTGGCCACTTCAAATTTGAGCATTATTGTAGACCTAACTCAAGGCCTCCACTGCACTACTGAGCTATATCCCTAGTCCTTGTTGTTTAAACTGGGTCCCAGTATATAGCTGAGGGTGGCCCTGAACTCAGGCCTGTCTCTACCTTCTGGGCCACCACACCAATCAGGAATCTGATCTAGTCATTCATTGTTTTTCTTTGTCCTTTCTTTTTCCTCCCTCCCTCCCTCCCTCCCTCCCTCCCTTCTTTTTTCTCTTTCTTTTTTCGAGACAGAGCTCCAGGCCAGCCAAAGCTCTATATAGTGACACCCTGTCTTAGGGGTACAGGGTGGGGGTGAGGAGAAGGGGAGGTTAAAGGAAGTATCATACAACTTCATGTGGAGGACACAGTTCTACAATAGCTGTTTCTGATTTAATCTGTTTTGCATTTTGCTGGACTTTTGTACCTTTATTATTATGACAGAAGGAACATATAGAATCTATTTTAAGATGAGCACAGCTAGGTTCAAGGGCACATGCCTGTTAGCCAGTCCCTGAGATAGGTGAGACAGAAGGATTGCAATTTTAAGGGCAGCTCAGGCCCGAGGGTGGGTGGGAGGGGATGGACATAGATGCACATAGATAATGCAAGAGAGCAAAACTGATTTCATAATCTTTTTTTTTTTTGTATTTTATTAACCAAATAGTTTAAGTAAGTTTTCAATTTAGTCATTGAAAATGTGCTTTGATATGTTGTTTCCCCTGTAGGAAGTATTTAAAGAAAGAATTGGCTATGTGCACATGTTTGAGGTGTTAGCATCTCTGGGTCAGCCATCACTAGAACTGCTTAAAGAACTTATGAATATGGTAAGTGTTCAACATTTATGATGACAAGTTCCATTGTTCCACTTTAAGAACAGTAACTAACTTTCTAATTTTGTGTGACTTTTCAGGCTGTGGAGGGTGACCATACTTCAGTTGGTATTTTGGGCATTAGTAATGTTCATCCTCTTTTGGTTCTCATCCAATGGCTTCCAGAGCTAGACTCCCATGATCTACAAATCTTCATCTCTGATTGGCTGAAAAAAATTTGTTGCATTAATAAACAGAGCCGAACTACGTGTGTGAATGCAAACATGGGAATAAGACTCATTGAAACCCTTGAATCCCATTCTTCCCTACATCGAACTTGTGCTGAGAACTTGATTGCAATTCATGGTTCCTTGGGGAGTCAGTCTGTGAGCTCCGAAGAGATCCGCCGACTACTGCGGTTGCTGAGAGTAGATGAGCCTGAGCTCATTCACCCATACACCGTTCCCGTGACTCGTGCAGTCCTGACGATGGCGCGGAAGCTCAGCCTGGAGAGTGCCCTGCAGTACTTTAATTTGTCACACAGCATGGCGGGAATCTCTGTGCCTGCCGTTCAGAAATGGCCTGGGTCTGCATTTTCCTTCACTGCTTGGTTTTGCTTAGATCAGGACCAATTAACCCTTGGCACTGCTAACAAAGGAGGAAAAAGAAAACAATTATATAGGTAATGGTACACATTGTGGAATTTAAATGGAGATTGTCACCTTGTATATGCTATGATTCTTAAGTAGGATAAAGTGTCTAAGCATCTAGTTTTTTATATTTATAACAGTTTATATAACATTTCTTCATCTTGTGGCTGTATATAGTTTAGAAGTGCTTTATTTCTTTCAAAATAATTATTCTGTATTTTATATATTTTTCTGGCTAAATTCTGAGGGTCTTTAGGAAACAATGAAAGTAGTATAAAAGTAGAGAAGAAAGAAATAATAAACTCTGTTCCATTGAAGGAGCTGTGTTCTTATGTAAGACATTCAGGCCTCAGTAGCTAATATTTTTTAATATACCGTATGATTTTTAAAACTTTCATGTATGCTTTCTGGATGTTTGGAAGAATTTAAAGAATTAAATACAAATTTTATAGTTTTGTTCTAGCTCAGAGGTTCTCAACCTATGGGTTACAACCCCTTTGGGGTTGGAAGGACCCTTTCACAGGGGCCACCTAAAACAATCAGAAAACACAGATAATTATATTTGATTCATACAGTAGCAAAATTACAGTTATGAAGTAGTAATGAAAATCATTTTATGGCTGGGGTCACTACAATATGAGGAACCGTATTAAAGGGTCACAGCATTAGGAAGGTTGAGAACCACTGTTCTAGCTTGATAATAAAATCCTACTTCCAGTGTTACTTTTTATAATTTATTAACTTTTATGCTGAAAATGGACTTAAAAAATGACCGAAATAAAGTTGGGCTGATACGTATGGCAATAGAATTAAGATCGTAGCATTGTTGATAAAGGTATTTGTGATTGTGTTATAGTTGATGATGAACTTCAGTGATGAAGAGACTGGTCAACTTGAGTTCAGAGGTTCTGATAACATATATTTCTGTTAGCTTTTTTACAGGAAGTGGAATGGGTTTTGAAGCTTTTATTACCCACTCAGGTATGTTGGTTGTGGCAGTATGCACAAAAAGAGAATATGCAACAGTTATGCTTCCTGACCACAGTTTCTGTGATTCTCTCTGGGTAAGACTTTAGGATGCACATCAAACTCTTGGTTCTGTCTTTCCTTAAGAAGTATAACAGTTTGATGCATTTCTGTGAGGAATTTTTGTGTGCTTTGCCAATATTCATTTCCAAGTTCTGTTGTAGTAAAGTTCTGTCTACAAAGATGTTAATTTATTTACCATTGACATTAAAGAAGCAGTAATTTTTTTTCTGAAACTTATGAGTCCTTGAAGATTTCCTAGATTGATTTTGACTTTCGCAGCCCCCCCCCCCCCCGCCCCCCGGGAGCTGAGGACTGAGCTCTACCACTGAGCTAAATCCCCAACTCCTGATTTTGACTTTCAATTCAAAATGAAATGTGAGCTTGTTAAGCTAATGTTGCTTACCTCAAAAATACAAAATGTTTCTCTTTGAAAAAAAAAATTAAGAATAGTTAGGGGCCAGGCATGGTAGCACACATCTTTATTCCTAGCACTCGGCAGAGGCAGGCAGATCTCTGAGTTCAAGGCCAGCCTGGTCTACAAAGTGAGTTCCAGTACAGCCAGGGCCACACAGAGAAACCCTGTCTCAAAAAACCCAAAAAAAAAACAAAAAACAAACAAACAAAAAAAAACCTATTTAGAACATTAGAAAATACAGAAGAAACATAATTTTTGTGAGTCTTTTTGTAAAGGCTTAATTGTAATACATAAGAATTTGTTACTTGTTCTGAGAGTATCATTGAGTCAGAATTTTAGCTGTCCTTAATATTTTGTTCACACAAATTATGGAGTAATAATCTGTAAGCATATGTCATTGCAAAGGCATGATGTAATTTTAGTCATTTTAATGTATGCTTTATTTCATCAGCACAACATAACCATCGTTCACATGCCTGGAAAAAGGCCCTTTGGTCAGAGTCTTGTCTATATCTATGACAATGGACAACAAAAGGTTTCTGCCCCTCTCAGATTTCCTGCCATGAATGAGGTGCGTATATGTAACTTCTTCTTTTTTTTTTTTTTTCGAGACAGGGTTTCTCTGTGTAGCTTTGCGCCTTTCCTGGGACTCACTTGGTAGACCAGGCTGGCCTCGAACTCACAGAGATCCGCCTGCCTCTGCCTCCCGAGTGCTGGGATTAAAGGCATGCACCACCACCGCCCGGCGTAACTTCTTCTTTATAGGCACAATCCTAAAAATATTTAGAAAATATATTCTGAATTTTTTCATAAAATTTTTGAACTGTATTCTATACATTAAGATACAGAAAATTGGTATTCATTTCTCTTGGATAATGTCAGACATTATGTGAAAAACCAATTCAAGAAAGAATTATAATGAAAGGCTTAGAAAAGTAGATGTAGCAAAGCCAAAGAAATAAAAAGACCATACAAAAGTGTCATTAAAAAAACAAAACCGCTCTAAGTATATAAAATATTTAAGAAAATACTATGATAGACTATCTCTGTTAAATATCTCTGTTAAATTTGAACTAGTGATGAAGTCTCTTGAAGCTTTATTCTCCATACAGGTTAATAAAGCTTTTTGAGACTGGCTAATTTAAGAAAGTCTTCTGGGACTAATAGGATGAAATAGAGTATTTATCAGTATGGTTTTCCTAATAAGTTTCTTGCTTCTCATCATGACTATTGAAGATAGCTTTTAATTAACATTATACTGTTACATAATACAACATAAATTGTGTGTGGGGGAAAAGTAATTATCTCTGTTTTAGATAATAGTAAAGCTCTTTTAACCTTTTATAAATAATACTCACCCATTAAAAAAAAGACTTACTGATTCATAAAATGTCAGTATTCTCTTGGCCAAAGATAACTTTGATATTGATGCCTTATGTATATACTTCCCTATATATATGCTATGGTCCAGTTGAAAAATTGGCTTCCACTTCTGTTTTCAATGTGTTTATTCCTTAGTTTTATATAAACTATTTCATCTCATTTTTATTTAATCTTAAATTCATTTATTTATTTTTGCATTGGTGGATCTCACACCCAAGTTTCATACATGCTAAACAAGTATTTTATCATGGAGCTACATGTCCAGCTCCTTAGTATTTCGTTTCATTGTTCAGCTTGTGTTGTTTCAGATAGGGTCTTACTCTGCAGCTCATGACACTTTTGACTTAGCCTTCACCCATGCTGGGACTTAAGTGTGTGTCACCTAACTCAGCTTTACACTGTCAACTCTAAATGTGAAGAGAGAGAGATGTGTTTAAAGTTGTATGATTTTAAATAGTCTTTGTCATTTTTGTTTAATTTTTAGCCATTTACTTCCTGTTGTATTGGTTCAGCTGGGCAAAGAACCACCACTCCTCCACCCTCTCAAATTCCAGATCCACCATTTTCCACTCCCGCTACCCCTCACCGGACATCATTTGGTGGAATATTGTCATCAGCCTCCTGGGGAGGAACAACTGAAAAATCAAAATTAGTTACCAAATTAATTTCCGCTGGAACCCAAGATAGTGAATGGGGTTGCCCCACATCCCTGGAGGGCCAGCTAGGATCTGTTATTGTATTCCACGAAGCACTGCAGCCTCCTCAGGTCAAGGCTTTATATTTAGCAGGTGAGCATGTATGTACAGTCACAGTATTTAGCATTGTCTCCCCCCCTCCCCCAGTAGTATCTAGTACATACTAAGCAAGTGGCCCAAGCACTGAGCTGTGTTACAAACTTGTGGTTTTCATTGGAACTGAAAGGAAAAGTCTGTTGTGTCCTATTCTTTTTTTGTAGGCATAGCTAAAACTAGCATTTAGGAAATATTTAAAGATTTATTTACGCATGTGTATGTGTGTGTGCACCTTTTTCATGTGCTCCATGTGTGTGCAGGTGTCCTGACAGGCCGGAGGGAATCAGACCCCCTAGAACTGGAGTTACAGGCAGTTGGGAGCTGCTTGGTAAGGGTGCTGGGAACCGAACCAGGTCCTCTGCAAGAGCAGTAAGCACTGATAACCACCGAGCCATCTCTCTAGCCCCATTTTGAGTCGTATCTAAATGTCTTAATCCTTGAAATTGCTGCCCGTGTTAGTCTCCTGGGGTTGCCATACATAGTAAATTACTGCAGACTGTGTCTTTAATCACCAGACTTTATTTTCTCACATTTCGGGGGATAAAAGTCCAAGATTAAGGTGATATAAATGTTGTTTCCTAGTGAGGCTTCTTTTTGTTTGGGGGGCCCCTTTCTTACTGTAATTTCAACTTGATCTTCCCTCAACATGTACATGGACAGAGAAAAGGCAGATCTCTACAGTGTCTCTTCCTTTTCTAATGAGGGACCCTGTCAGATTAGGACTCAATTCTTATGACATCATTTAACTTCAGTTTTCTGTTTAAAGGCTCTATTTACAATACAGTCATATTGGAAATTATGTTTTTAGAGTGAATTTTAAGGTCATTCAGTTCCATCCGTAACACTATCAGTTCTTTTGACAGATGTTAGTGAGTTGGTGAAATCGAATATAAGCCTATCTACATAAGAAATCATATAGCTAATTCCAAAATCATGAGTCTTGTTCCAGAACTTGTCATTTTTATAATTCATTTATTAATATACCTGAAGAATTTCTGAGGGCAGGACACTTAGGTAATCTTGGATAACATTGTAAATATTCTTGGTTTTTTTTTTTCTTTTGGCTATGATTTTCAGTATGATATATTAAGTACTATTGAATTCTAACATTAGAGTCTTATAGTTGTATTCTACCAGAATATTCTGAATTTAAATCTTTTAAGAGTCATGGGCATAATTCTGCAGAGTAGCTTGTTTTTCATCAAAACATCCTGCTCCGATGGCATGAGTGTTTCGAGATAATAGGACCCCAGTGTTAATGTGTGAAGATAGTTGTATCCTAGGAGTTTGATGTCTAGCTAGCCTAGCTCAAATAATGAACTTCATGTTGAATGAAAGATCTATTTAATAAAAATAAGGTGGATTTGGTTGTGGCACACACTGGAATATGCTGACTAGGCAGAGGCTAAGGAGGAGAAAGATACAGGAAGATGGCCAGCATCTTCCTTTGGCCTCATGAGCACATGTACGTGAACATATGTGTGCGTGCACAGACACACACACACACACACACACGTTTTTCTTCCATTATATGTCTAATGGAACCTTGTTTGAGCTTGCATTTCAGTTGCAAATGAAATTGAGCACTGTTACTTAGATTACTTAAACTGTTACCAATACTTTCCATTTCTCTGCTTTCTCTTCACATTGAATTTTTTCTTTTTTTTTCTTTTTTTTTTTTTTTCAAGACAGGGTTTCTCTGTGTAGCTTTGCACCTTTGCTGGAACTCACTTGGTAGCCCAGGCTGGCCTCGAACTCACAGAGATCCGCCTGGCTCTGCCTCCCAAGTGCTGGGATTAAAGGCGTGTGCCACCACTGCCCAGCTTTTGAATTTTTTCTTTAAGACAGGGTCTTATTATGTAGCCCTGGCTGGCCTTGCACTTACAGGGATCTGCTTGCTTCTGCCTTCTGAGTGCTAGGATTAAAGATGTGTACCTCCTTACCCATTATCACATTAATTTTTGATGTTTTTCTATTTTTGTATTCTTTTGAATTTATTTACAGTAAATCAATACGATTTTTGTATTTTATAATATTTCCATATGTTACAGACAGTGTTCTTTCTACAGCAGAGATTGATAATCTCCCCAAATTTTTTAGGTTTTGGAAAAGTTTATAGGTGACATAAAACTAAAGTACATGTTACACAGTGTGCTTTAGCTGTGTTATTTGAGTAACTTGAAACATCTTGATTTCAAATTTTGTTCTGGTAACACTGAACTAAGGAGACCATGTATATTCAGTGATGTATGTTGTGTGTAACTAATTTCAGGTCCAAATTGCTTAAGCCCTTGGAAGAGTCAAGACTGTGATATGGCCGACCTGCCAAGTAGCATCCTCCTTCATTACACAGCAAAGGTCAGAGTAAATGCATGGATTGTCCATGGTTAGAGCTGCTGTGAGCTTGAAGTCATTGTCTACTCCTTTTGTCCTTTCAGTGGGTAATCGAGGAGGGTCTTCAGTCCTGATTTTTAAAACATTAGGGATTTTCAAAGGAAATTGAAACAGCAAGAATTAAGGCACACTTCTCCAAGTACAGTTCAGGTGCTGTGTTGTTCTAGTGTGAATTGGACTAGTCTATGTCATTCTACTAGTGTGAATTGGACTAGTCTATGTCGTCCTACTAGTCTGAATGGGACTAGTCTATGTCATTCTACTAGTGTGAATTGGACTAGTCTATGTCGTTCTACTAGTGAATTGGACTATTCTATGTCATTCTACTAGTATGAATTGGACTAGTCTATGTCATTCTAGTGTGAATTGGACTAGTCTATGTCATTCTATTAGTGTGAATTGGACTACTCTATGTTGTTCTACTAGTGAATTGGACTAGTCCATGTCATTCTACTAGTGTGAATTGGACTAGTTTATGTCATTCTGCTAGTGTGAATTGGACTAGTTTCGGGTATTTGTTGAGTTGGTTTTAGTGGATGAAACCTTTTTAACTTGTATTTCTTTAGTTATCTGAAGAGAGAGGTGAAACAGTTGTACTTAAACTTTGATTTGGATTTTTTAAATGTGATGTTGAGTGGGGGGTTTGGTATTTTCTAAAGGACAGAAAACCTTTCCAGTATACCTGCCATGTCTAGTTGTTTTCCTTCAAAGACCCAGTTAGCAAAAGTAATTGGAACTAGCACAGATTGAAGGAAAAAAGATGTAAGGGACAACTGGAAGGAAGAAAGCAGAGAAGAGTCACAACAGCATTATTTGCCTTTATCATAGTTAGTGTTACGTTGCCACAGAAAATACTTTTATTGTGTGAGATAATATAGAACACCTTTTTCTAATTTAGCAAGCTGGTACGTGATCATACTATTTATTTGTTATAGCTGACCTAATAAACTTACTGATTTTATGTTCTGTCAGCTTTGTATTTCGATAAAGTTCAAACCTTAGAAGTTTAAAAAAAAATAGTAGTATAGTCCTATGTATTCCTTACCCAAATTAGCCAATTGTTAGCATTTTGTTGTATCTGATGACTTTTTCTCAGGTCATTTGTAAAAGCAGATTGGTATAGCTATAAAACTTGATCCCTGAATATTTACATAATTACTTACATAATTGAGTATATAATCTGTATTCAGTTTTCCCTAAAAATACTTACTTAGTACAAATTAGTTTTGATCCAGTCAAGATCCATGTACTTTATTCATAGTATGTTTGTTCACCAACCATAACAACTTAATTTCTTGGCTACTATTAGTCTTTCCTAGTCAGTCTCCAGTGTGCAGACAGATGCTGAGGAAATCATTGGATCTAATCCAAATAGTATGCTGAGTGGCATATTCTTTTGTTTGTTTTGTTTTGTGTTTTTTGTTTTTGTTAGACTGACATATTCTTGACATGTAATGGACATTGGTTTTTAGTATTATGGTTGTCACCTTTTTACAAAGTAGTTTTAAATCTGGTGTTAAGATTGTATTTTTTTGTGACTTTTTTTGTTTGTTTTTGTTTTCCAAGACAGGGTTTCTTTTTGTAGTTCTGGTTGTCCTGGAACTCACTCTGTAGACCAGGCTGACCTCAAACTCACAGAGATCTGCCTGCCTCTGCCTCCTGAGTGCTGGGACTATTGGCATGCACCACCACTGCCCAGCTTGTGACAGAAATTAAAAAATCTGTACTGTCAAAAATTAGTTACTGTCTTTTTTTCCCCCCAAGAAATGTGATTCATATGTAGGCAAATCAGTTTACTAAAGGTTTGTTTCTCTAAAATAGTGTATATAATGATGCATGTCTCTAAAGTGAAGTGAGTTCATGGAGCTCTTGCATTCTTCATATCCTTTTTTTTGGAGATTGATGAAGTGCTTTAAAAACGATGTTTTAAGAGACAAGTTCTACTTGGTGTAATCTCTTTCACCAGCTTTTTGAGCACTCTTTAAGAATAACTCAAGTATTAGTGAATGCTAGTGTGTTGAATGGTATGTTGAAGACTTTTCACTTGTCAGCTGTTTTTCATTCTTGTCCTTATTTGTAGTAGGTGTTTAGTCATCTTTTTCTTTAAAATTTGGTGTTGTCTTTGTGCCAAGAACTGAATGCAGTGATGATCTACTTTTGTTAAATGAGTACAAGTTAGTCCCTGATTTTTTTTTTATGAGACATTAATGACTTGAGATGGATTAGTAAGTAAAGAACTTTATGACTAAACATAAGGACCCTCTGATGTGTGCCTTTCACCTCAGTGGTGGAGTGTCATTGACAAGTGGAGAGATTGCTTGCTAGTAGTCTAGCTGATTGGTGAACTCTGGATTAAGTGAGAGACCCTTTCTCAAAGAAGGTAGAGAGTGATTAAAGACACCCAAGACCTGATGTCTGCCTCTGGCCTCCACAGACATAGATCTAATTGTATGCCCTCACACAGATAGATAGATAGATAGATAGATAGATAGATAGATAGATAGATAGATAGATAAGAACAGTAAAAGGCAAATGCTAGGCAAGTTATTAATTGATTTTATTATGTACTTTTAAAATAATGATTATGTACTTCTATATAATTAAAGTTATGTTTTGTTCTAATTGCACTAAGATGCTTGTATTTTTCTTTTGTTTTTAGGCTTGCAAAAATTCAATTTGCCTCGACTTGTCTACTAATTATTTGCATGGAAGATTAACAGGAAACAAAGTAGTTAATTGGGACATTAAGGTAAGTTAATAATAATATACAGTGGGCAACATAATATAATTTAAATTTATTTTTAAGTTTACTTAAACATAGCTAGAATCTTTTTTTCCTCCCAGTACTAGGAACTGGACCCAGGACATTCTGTATTCTGGGCATCTGCTTTGCCACTGAGCCACATTCCTAGGCCCTGTATGATGATGAGGGGGAGGAGGTGCATGCCTGTGTAATGCTAGAAATCTGTTGTTCTTCATTTACTGCTCTGATTGAACTGAAAGCATGCCTTCTAGGCTAAGCTGGGTCGGTGAGCTCTCAGGACCCTGGTGTCTCTGTTCCCCTGGTGCTGCAGTTTTCAGGCAGTGCTGCCCAGAGGTTTACATGGTGCTTGGGATCTGAATTCAGAGCTTCAGTTCTTATACTTGCAGAGAAAGACCTCTATACACTGAACCATCCAACCTACTCAGTGAGCTGGCCCAGCTTTTTTCTTTTACGTATCACCAGACTGAATTAATAATGGTTCTCTGTTAAAATTGTATGTAACACTAGACATGGTGGTGCATGCCTGTAATCTTAGCACTCAGGAGGCAGAAAGAATCAGATCTCTTTGAGTTTGTGTTCAGCCTTGTCTATATAGGGAGTTCCAGGCTGCCAAAGCTATTTATTGAAACTCTGTCTCCAAAATAAAACAAAACAAAAACCTAAAATGAGTGAATGAATGAATGATATTCAGATTTATATTGTGAAGGATGAATAGATACAGTAGTTGAATGACTAAAACTTACCTTTGTAAACTATGCCATCAACCTAGCCAACTTAAATACGCTATTGCATGTATTCATATGTAAGCTGCATACCTTGTAATATTGGCTTTACAAGACTAGGTCTGTGTGCTATAAATAGAAACTTAATTATCTCAGGTATGCTGTGCAGATCTGAAAACCAGTCTTTAATACTTTATATTGTAGCTATACAACTCAACTAATCAAACATTTTGTCTAATGTGGGATACAACAGGAACAGAATTATTAAGAGAAAAACAGTTATAATTTTGATGCTTAAGTAAAATCAAAGCCCTCCTCCTCACAGAAAAACAACAACAACAAAAAAGCCAAGAAGGAAGATATTTGCCATCCAAAATGTTCAGTTAGTGTAGCTAGAGTTTTCCTGCCTTGCCCACAGTCAGGACAAATCTTTGTCACCCGCCAGTCCCACAGCCGCTCAGACCCAACCAAGTAAACACAGAGACTTATATTGGTTACAAACTGTATGGCCGTGGCAGGCTTCTTGCTAACTGTTCTTATAGCTTAAATTAATCCATTTCTATAAATCTATACCCTGCCATGTGGCTCATGGCTTACTGGTATCTTCACATGCTGCTTGTCAGGGTGGCAGCTGGCTGTGTCTCCTTCTGCCTTCCTGTTCTTTTATTTCTCCTCTCTGTTAGTCCTGCCTATACTTCCTGCCTAGCCATGGCCAATCAGGTTTTATTTATTGACAAATCAGAGCAATTTGACATACAGACCATCCCCCAGCACAGCCAAGTGCAGACCATCTCAGGCACCTGCACTCAGGCCTGTGGTCCTAATCCTCCTCTATGAGGACCTGCTGGGTAACGCCACAAAGAACCCAAGAAGGGGCTCCCACAGGACATACAGAACATCCCACAGCAAGTTACTACTACACAAAGAGTTTTTTAAAATCAGTATGTTTCCCCCCCAACACATACTGTCTATCTAATGGGTAAAATAAATTTTAGGTCATTTAAAAATATCAAAACAAAGTAGCAGGCGTGTAGTATATAAATAAGTAAGTCTTGAACTCTCGGGCACAGCGTAAAGCCTCTGGTATGGGGAGGTTTTGCTGAGTAAGTGTCCTATAGCTGCAGTTGTGCCAGGTGACCATGTGAGATGGGAGGTTTGCTGATGGCCTCTCCTCCTGCCTTCCCTCCTCCTCTCCCTCCCCTGTCGTATCCTCTACTCCTCTTTTCTCTTATCCCTCCCAGGCTGGCCTTGAACTTGGAATGTCCTTGCCCTATCCTTTCTTGTAGTAGGGTTATAAGGGTACAATAACACATCAGTGTAGGTCTGAATGTTGTAATGACCAATAAAAGAGTAGCTTTATATACCATCGTCTGTATGTCAGGCATACAGCACGTTTCATATTTTAGCTTACTGTACCCATTCCACCTTTTGTTAACTAAAATTAGAAGAGTCGGTCATACTTCTGGTTCCTCTCCTGTTTTTTTAATGCATAACTGTGTGGTACAGTTGCTTGTTCTTAGCATTGTTAGAGTTCCATTACACGTTGCCTGTGTTTGAACTTCCTCAGTTCTAACAAGCACAGGGAAATGGCCTGAAATGGTCTCTTTTAATATAAGTTATGGTTATCTTTGAGACTGTCTGCTTAAATATCTTCCAGCTTAGGCTATCTCATACATTACTTAAGGTTTATTAACAAACTATCTTCATATATCCTGTAAATATTAAATTATACCATTGTTCTTATATTGTAATATTTAAAAAATTAATTTTGTTTTCAGGACATCATCAATTGTATAGGTGGGTTAAATGTACTTTTTCCTTTATTGGAACAAATAAGCCACTTTACTGAAGGACAGACTTCTGAAGGAATGAGTGAAAACAAAGTTCCTGAATTTATAACACCTGTTGAACAAGAATGTATGGCATTGGCCTCCACAAAGGCGTCAGGTAATAAAACTACATTAGCCTAAATTAGTCATTTAGAAAGTTGAGAATTAATTGGAAAATAAAATTCCATACCACTTAAGTATTTATAGCTGTTGTAGTCACCCTCCTGGGCTGGCATAGCTCGGTAAGTTTGTAAGACTTAGTTCAAACAGTGAAGAGAGTAACTTTGCTTTTGACTCTCCTTAGTTTATACTCTTAGTGGGAAAAAACTCACCACATTGTTAAATCATGGTAAAGAAAGTATTTGCATATGAATACAATAGTAAGTAGTTGCTGCTTTTTCTGATTTCACTGTATAAATGAATCTTGGAGGCAAGCTACTGAATTGGATAGCTTCTTTGTTACAATGTGTATTATGATATAAAATATACGATATAAAAGTGATGAGAGTGACTATGATAATTATGTTTTCCTGGTTTCACAGAGTCAAGACTAGAGAAAAATCTAGTTGCAACATTTATCTTGATTGTGAAACACTTTATTCAGAGACATCCTATCAACCAGGATAATCTTATTCAGTCCCATGGAGTTGCAACGCTTGGTGCCTTACTTCAGAAGGTAATCAAGTTTAACGTGATACTGATTTATCAAGTGATGATCATGAATGACTGTTGTGATTTTATTCCTGCTAATAAATGTCATTAATGATTACTATATTACAGCTCAAGTTGTATTAATACATATGATTTGTTTCACAAGCAGCTTTTATAAACTTTAACAGAATAATACAAATTACTTATATACAAATATATGCTCTTTTAGGACTGGAGAGATGGCTCAGAGGTTAAGAGCAATGGCTGTTCTTCCAGAGGTCCTGAATTCAATTCCCAGCCACCACATGGTGGCTCACAACCATCTGTAATGAGATCTGGTGCCCTCTTCTGGCATGTAGGCAGAACACTATATACATAATAAATAAATCTTTTTTTTTTTTTTAAAGGAATATATGTTCTTTGATGTATATTCCTTAGTTGCTAGGTGTAGTATTTGAGGTATTTGAGAACCAGAAGACTGTTTCACAAGGCTAAGCTGGCATTGACTGTATGCATACGTTCATTAGGAAATCTTCTGACTGTTGTGAGAGAGAAGAGAGCTGAACTATTTGCAATAAATGAAATAAAAGTCTGTGTGCAACAAGTAGGGATTGTCAAGTCCCAAGAGTGGATCTTGCTATGTTTCCCAGGCTGGCCTCAAATTTGCAATTTTCTGTGTCAGCCTTCTGAGTGCTAAGATTATAGATGTGTACAGTTGTGCCTGACCTGATATATAAAGACAAATTTCCAGTTTAACCTGGCCTTCAGATAAGTTCCAATCTGTAAGGAATAATTAAAGCAAATTTTGCAAGGCCACTTTGATTAGAAGTATATTGCATATATCAGTATCAGGATTTGGCTTCTCTCCTGCAGGTTTTTTTTGTTTTGTTTTTTGTTTTTTTGTTTTGTTTTTTACCTTTAGTATCTGCTGAAAAGGCCCCATTATAAGAGGTTTGGAAAGGCAGGGGAAGCATTCTAAGAGACTGATGAAGCCAGCATGCTACTTTACAATGGTAGGTTTTCTCACAGTGACAGTGCTGCAGGAAAGGTTCCTTGTGGAGAAGGCTGGTCATAGTGTTGCATACCTTTTATTCCAGCATTTGGAAGGCATTTGGGAGACTGGTTTCTGTAAGATTGAGGTTATCTGAATAGATAGAGAGTTCTAGAACAGTCCAAGCTACATAGTAAGACCTTATCTCAAAAAAGAAAAAGAAAAATCAGTTAAGCTTTGTGTGACCATTTCAAATAACCACTGAGCAGTCTGAAAGATACAAAAACTGAGGCTGGGTGTGGTGGTGCACTCCTTAGTCTCAGCACATGGTAGAGGGGGCAGAGGCAGGCGGATCTCTGAGTTTAAGGCCAGTCTGGTCTACAGAATGAGTTCCAGGGCAGCCAGGGTTGTACAAAAAAACCCTGTCTCAAAAAATTAAAAAGAAAGAAGAAAAAAAAAGGAAGGAGGAAAGAAACGAAGGATGAGTGAGTCTTATATGCCTGCCTGGTCTGATGCTCCTACCACTGGGAGACTGCCGTTTAGTGTCAGAGGTAGTAAGAAATTATTGAGGTTATTTCATGTGGGCAAGAGTAGCGTTTTTGTACAGTCAATTTAAGATCTCTTTTCAGTAGTGTGCTTTCACATGGTGTATAGTGCAGGCTCCTCTCCAAGGTCAGTTGCTGTGTAGCATAGAGACTGTCTTAGGAGGCCAGTTTATGAAGACCAGACTTAAGATCACTGGCCAGATGAGAAAACAGTCACATAGTGAAACTGATATTGAAAGGATTCCCAGTCCACACCAGTTTTGTTATGGTCAACCTAGGATGCCGGCATGCAAAGTTTGTAGCCTGCTTTCTGGGGAACTACTAGTTTACCATTCCTTTGAGCTCTCTACAAAATCATTTTATAATGTTATTGAGAGACTTGCTTATGAAATTGGGGTATAGGGCCCCAGAAAAAGTCATTTTCTTGGGTTTAACTTACTTAATGTGCTCATCAAAGCAGAGGAGTTGGGGGAATGAACACAGTCTTGTCCATCTCATGGTGTTGTAAAGGGAAAGGTATAGTGGGCCCTGGAAAGAGAACTGAGAATGTGAGCAAGTCCCCACTCCATGTGCAGTGATTGGACTTAAAGTTTTCTGGAGAGAATTTTCTTTTTTATTTCATTTTATTTTTATGTGCATTGGTGTTTTGCCTGCATGTTGTTAGATTCCCCTGGAACTGGAGTTACAGTCAGTTGTGAGCTGCCATGTGGGTGCTGGGAATTGAACCCAGGTCATCTGGAAGAACAGCCAGTGCTCTTAACCTCTGAGCCATCTCTCTAGCCCCACCTTCTGGAGAACTTTTTAAGCTCTGTCATATACTGGTTCATCATTTTTGTGGTTTCAGTTCCTTCATCTGTTAGCTCATGGATTCTGTAGCTGGATTGTCTGAACTTAAACCTTGCAAGCTGAATTGTTTGGACATGCTGTTTCATGCTCTGCCTTAGATTTTCTGTCTGTAAAATGGGAGTGATAATAATTTCTTAGAGTGTGGCTGTGTGGTGGTAGCACACACCTTTAATCCCAGCAATTTGAGGCAGAAACAGGTGGATCTCTGTGAGTTTGAGGCCAGCCTGGGCTACAGAGTGAATTCTAGGACAGGCTCGAAAAGCTACAGAGAAATTCTGTCTCGAAAAACAAAATAAACAAACAAACAAATAATTTCTTAGAGTGTCTGTAAATTTAGAGTGGTAAGGTGCTTTGAGCATTAAGAAGAAAGACTTTAGCAATATGACATTAGGAAAATATGATCCAGTGTTAAATTAGAAAGTTTATTAAGTTAATTATATTTTGTACCACTTTTTATTCTCTATTTTAGGGACATTCTGAATTATTTGAAGTCATAGTTTCATACTGTTATTTAAACTGACCTTTATGAAACCCCTTTCTGTTAAATTTTAGGTGCCAGGTACCCTAATGGATGTTAATGTTTTGGTGGCAATTCAATTACTAATTGAACAGGCGTCATCAGAAAAAAACTCACTGTTGCTTCAACAAATGTATCAGTATTTACTCTTTGACTTCCGGATCTGGAACCGTGGAGACTTTCCTTTTCGGATTGGTAAGACCAGACTATCAGATAAAATATATGGTTGTTTTGGAATGTATGACCTGTGTGACTTTATTCTAGTTATGTTATTTATAAGTGAACATTTTATTTTAGGCCATATACAGTATCTTTCGACTATCATTAAAGACAGCAGGAGAGTTTTCCGGAAGAAGTACGGTGTGCAGTTTCTCCTGGATACACTTAGGATTTATTATGGGTATGACATCTTCGTTCCTTTTCAGTTTAATTTGTTCGTTTCTGTCTGACACTTGACTGGAGTGTGTAGCTTATAGAAATTCTGGTTTTATGAAACTTCAGAGAAACAGAGTAGTGTAGAGATTAAAATGGTGAGCAATAGATTCACATTTATTACGTTTGTATGTTGGCTTTGTTAATTGTGTAGTGCTGTTCAAATCATTGAGATTCTCTGTATTTAAACTTTTCATCTATAAAAAGCAGAATAAAACTGTGGCTGTGGCCTGTGATGGTTTTGAGAGTTAAATTAGTTAATATCTAAAGCACATACAACTGTGTCTGATTCTTAGTATTATAATTTTATAGTCGTATAGTGAGTATTTTAATGATTTTATTTTTGTCACTGAAACTCTTAAAATGTCCCTTAATGTAAAAGAAGCCAACTTAGCTACTCGTTTGGTATGTTTTCCTAATAAACATGATTCATAAGCATTATGGGTGCCATAAACAGTGGGTATTCATAAACAGTGTGGCACTGTAGTCCTGTAATCCCAGCATTTGTGTGTTAAAGGTAATAGGATCAGAAGTTCAAGGTCATTCTCAGCTCCATAGCAAGTTGTGAGCAAACCTTGGAAAGGTTAGACTCTATTTCAAAAAATAAAAAAGAAAAAGGAGGAAAGAAAAGCAAAGGTACCATGAACACTAATAACTATATTCAAATGTGTGTGCCTGTCTGTGTGTGTTGTATGTGTTCATGGGGTGAAAGGAGTGTATGTGCACAGGCTGTGGGTGCCAGAGGTCAACTTCTGGTGTTGTTCCACCCCCCCTTTATTTATTTACTTACTTACTTACTTATTTATTTATTTATTTATTTATTTAGAGACAGTTTTTCTCTGTGTAGCCCTGGCTGTTCTAGAACTTGCTATGTAGACCAGGCTGGCCTTGAACTCACAGAGATCCTCCTGATTCTGCTGAGTGCTGGGGTTAAAGGTGTGGGCACCACACCCAGCTCCTGGTGGCCTTTTTCCTGGAGGTGAGGACCAAACCCAGGATCTTGCACTTGCTAGGTAAACACTCTACTACTTAGCTAAATCCTTAACCCTTCTGGTATCCTCCTTAATTGCTATCCTTGGTTTTTATTTAAACCTGGAGCTCATCTATTTGGCTAGAATGGATTTCCAACAAAACCTAAGAATCCTTCTGTCTTCCTTTTCCCTACCCTGGGTGCCACACTCAGCTTTTTACATGGGTTCTGGGGTTGTTTTATCTTGTAGGACCTTAGGTTGCCAGCAAGTACCATATTGATTGAGTGAGTTGGCTTCCCAGGCCATCTTTGGCTATATTTTTCTGATGAGGTTCTTGTGCACATGTGTGTGTAGAAGCCAGAGACCTTAGGTGTCAGTCCTCAGATGCCATCCACCTTGGGTTTTTGAGATAGGGTCTCTTCCTGGCCTGTGGCTCACTATTTGGCCATGCTGGCTAGCAGCAAGCCCCGGCTGCCTGTTTCTGCCCTCCTAGTTCTAAGATTACAAGTGTGGGCTGCCATGTCCACCTTTTTCACATGGCTTCTGGCGAATGAACTCAGGGCCTCACGCTTATGCAGCAAGCACTGTGTCAACTTTATGGCAAGCACCTAGAAAGGTTTTTGTTTTTAATTTTTAAATTATTCTGTGTGTGTGTGTGTGTGTGTGTGTAGGTGTGTGTAGGTGTGTGGGGGGCGCATATGCCACAGCACACATGTAGAGTTAGGACAGCTGTGAGACTTAGTTATCTCCTTTATCTCCTTCTATCATGTGCGTCCCAGGATCAGAGTCAGGTGGTCAGGCTTGGTAACAAATGCCTTTATCCATTTCTTACCAGCCTTAGTTGTTTTTTTTGTTTTGTTTTGTTTTGTTTTTGAGACAGGGTTTCTCTGTGTAGCTTTGCGCCTTTCCTGGAGCTCACTTGGTAGCCCAGGCTGGCCTCGAACTCACAGAGATCCGCCTGGCTCTGCCTCCCGAGTGCTGGGACCAGCCTTAGTTTTTAACACTGGATTCTTTTATATAAAATTGTCAAAGTGTTTAAATGCACACCTCAGCTTCCACCCTTGTGTTCTCTCTTTCAGGCATGGTTGTACATGTAATGAGCTGTCTCCAGAGGATATTCGGACGATAAGGACTTCTTTGTATGGACTGATTAAATATTTTCTTTGTAAAGGTGGAACGCATGAAGAAATACAAAGTATCATAGGTTACATAGCTGCTACTAATGAAGAAGAACAGGTATGAGGCCTGAGGTGCATTTTATTTTTAACTGTTAAATTAATTTGTCATCTTACAAACTTACATACTTAATTGTTTAATGAATAAAATTCTATTGGATTAAATATTAAATATTACACAGGTAAAGAAGTAATTTCTATCTGGAAAGTAGTTGCTGTGACAAAATATCAGAGAAGAGCTATTGTAAAGAGGGAGTGTTTCCCTTGGCTTGTGGTCTAAGAGTTTTCCATTCTAGTGTCATTTCCCCTTCTTGCTTCTGAGCTGTGATGAGACAGAGCATTTGCTAGGAGAGCATAGTAGAGCAAATCTCCTTTTTGGCAGTCAAGAGGCAGAAGGGCCCTGGATGGGAAGGGCAAGGAACAAGAGATAGCTTTCAAAGGCACAATTCTATTTATTATTTCACCCTTGATTCTCTCTCTTCTCTATAGCCTGTTAAAATCACCTGTTAACTTACTAGTCATTAGTCTATTGATGGAGTCAGTGTCTGTCCTTATGATCTGATCACCTCAGTAGTGCCTCTAGCTAGCAACTAATCAAGCTTTCAGCACATGAGCCTTTGAGGACACTTCATAGCCAAATCATTACACAGTTGTTTTATCTTGTAGTTCTTGAGTTTTGTTTTCCTAATTTTCTTAGTGTATATTATCTTATTAATTTGAGAACTTAACTATATAGATATAAAATAGTATTAAGCAGTGCAGGTAATATAGTTATAAAATTATTCTTTTAACATAGTGGTATCTACATAATTAAGAAGTTAATAGTGAAACAAGAATATGATTGTTTGTAAGAGAGAGATAAGACCTATAAGGTTTTATAGGGGGATTTTACATGTTGAAGAGACCGGGTTAGACTCTTCTATGGAAGAGATTTCTTTTCTTATGGGCAAACAGGCTAGGAATAGTTCCAGAGATATTGAATATGTATAACGAAAGACTGTGCAAAAGGGAATGGAAGAAGCACGAGAGATGAGAGGAAAGGGTGTAGTAGATGTAGTTCAATAACTAGTTGGGATGTATGCCCCTTTGCTGCCTGTAGACATAAGTGATGTTTTTGTTCTGTGTTGTTTAACTTGAAAAGCTCTTTGGAATTTTGGATATACTCTTCAGTCTCCTACGGACCAGCCCAACTAGAGGACAGCTTTTCTTACTGATGTTTGAACCAGGAAATGCTGACATACTGTATGCCTTGCTGTTAAATCAGAAGTACTCTGACAAGCTAAGAGAAATCATTTTTAAGGTACACAAATATTGTAAGCATATTTATATCTTGGGGACATTTGTGAATATATGAATTTACTCACAATATATATATTCTATGACTAAATTACTTTTGCATACTCCTTTAGTTTGTTTGTTATATATTTTTCATGTTGTTTGTGTGTTTTGAAAACTATGCTGTAGACTTGGGATATAGTTAAGTAGTAGAAGACTGGCTTAGTATGTGCTGAGTTTATATCCCTCCCCCCAAATCTACCAGTACATCTTAAAAAAAAAAGGGGGCATTGTGGGGGTTGCCAAACAAGCAAGACCATCAAAATAGCAAGCAAAAATTAATATAACCCGACAGATCATCTCAGTGGAATATCCTCTTGGTCATATTTCCCTAATATAAAACCTCTGAGTTCTTCCTGACATGCAGTAAATCTGTGAGGTACGTCAGAGCATTTTAACAGTAAATAATAGCGCACCTCTGTGGTGCCCACTGTGTGCCAAGCCTTTGGCACTTGTCAGGTGGTAGTCTCCTTAGTCCTTACTGCAGTGTTAGAAGACGGATGCTTTTAGTACTCCTATGTTATAGAGTAATGACTCTGTCAAAACACACAGAGTACATTTTATTTGCTACCAAACTGTAAAGACTGGACCCTTGTCTAAAGCCACCCATTGAGCTTTCTGTCAACTCAGAGTAGAAGATCCAGGCGTCCTCTACCGGCTTTTTTCTTCTTTAAGTTCTCCTTGTTGTACTCAGTTGTCTGATGACATGTGTTTTTACATTGTTAGGAAACATACTTTCAAGGGTTTATGTTTTGATTGCCTGTGTTTGAAATTACTAAGCTTTAGAAAATGAAGATCAAGAAAAAGGTCTAAAGTGGTTTGTCTTTTAGGGTTGCTTATGGTAAGTTACCAGTGAGCATCTACCCTCACTAGGGTTCATTCATAGAGAGGAAATAATATTTCTTCTAAAATAATTCTTAGTGATTGTTTATCATATTCTGACAGAATTATCCTCTTGTAGTTTATAAGACAATAACCTCTTGAATAACATTACTTTTACCCCTGGAAATAATTGGGCTACAAGTTCAGCTCCTACTCCTATTTTTAGATGTACATTATTTGGGGTGCTTCACAAATGTTTCCTGTTCTTGAAAATTGATTTCTATTATGTAAATGAGCTAAGACTGTTTCAGCATTGGTGTGGTGGCACACATCTTCAGTCCCAGCACTAGAAGACAGGACAGCCTGGTCTCTACATAGTGAATTATAGGCCAGTCAGGGCTACTACATAGGGAGACCTTCTCTCAAAATACAAAAACAAAAAAATTAATAATGATGGTAATAGTAATATGTGTTCTTCATGTCAGTTAACTATATACACTGTTCTTTCTTTTTTTTATTTTTTTATTTTTCGAGACAGGGTTTCTCTATGTAGCTTTGCGCCTTTCCTGGAACTCACTTGGTAGCCCAGGCTGGCCTCGAACTCAAAGAGATTCACCTGACTCTGCCTCCCAAGTGCTGGGATTAAAGGTGTGCGCCACCACCGCCTGGCTTACAATGCTCTTTCATCTGCCATATTTAAACTAGAGTTTTAAATATTATTTACCCAAATACAGATGCATGTCAGTAAAATTTGTTGTTAATGATTCAAAATCCAGTGTTTCTCTGTATTGAAAAGACTATATTACTTTTTGTGACCAGGTCATGGAACAAATGTTGAAATGCACCAATGTTTATGAGCGTAGTAAACAGCGCATCCGTCTTAGAGAAGTTGGCTATTCAGGAATTGGACTCCTCCTTAATGAAGCTCCAGTTAATACGTCTCTCATCAAAAACTTTGTCAATCAAATCATTAATACAGGTATCAATAAGACTGGTAACAGTGATGTGTTTAAGAAATTGGTTTTCCAGCCGGGCAGTGGTGGTGCGTGCCTTTAATCCCAGCCCTTGGGAGGCATAGGCAGGCAGATCTCTGTGAGTTCTAGGCCAGCCTGGTCTATAGATCGAGTTCCAGGACAGCCAGTACTATTACATAGAGATACCTTATCTCGAAAAACAAACAAACAAACAAAAAAATCCCAAAAACAAACAAACAGAAAAAGAAATTGGTTTTTCTCTAAAAGATTTCTTAAAAAATATCCTTTTTCAGGTTACTTTTTAAATTACATGTTATTAGATTTTGCAGGGTGTTCCTTAGAGAATATATTCTTGTACTTGTTTTTTGTTTTTGTTTTTGTTTTTCAAGACAGGGTTTCTCCATGTAGCTTTGTGCCCTTCCTGGAACTCACTTTGTAGCCCGGGCTGGCCTCAAACTCACAGAGATCCGCCTGGCTCTGCCTCCCGAGTGCTGGGATTAAAGGCGTGCGCCACCACTACCCGTACCCGGCTGTACTTGTTTTTAGACTTCCCAGAACATAGCTTTAAAGTAAATGTTTACTGAGTAGCCAAGTTAATGATGGTTTCCAAAATAATAAAAGAGCATTAAAGAAAATATGTATAAAAGGAGCTTATAAATTGTTTATTTACATTCTTAAAGGTAAAATGAAAACTAACTTGATACATATTTTCTTTCTAATTTTTTGTAGTAATTTTTTTTTCCCTGTATTTAACCACAGAGTAGAATTTATGGCAGTTGTTCAACTTGGGCCTGGAAATGAGGCTTTTTTTTATCTTGAGTAGTTTACTAAGTAGCTTATCAAGTTTCATTGATAATCCAAAATATGTATATAAAAAGATAGATAATATTACTGTACCCCTGTCGCATAGACAATATACCCAGGTAATCAAAGAAATTTACTTAGGTTTAGTTTGAATATTATCAGCCTGAAGTTTTGGGGGGAAATTTGAACATACTATATAGTTCTCCTTGGAAAGTGAATAATTACTTCAGCATTTATAAAAGTAATACTGTTCTTTCTTTGGATATCCATGAAATTTAATCTTAACTTTTTTTTTAACTCATAGATCCTGTTATTAATTTCAAAGATCTGTTATCTGTAGTATATATCTCTCACAGAACACATGTAAATGTCAGAGTGGTCCTCTGTAGAAAGGTTAGTAAACTTTCAAGATGTATTTTTACAATAAGATCGTCTTACTGTGACTATGTATTTCATTGAGTGGTTTGCAGCAGATCCAAGTTTTATGTTTGCTTGTTTCATAATAGAAATTATTTTAGAAGCAGTTTAAACTGGACATGGTCGTGCACACCTTTAGTCACAGCATGTGGGAGGCCCAGGCAAAGGGGTCATAGGCTAGAAGCCAACCTGTATAATACAACAAGAGTGCCTTAAATTAGAAATACACACATACATAATATATAATAAATTGTTCATTTTAGAAAAGAATTAACTTCATGTAATTATAAGAAATCAGTATGTCATGTTTTGTTTTTTGAGACAGGGTTTCTCTGTGTAGTTCTGACTGTTCTGGATCTCGCTCTGTAGACCAGGTTGATCTCAAACTCACAGAGATTCTACTGTCTCTGCCTCTGCTGGGATTAAAGGTGTGTGCCACCACCGCCTGGCTCCAGTATGTCAAGAGTTAGGTTTCCTTATTCTTCTGTAACCATTCCCTTCCCACAGTCTAAAATTCATTACCAGATAATACTGTCCTCTATCAGAACCCTCAGTGCTTGTATCCTTCCTCCTCCTCCTTCTCATTCTCCCTTTTCCTCTCCTGATCTTCCGTATCCTCCTCCCTTTCTTTGTAGTAAACACTGGACCCCAAGTTCCTTTTATTAAAGTTTTTTACTTTAGAGACACAGTCTTGCTAAGTTTCTCAGACTCACCTTGAAGTTGTAAACTCTGTCTTCCGTGTCTCTAGTGGCTGGTATTGCAGGCCTGCACCACTGCATCTGTGTCTTCAGCGTCTCTAGTGGCTGGTATTGCAGGTGTGCACCACTGAATCTGTGTCTTCCGTGTCTCTAGTGGCTGGTATTGCAGGCCTGCACCACTGCATCTGTGTCTTCAGTGTCTCTAGTGGCTGGTATTGCAGGCCTGCACCACTGCATCTGTGTCTTCAGCGTCTCTAGTGGCTGGTATTGCAGGCCTGCACCACTGCATCTGTGTCTTCCATGTCTCTAGTGGCTGGTATTGCAGGTGTGCACCACTGCATCTGTGTCTTCAGTGTCTCTAGTGGCTGGTATTGCAGGCCTGCACCACTGCATCTGTGTCTTCATTGTCTCTAGTGGCTGGTATTGCAGGTCTGCACCACTGCATCTGTGTCTTCAGTGTCTCTAGTGGCTGGTATTGCAGGCCTGCACCATTGCATCTGTGTCTTCATTGTCTCTAGTGGCTGGTATTGCAGGCCTGCACCACTGCATCTGTGTCTTCAGCGTCTCTAGTGGCTGGTATTGCAGGTCTGCACCACTGCATCTGTGTCTTCAGCATCTCTAGTGGCTGGTATTGCAGGTCTGCACCACTGCATCTGTGTCTTCAGTGTCTCTAGTGGCTGGTATTGCAGGCCTGCACCACTGCATCTGTGTCTTCAGCATCTCTAGTGGCTGGTATTGCAGGTCTGCACCACTGCATCTGTGTCTTCAGCGTCTCTAGTGGCTGGTATTGCAGGTCTGCACCACTGCATCTGTGTCTTCAGCATCTCTAGTGGCTGGTATTGCAGGCCTGCACCACTGCATCTGTGTCTGGTCCTGGCTGTTTCTAACGGACACACCATATTTCAAAGGCTTTGACCTTCTAAATTTATTTTTAAATTTTCACTACATTTTATTTGTTTTCTCAGTGTCTGTGTATCTCCAAGTGTGAGTCTGTCTGTGCTCCAGTGAGAAGAGGGAGTTTAGACAACAACTAGGGGAGTTGGTTCTCCTCTCCTACTGTGTGGGTCCCAGGGATCCAACCCAGGTCTTCAGGCTTGGCTTCAAGTGCCTTTTTCCAACCAAGCCGTCTTGCTGGCCCCTTATGTCTGACTTTTTGACAGCATGACATGATGTTGTTATCTGAAAATGAATTGGGCTTCATTCATAGCCATTTTCCTAAGTGTGCCGCTCATGGACCTCATGTTGGATATACCCTTAGAAGTTTCTGTGTCTTTTCAACTTTGTGGAAATAATTTCCTATGATTTGTTTATGAAAGTTCCTACAATTTGTTTTTAATTTACATTTAACCTTTGGAAGAGTTGGTGTTAGGCCTTGTGCTTCATTTTGATTATGACATTTTCTCTCCTGTACTGGTAACCCTTGATCACACTACGCACTAAGCCATATCCCCATATCTGGCGGCATAGCTTTCATTCTGTATTTATTCTATAGAGTATTATATGCTTCCTTATTGATAGACATTCAAGCTTCTTTATTTCCTTATTTTATTAACATCTTCTTATGTGTGTCTTTACCTATTTGTGGTAACACATCTCTAGGATATTTTGCGTGAAATATTTTGCATGATGTAGTTGCTGCATCAAAGTGTGTTCATTGACATTTCACATTTTGACATTTTGCATATAGTCCTTGAAGATAACTGTACTAGTTTACATTTTCACATTGTTTTGCATTAACTTTGCCTTGACACTGAATCCTAATGATTTGAAACAGATCATATAGATTGATTCCTTTCTGTATGCAGTTAGATAGAAATAGCTCTCATTCACTATAGGTTGGCTTTTCTCCATGTGTAAAACATATAAAATAGTCATATTCATGAAAACTTGGTTGTTATAAGACTGAAAAAAATCTTTCTGAAGCAAAGGGCTGATCTAGAAGGAAATAAATTGGGGTTTTGCATCATTGGAAGAATGATGAAGCACCATGACAGATAATATTAGTGAACAAAAGTCTTCATGCCACTGTCGCTCATTAGTGTCTTTATTGAATTCCTTACAGGCATTACTCATCTGCTGCAAAACTTGTCAGAGTTGGAATTTTTGTTGGAAAAGATGCAATGATAGATTCAAATATATAGAAACTTACATGCTTTGCAATTAAAATGTCTTAAAGAACTTAACCAAATTTCTGACTGTTTCTAAGAATTTAGTTTTATTTCAAAGAGGGAACTCATTTAGAAAGAAATCTTACATATTGCTATGTGACCATTTATTCTTTAACTTACTTAAACTAAATAACAGCATACATCTTACTGGAATTAATTTTTTGGAATTAAAGTGATTTAATTAATTAAAGTGATGTAATTTTTGGTTAATATAGACTTACTAAACAAATATTCTTGCAAAAACAGTCATTAACTTGACTGGAGAAAAAAATCAAAGTAGAAAACATTATCCTTAGAGAACTCAGGTTCTATAAAAGTGTCTTGTGTGCCTTAGCTCTGCTCTACAAGCTTGTTCCTGGCACATGTCAGTTACTCGATAATCCTTGCTTAACAAATGTAACCAGCTCATGAAAACTTATTTGATTGAGATAATGATCACTTTATTAAATTTTATGTATACTGTCATCTTTTTAATACTTTATTTCAACAAATTAGTAACATCTAGCATGGTTTTTGGAGAATCATTTTAGCTTTTGTGTTCTTTAGCACATATTTTAGTATATCTTTACTCTGTAAGAGTAATATCAGATTAAATAGAACCACAATATCACATAGCTTTAAATAGTTATAATCTAGTAAGAACCTAATTTTGGCCTGACAAGATAGACCAGTGGATAAGAGTACTTGCACAAGCATGAAGAACTGAATTCAAATCCCCAGTACCAATGTAAACATCTGTGTGTGGTCATGTGTGCCTGCAGCCCCAGCATTTTAGGAGCTCGAGACAAAAGGTAGCTGAGGCTTCCTGGTCATTACCTTAGCTCCAGGTTCAGTGAGAGACCCCACTTCAAGGGAATGAGATGAAGAGTGATAGTACAAAACACTCAATATCCTTCTCTGGCCTCCATGTATAAGCATATGCATCTACACACACATATTCACATACACCACACACAGAGAACATAATTTGCAAGTGTATCCTTTTATTGTTTCTCATTAAGTTACTTTGATGCTAAAATAATTGAAAAGAGATCTTTTCATAGAAAACTATTGTATGCCTTTTGAAGAATTTTTTTATTCTTTTTTTTGTTTTGTTTTGTTTTGTTTTTGTTTTTGTTTTTTCGAGACAGGGTTTCTCTGTGTAGCTTTGCGCCTTTCCTGGAGCTCACTTGGTAGCCCAGGCTGGCCTCGAACTCACAGAGATCCGCCTGGCTCTGCCTCCCGAGTGCTGGGATTAAAGGCGTGCGCCACCAACGCCCGGCGAATTTTTTTATTCTTTTTTGTAATTTTTGCTTTGTGTTCACTTTGCAGATATTACAGATTTTGCAGTCCCAGCCAGATGCAGCATGTCAGATATCACAACAAGTGGGTTGGCAAGACACCTTTGTTAGACTTTTCTTAAAAGCAAACTTTGAAAATACAAGTTATCTTCATAAACATGGAAAGGCTGTTTCAGTGAAAGAAAATAAAAATATGTCAACTGAAAAGTTTGATGATGAAAAAATGGCACTAGCTGATGTATCTTCAGATCATTGGAGTTTAGAAGATGGTCAGTCCCTGAACTCAAACACACCATTATTTCAAGAAGATAGCTCTGAGGGAGAATTTTCTTTCAAGTCAGAGACTCAAGAAGACTTCTGGCATAGTAACACATCCCATCTGAGTTTAGATCTCAGTGGGGTGGACTCATGCGAACTGAGTGAGAGTGGAAGTCAGATGCTGGACAGCTCCCCTAGCACCCCCTCCCCAGTAGAGTCTACTAAGTCGTTCTCTGTGCGGTCTGACAAAGAAAGAAGTATCACAGATGAGATGGACTTCAGTGATGACTTCTCTTTCCTTGAGAGCCAAGAGGTAAATTTGCTTATCGTTCCAAAATAAGTTTTCCTATTCTCGTTATGTGCTTCTGGTCCTTTGCAGTGTGTGAGCTGTTACTAATATTTTCTGTTCATAGTCTAAGTCTCAGTATCTAAAATTTAGAAGGGTGTTGTCACTAGTCGCTTGAAAATAGCTTGCTTTTTTTGTTTTGTTTTGTTTTGGTGTGTGTGTATTTATATGTATATGTGTGGTAATAGGGATTGAGCATACTAGCTCACACATGTTAAATTATCTTACTTTGTGTGTATGAATGTTTTACTTGCATGTATGTATGTGCACCATGTATGTGTCTGGTGACCTTGGAGGTCAGAAAAGAGCATTGGATGTCCTGGAACTTAAGTTATGAAAGGTTGTGAGCCACTATTTTGGATGCTGGGAATTGAACCTGGGTCTTTTGCAAAAGCAGTAAGTGCTCTTAACCACTGAGCCATCTCTCCAGCTCCCCATCACTGTCTTTAGAACAAAGCCTGCATCTTAACACATCTTGTGTCTTCAGTCAGTAAAGACGTGTTAAAAAGGGACAGGAGATGCCGGGCGTTGGTGGCGCACGCCTTTAATCCCAGCACTCGGGAGGCAGAGGCAGGCGGATCTTTGTGAGTTCGAGGCCAGCCTGGGCTACCAAGTGAGCTCCAGGAAAGGCGCTAAGCTACACAGAGAAACCCTGTCTCAAAAAAACCAAAAAAAAAAAAAAAAAAAAAAAAGGGACAGGAGAGGTAGTTCAGCAGTTAAGAACACTTGCTGTTCTTCCAGAAGACCTGAATTCCATTTCTACATGCGCACACGTATACCTACACATAATTAAAAATAATAAAAAAATCCCTTAAAATGTTAAAAAATCTTATATAAATAATAAGTATATGAAGATGGCTCTGTGTTTTGCTTTTTAACATTTCCTAACTCTAATAATTTAGTATTAATGTTTTCTATAGGGATGTGAAGAGGAGCTTCTTCAGTTGCTTACAGATATTTTGAATTATGTCATGTGTAGAGGACTAGAAAAGTCTGATGAAGACACTTGGATTGAACGAGGACAAGTGTTTTCAGCATTAGCCAAACCAGGAATATCAAGTGAGCTACTTCGACCATCAGATGAAGTAAAACTAACGTAAGTATTCAGTTCGTGATTCATTTTTGAGCCCCTCCCCCTGAACTGAGTGGGAGTCTAAAATTGAATGCGGAACCCTTAATTCAGTATGTAGTAGTGGTGGAGAGGGGAAAGAAACTCCTTAGTTTTTTTTCTTCCTAGGTCTTACCATTCTAGTAGAATGTAGAAAGAAGTCAAAAAGAAATTCCAGTGTCAGAAGATTTAGATAGAGTTGAAGTTCAGTGATTTGAAGAGTGGTACATGTGGGTCATATGATTGTTTCATTTTTGGTTTTCTGAGCAACCTCCATATTGGTGTCCATGTTTGCAGCAGAAGTATATTCTCAGCAGCGGTGTAGAAAGGTCCCTCTTCCCTGACCCTTGCCACCGTGTCCTGTCCTGTGTTCTCTTGAGAGCTGTCTGACTCGGGGGAGACGGGATCTAAAGGCAGTTTTACTCTGTTTTCCTGACGTTTAAGGATGTGGAACACTCTTCAGTATTTACTGATTGTATTCTTTTGAGAGCTATCAGTTCATTAAATCATTTCTTTGATTGGATAGTTTTTTAGGGGAGGGATTTATTATATTTCTTCATATGTTGAGATAGTAATCCTATCTGATGTCTAGTTGGCAAGGAAATTTTTTTTATTATGTAGGCTTTCTCTTCACTGTGATTATTTTTCCTTTTGCTTTTCAGAAGCTTTTTAATTCTTGGCATTATTTCTTGTGCTTTTGGAGTCTCTATAGGAAGTTCTTACCTATATCTTGTATATTTTGTAGGATTTTCAAACTATCAGATCTTAAATTAAGGTCTTTGACACATTTTGAATTGATTTTTATGCAACATGAGAGATTTAGATCTATATCATTTCATTCTTCAACATGCCAAACTCAGTTTTTTAAGCACTATTTGATAAATAGTTTTATATGTTTAAATATGTCTTATTTTTTTTGCCAAAGATAATGTGACTCTAGCTGAGTACCTTTATTTCCTGATCCTTTATTCCATTGTTATATAAATCTGTTTTTGTGCTCTGTGACATGATATTTGAGTCTATCACTCTGTAGTAAATGTGCGATCTGGTGTGATACTTGCCAGGTTGTTCCCTCTGCTTTGGCTGTTTGAGGTCTTCTGTGCTTTTAAATGAATTTTAGGGATTTTTTTCTAGCTACATGAAGGTTGTCATGAGATTTTTGATGGGGATGACATTGAATCTATAGGTAATATAGCCATTGTCACAGTGTTCTTTTAGTTCATGAGTAGGGGAGGTGTTTCCGTTTTTTTAGTGTTGTATTTTATTTTATCAGTGTTGTAAGGTTCCTGTTGTGGAATCATTCATTCACTACCTTTGTTAGGGTTGCTCATAGGGTTACTGTTGTTTTCAGCTATTCTGAATGAGATGAGATTCCCTCCCACCCTATGCAGCCCTAATTTCTTTCTCTATAAGTTAGTTACTTGTAATGGTGATTTCTTACATTGTTACTTTGTTAGAAAGAATTTAGTAGTTTTAGCGGTCTCCTGGTAGAGTGTAGGGTTATATACTTTGCACATAGGTAGATTATTTGACTTCCTTCTTTCCTAGTTGCTGCATCCTTTTTCTTTCTTTGCTTTGTTCTAGGAAAGATTATAGCATTATATTGAATTACAACAGAGAATAGGCACTTGATTTTAGAAGAAATGCTTTCATTCTTTCCTACCCCCACCATTTAGTGTAACGTTAGCATTTGGTCTATCTTGTAGTCTTATAAGTTAAGGATATTCTGGCTAGTCTTAGTTTTTAGGTCTTTTACCATGAAGGAGTTTTGAACTTTGTTGACGGACTTTTCTACATCTAATGAAATGGTAATGTGACTTATGTCTGTTAATGTACTGTATTATACTTACTGATTTGTGTTTGTGAACCATCTTAGCATCCTAGAATGAAACCAACTTAATCGTGGTGTATGACCTTGTCAAGGTGTTCTTGAAGTTGGTTTGCAAAATTTTTACTGAGTATCTCTGTATTATATTCATTAAAGAAATATTTTTTCTTGTTATCATGTGTCTTGGTCACTTTTCTATTGCCATGACAAAACACCATGATCAAAGCAACTTAGGAAGAAAGTGTTCAATTTGTGACTCGGTCTGTGTGACCATCGTGGTGGGGAGCTTGACAGCAGGCGTGGCAATGGAGCAGTTGCTGAGAGCTTACATCTGATCTCCAAGTAGGAGACAGAGAGAGCTGACTGGGAGCCTGCACCTGGTAACACACAGTCTCCAGCAAGGCCACACCTCCTAATCCTTCCTGAACAGTTGAACTAACTGGAACGGAGCATTCAAACATAGGAGCCCATAGGGGCCATTCTCATTCCAACCACCACATTGTGTCTGTGTCTGGTCTGGTATCAGGATAATCTGGGGCTTCACAAAATGAGTCTGTTAATGTTCCTTACATGCGATTTCACTGAACAGTTTAAGGAATGTGCTGGTTAGTATTTGTCAACACCAGCTACAGTCATTTGGGAAGAGGAAACCTCTATTGAGATGATGTCTCTGTAAGATTGACCTGTAAGAAAGCTTGTGGGACATTTTCTTGATTAATGACTGACGTGGGAAGGCTCAATTCCCTGTGGGCAGTACCATCCTTGGGTAAATGGTCTTGGTAATAAAAGAAGGCAGCCTGGGTAGGCTACAGAGAGCAAGCCAGTGAGCAGAGTTCCTCCACGGTTGCTGTTTCAGGTTCCTGACTGGAGTTCTTACCTCGCAGGCTATATTGAAGCTTTGTAATCTGTTCCTTGTTCTCAGGCCCTCAGGGGAGCTCAGGATTTGATTGTTAATTTTTTATTTTTGTTTTCCTTCTCCCACCCCCACCTCGAAAGGGCCTTTCTGTGTAGTGCTGGCTGGCTGGGAGCTCACAGAGATCCTCTTGCCTCTGCCTCCCCAGTGCTGGGATTAAAGGTGTATACTGCCATTCCTGGTGGTGGCTCAGTGTTTGATAGTAGATTCTCAAGATGCTCCCGACTCACTGCCTTCTCAGTCGGACAGAGTAGCAGGGAGGCTTTTCTCTTCACTGCTGACTCATCCACTAGCGATTACTGTCTCACCAAAGCTTGCAGTTCTCTTGAGGATTGTGGAGCCCGTGGGCTTATCTTCAGGGTAGAACAGCCCATCTCTTGCTAGCTGAACTTTGCAGGCAGCTTCTGCTTCTCCCCTTGCAGGGGTCTCAGAGCCTGGAGTTTTGCTCCCTGTCTCTTCCTCCGCATTTCCCAAGTATCCTTTCACTACCTCTGTTGATTCGTAATTTTCTTCTTCTATTTCTTACTTTGGAATAGCGTCTGTTTCTTCTCTTATCCTACCTCCTTCTTTGATGCTGCATCGCACAGAAGCAGCCTGCCATTTCACCCAGAAGTCCTCCATCTACCTTCTTAGTGATACCCTGCTGGTGAGAGTATATCGTTGAAGTTACAATGCTGCTAATAAGTAACTAGCTTTTCGGTTCTTCTTCCTAAGCTTATAATGGTTTTAAGAGGACTTTATTTTACACTTAGCTTGCTACAGAAGATGTTAGAATGGGCAGTCACAGAAAACAGAGATGCCAAAAGTAGTCCCGTAACTGCTGAAAATGCCTTCCGACTCATGCTGATCACACAGGACTTTCTACAGTCAGAAGGACTGGCTAATTCAAACATGTGGACTGAGAAGGTTAGTGATGACCTTTGGAAATGGCACCCCGGGCCCCGTGTGCTGGCTAAAGCCTGTGGTTTTGACAGTCAGGAGGGAGAGGCAGAAGGGCTGTCACAGTTTGAGTCCAGTATAGGCCACGTAGACTGTTCCAGGTCAGCCTGAGCTACAGCGTGATGCACAGTTGCAAACAAAACAAAATATAAATAGATACATATTTTGAGTAGTTGAGAATTATTTAAAGAAAGAAATTTTGTACCTCTTCTTTTTGGAGCATTAATGTTTAATCAAATGTAGTAAACACTGATTTTGTTAGTTCTTAAAATGCTTCTTTGTTTTTTGGCAACTACACATTAAATTACTTCTGCAATGTTTATGATTGGTATTAGTGTTGAAGAAAATCAGTACATTTTAAAAGTGGATGTTTTTATTTCTCATTTTTTCATTTGTGATAGCTTCTAGAAGATACCATGCAGCTCCTTGACTATCTGTCAGTTTGGTATTCTGAGAATCCAGGATGGGTAAAACTCTCCCAAATACAGATCCAGCTGCTCCTAGAATTCATTGGAAGAGGCAGTTTGCAGGTTTGTCATCCCTTTTCATGCTATTTTCTGTCTCCTCCAGACCATCGTTACCGGTGTAGAGCAAGGTAATAATGCCTTTTCAGTATTGTTTATCATATTGTCTTATGTGCCAGCATTGTGCACACGTTCCATGGAGGTCAGAGAGCACTTGTGGGAGTCAGTTCTCTCAATCCACCACATGAGTTTTGGGATCCACCTCAGGTCATAAGGCTTTGTGGCACACACCTTTACCTGTTGAACCATCTCTCAGACCCTCTTTTCAGTATCTTTTGAGTTCCAAGAACTCTTAGCTCACTTGAAACTTGAATCTTATAAGATCAGAAAGAAGCATAAGAAGCAGCTTTTTGTTACTCTCAGACCTAGGACTGATGTTAATGCTTCCTCTGTAGGGTTTACTCACAGGTCGTCTGCACTCAGTGTGGTTTGCCAGCTGCTAAATATAAATAGCTTGCAGGGATATTTGTGTATGTGAAATTTAGCAATTGTATTTTAAGGGAAAATGATTTATGATAATTTTCCTTTTGAACTCTTTTCCTGTTTTACTAATCCAGAATTTTACACTCTATTATATATTTGTTCATTTATCAAATGCCAATTATGTACATGTTAATTGTTTTCGCTAGATTTTAGAACTAAAGATAAAATGTATTTATAAAGAGTATTATTCCTATTGTAAATTAAAATGTAAAAGGTTAGAAAATTCCTCTGACATTTGGTCTGTTGTTTTTTTATGTTCTCATTGGGTACTTTTTTGTTTTGTCTTTTTTTGAGACAGGGTTTCTCTGTGTAGTTTTGGTGCCTGTCCTGAATCTCACTCGTAGACCAGGTTGGCCTGGAACTCACAGAGATCCACCTGACTTTGCCTCCTGAGCACTGGGATTAAAGGTGTGTGCCACCACCGCCCAGCTTCTCATTGGGTACTTTTAATCATGATAAATATTTGATATCTATTTACTTCTTCTGTTTGTTTGTATTTGAGAGAGAGAGAGAGAGAGAGAGAGAGAGAGAGAGAGAGAGAGAGAGAGAGAGAGAGAGAGAGAACGCATGAGCATGCACATTTGTGGCCCAGCATGCCTATGGAGGTTGGAGGACCACCTTTATTTGGAGCAGGACCTTTTCTGTAGGTTACTGCTTTGTACACCGTGCTGAGTTCTTTGTCGAGGAGTGGTGGAATTACAGTCCAGCACTAGCAGGTTCAGCTTTTATGTGCACCCTGTGGATTCAAACTCAGGCCATCGTACTTGCATGGCAGACATTGTATTTACTGAGCCATCTCCCTAGCCCTGTATTCTTGTAATACTCAATTTTACTATTTGATACCCAGGATTAGGATGAGACAGCATTCCAGTGCTGTTTCTAAACTAGACGTAATGTCACTAAGAGTATAGGGAGGTAAAAATCTTAACAGAAGGCTAGCCGTTGCAAAAAAGTTCCAGTCGGATGATTGCATTTTCATTCCTTCCCCTTCTCAGACCCTTTCTCATTAGCTCTTTCCTCTTCAGTGCCAGAGACTGAATGAACAGTAATGGAGAGTTCTCTTTTGCTTGGGCTTGAGCTCTTAATATATATTTGCCCTAGGAAGTTTAAGGTTAATTAAATTCTTATTAAGGATCTAGACTCTATATATCTATGTGTGTTCAAATAGTTATGATTCCATGTAATAAAACTCCAAAACAGACTTCATTGAGATTTGTTCTCTCTCTCTCTCAAATAATTTAGAATTGCTTTATTAAGTAAGTTTAAGGCAGGATTCAGTTGGTCTACTTATTTGCTATTCTCATCACACTGCTCTTCGCTCTTGCCTGCAAGTGGCAGTTGGGCCTTTTTTCATCTTCATTTTCCCCACAGGAATATAGTGCTGCTTCCTGTAGTCGTTGTTGGTAGATAGTTCTCCACAAGTCTGTTGTGTTTCTGTTTAATCCTGCGACTAACTCCTCTTGTTACCTATTCTTCCGTTGTTATGTTTTTTGTTTGTTTGTTTGTTTGTTTGGAGACAGGGTCTCTCTATTTATTCAGGTTGTCCTGGAGTGTTTTTGTTTTGTTTTGTTCTGAGATGTGGTCTCTACATAGCCCTGGGTATCTTGGAATTCATGTAGACCAGGCTGTCCTGAAACTCACAGAGATCTGCCTACCTGGGCCTCCCAAATACTGGGATTAAAGGTGTGCACCACCACTCCTGGATATCCACTCCTGGAGTTTTCTGGATAGTGAACAACTGTGGAAGATAGAAGTCATGTTTCTTTCTAGAGCAGAAGGCAAGTTTGTTGACCGCCTGTTGTAATAAAGCTAATCCCTTTCTCGAAGGCAATGATCAACTGAATATATAAGGTACTTAGGTGTCCTAGACTGGGGGTTCCTCTCTAAGGAACCAGTCTGTGTGCAGATGTCTTCTGGTTTTTATTTCACTTAGAATTAGAGTTGGGGAATCAGTCCAAATGGTGATGGTGTGATTATTAAAATTTTTGTAGGTCTTTGTCTCTCTCCAAATAGTTTCATGTTTTATGCCAGTGTCTATGAAACAATAACATGCGTGTTAGCTTGGAAGTAAAGTGAAGTCCATAGTTATTGACAGTTACTATATAAAACTTATAAACTGTTAGAGTGAGGCAGATCTTTTGCTAGTATTAAATGTTTGCTTTAATGCTCTCCCCACCCCCCCCATTTATTTAACTTGTTTTCTTCCAGGTTTGTGCAATGGCATCAGCTAAACTAAATGCCCTTCTTCAGACCAAAGTGATTGAAAATCAAGATGAAGCATGCTATATTTTAGGGAAACTAGAACATATTCTAAGTCGGTCAATCAAGGAACAGACAGAAACCTATTCATTTCTGATTCCTCTTTTCCGTACTCTGGTTTCTAAAATTTATGAGCTTCTTTTCATGAACTTGCACCTGCCTTCTTTGCCTTTTACCGAAGGAAGTGCTTCATTTTTTGAAGATTTTCAAGAATACTGCAATTCAAAAGAATGGCAAGTTTACATCGAAAAATATGTAAGTTTTAAAAATAATTTTTAATGATTCACTTAATTATGTGTGTGTGTGCGTGGGTGTATGCATGTGTATATGTACGGGTGTGTGCTGCACACACACAGACAAGAAGAGGGTGTGCAGTCCCTTGGAGCTAGGGTTGTAGTATGCCTGGAGTGTTGTATGGGTGCCGGGACCCGAACTTCAGTCCTGTGACTGCTCTTGGCAAGCATTCTTTTGACTCTTGAGTAATCTCTCCAGTCTCATGGTTTTATCTCTTTTGAGCAAGATTTTTCTGCTGATTTATTATTTGTATAGAGGAGTGTGTAAATTCTATGTGTTCTTTCTTTTTTTAAATCTAAGATTATACCTTACATGAAGCAGTATGAAACACTTACATTCAGTGATGGTCATGAGAACATGGCACTTTACTGGAAGAATTGCTATGAAGCTTTAATGGTGAATATGCATAAAAGAGACCGAGAGGGAGGAGAAAGTAAGCTGAAATTTCAGGTAAAAACGATTCAGTGTTTTCTTGTGGTGATACTTTGTATATGATCCAACAAATAAAGCTTGCCTGGAGATCAGAGGGCAATGCCAACCACTAGTTAGCCATAGATTGGTGGCACACACCTTTAATCCCAGCACTGGGATCTCAAGCCGTTGCTCCTAGTACTTGGGAGGCACTCATGCCTTTAATACCAACACTAGGGAGATTAAGGCAGGAAGTGATAGGGCTGGGTGGAGGAAAGGGCGGAGGAAAGGGCTCTAAAGCGGGAGGAGACAGGAGCTCAGTCCTTTTGGCTGAGGAGTTGGTGAGGTGAGAAGTGGCTGTGGCTTGTTTCTTTGTCTCTGATCTTTCAGCATTTCCCCCGATATCTGGCTCCAGGTTTTTAATTAAGACCAATTAGGATTCATGCTACATTTTCTAGATTGAGTTTTCATACTGGCTACAAGTATTAAAGTAATTCCATCAGAATTTTGGAAACTAACATGGTCTAAAAATATTTCGTGCCGGGCGGTGGTGGCGCACACCTTTAATCCCAGCACTCGGAAGGCAGAGGCAGGTGGATCTCTGTGAGTTCGAGGCCAGCCTGGTCTACCAAGTGAGTTCCAGGAAAGGCGCAAAGCTACACAGAGAACCCCTGTCTCAAAAATCAAAAAAAAAAAAAATGTAATTGGGATAAAAATGGTCGATCATTAACCATTTAATGGCATTATGATTGTATAAAACATCTTATTAAGTTAAAAATCTGTTAGTAGATACTGCTAGGGTGTGGTGATATATTGGGTACCCTAATCAACTTTGCCTGGAGATCAGAGAGCAGTGCCAGCCACTAGATTAACTATAGAGCTCAGGCAGTGGTGGCACACTCCTTTAATCCTAGCACTAGGGAGGCAGAGATCTGTGTGGATCTTTGGATCCACACAGATTCAATCTTATGTAGTCCAGGATCAAAGCCATCCTGGACTACATGAGATTGAATCAGTCTAGGAGAGAAACAGTTGGGCAATGGTGGCACACACCTTTAATCCCAATACTTGGGAAACACACAGGCAGTTAATGGCTGGGTGGAGAAAGTTGTATCCGGTGTGAGGAGACAGAAACTAAAGCCTTTTCGGCTGAGGAAGCTCATTTGGCTAGAGGTCTTCTGCTGAGTCTCTTCAGGCTGAGGAGTCACCCCTACAGGAAAGAGGGGGCTTGTTCCTTTGTCTCTCTCATCTTGCATCATTTACCCCAATTTCTGGCTCCGGGTTTTTGTTTTTTTATCACAAGACCTTTTAGAATTCGAACAACACTAGGGTGTCTTGATGCACCCCCTCACTCACACAACTTAATTCCAATTAAACATTTTAGATGTAAAATTATTTGTGTGTGTGTGTGTGTGTGTGTGTGTGTGTGTGTGTACCTATTTGTGTACATACGTACCTGAATACACACACGTCTGTGCCTGAGAGGTAAGAAAAGACTATGGAATCCCTGGAAACAGAGTTACAGGTAGTTGTTATCCACTGTGTTGGTGCTGGAACTGAACCTGGTTCTTCTTAAGAGCAGAATTTACCCCCTATCCCCAGCCATCTCTCCAGCCACTAATTACAAATAAATAAAGCAGAAGAAGAGAGAAAAAGGAAGTAAACTAAAATTGAGCTCTCCAAAATGTTAGCAAAATCAATAAACTTGTAGTCAGCGTGACAAAGAGAAGTGAAACGTTACAGCAGAAATGGAAGAGGCGGTGTTGCCATCAACTCCAGATATGAGCTGCTCAGTGCAGAGAACTACGACTACCAGATCCAGCCATTTCTTGGTAGGCAGAGGGTTTTTGTTTGTTTTTGTTTTTTGAGACAGGGTTTCTCTGTGTAGCTTTGCGCCTTTCCTGGATCTCGCTCTGTAGACCAGGCTGGCCTCGAACTCACAGAGATCCACTTGGCTCTGCTTCCTGAGTGCTGGGATTAAAGGCGTGTGCCACCACCGCCCGGCGACAGAGGTTTTAAAACTAATTTTAAATTGCAGAGATAAGCTGCATAGTCTTTTATCTATTAACAAAGTTAAATTTATATACCTTTAAGAAGAAAAAATGCAAGGCCTGAGTGGTTTTGCTAGCAAATTTGCCTAACTTCTTACTTGTAGGCTTATTTTTTGAAGCAGAGTCTCGTGTTGTCCCTACTGGCCTCAAATTAATTTTCTGTATGTGCAAAGATGGCCTTGAACTTAGGACCCTCCTGTTTTCACTTTCCAGTTGGATTTGCCACTGTTAGAACCTTTTTATTGGTTGAACCCAGGGACTGCTAGGCAAACCTGCTACCAGCTCCACCACATCCCTAGCCTGTAAGCACCTGTACTTATTTACCAGGCCAAGGCAATCAGGCCGGATTGGAGAGGCCACAGCACACCTGAGGCTGTGACAATTTACTGATAGCAGTCAGACTTTTTATACCTTTATCAGAAACAGAATATAATGGCAATTGCCAGGATCAATGCAGTTGTAGTCGTGAGGATACAGTGACGTTTGCAAGTCATACAGGGTCCACAGGGTTAATGTCTGAGACCAATTGTCCTCTCAAGTTTCTACACTTCCTTGGCTACTAAGGGGACATACAGAGAGACACAAAGTGGCCCAGTGCCTAACTGCCTGAGGAAAGGCATCAGTATCTCTGGAACTGTAAGGTACATTGTGCCCCAGGAGCCATGGGGGGCACTCCAACCTGAAAAACCCATGACACATGCCTCTCAAGGCAGCCAGATCAGGCCAACTCCAAGGCTTCCTGCGCCAACCCACTACCATACATGTCATGAAGAAGTTCTATTCATGGAGCTTTGTGACTGCCTCGGTTTTCTCAGTAATGGTCGTTTTTTATTTATATTCAGGTCATTGATTTCTTTCCTACATGGCTGGTAACAGCTACAATTTATTGACAGCTTGTTTTTCTTGAGTTATAGCAGGTATTTTAGATTTCAGTCTTTTTTTTTCTTTTGAGACAGTCATATTGGTCTCAGAGTGACCTCAAACTTGATAATACAGCTAAGGATAACCTTAAACTTCTGATCTTCCTGACTTCATCTCCTTGGTGTTGGGGTTACAGTCATGGACCACCACACTTGGGGTGCTGTTTGTTTGGCTCAGCAATAGATGCCTTTTACTCACTGACCTATTTTATCAGCCATTTGTGTGTGTGTGTGTGTGTGTGTGTGTGTGTGTGTGTGTGTGTGTGTGTGTGTGTTTGTTTTATGAGTCAGAAAATCTAAGTAGGATGTAACTGAAATTCTGCCATCCTCATCAAAGAGAAATATTGTAATGAAATAAGAAAATTATTTTATCTCTCTCTCACACACCATTTTTATTGGTCAAATTAAAAATTGGTAAATATATTACTTAATGTTTCTTTTGCTGTTTATCTCAGGAGTATTTTGTGGAACCATTTAATCGAAAAGCACGTCAAGAGAACTTGAGGTACAATAATATGATCAAACAACTTAGCAGTCAACAGTTGGCCACGTTTAGACGCTGGAAGGCAATTCGACTCTATCTGACATGTGAAAGGGGGCCTTGGGCTGAAAGGTAGATGCATATTTTGACTTTTAGAAATGTGGCAATAAATTTTAAACTTTTAAGCCATCTCTTTATTCCAGCTCTTTAAAGAATACTTCAAACTTTATTGTCTTTTCATGAATTAGTTTGGGATGATTAGAGGTTTGTACATACGTGTTATTTATCATGTGGTTAGTTCTCTTTTTACCTTGATAATACACACATTAGACTCTAGTAGTTCATGAGAATACTTCTGCCTCATTAAGCTAGAGTTGATGTTATGTACTTCAACATTTAACAGCTTAATACCCTCACTTCTGTTTTGGTGTATATATTTTATAACCCTTGTTTTTAAAAAGCAGCAAACTAAACTTTTTTTCTATTTTTTCAAGCAGCTAATAAAAGGATAAACATTTAGTTGTTTGTCACCTTTGAGCTACTATTACCAGTGCTTCTGTGGACAGTTGTGTCAAAATGTTGGTTTGAATAAAAAATAACAGGGGGAGACCAGAGAGACATCTCCTAGAATAGGAGTGACATTTCCAGGTTCTAGCAATTCATTACATTGTTCTTTGAACAGGAATAAATATGTATGAATGGCTCCTATTTCCCTTAGGCAAGTGGACCACATTGTATAGTAAACAATTTTGTTTCCATTACCATCCTTCGGTCCAATTCTTCCCCAAGCCCAAGTCTCCACTGTCAGACCTTCACAGTGCTCACAGATGGATCCTCTAACTTGTTAAGACCTTTCTTAGTTTCAACTCCCAATGCAAGTATTTCTTTATTGGCTCCATTACTCGTGCTGTATTATTTAATAGGATACCAGCACAAGACTTATATTCAACCATTGAACATATAAACCATGATTGACAATCTATAGCTCATTGGTGAAACCCAGCTTACTATTATTTTAAATAGAGTTTTATTGAAATACAAAAAAAAAATGTTGGTTTGAGAGCATGCTTTTAATCCTTCTGGGTATATAATACAAGTGCAATTGCTGGATAGTATTTCATGTTTAACTTATCAAAGAATTGACACTTCCACATCTGCTGCATCATTTTATGTTCCAAGTAGGAGTATATGCTTTCCAGTTTTGCCATGTTCTTTCAAATGTCCCTTCCATTGTGTATAAAGCATTGCCTTGTAACTATGCTTTCCATCCTCCAATGACTAACGATGCTGAGCGCTATTTCATGTGCTCATGTTGGCATGTTTCCTTCACCTAGTTATTGGGTTGAGTTGATTGACTTTTGGGTGTGTGTGTGTGTGTGTGTGTGTGTGTGTGTTAGAATGTATGTATTCTCAATAACCGTCATGTGATTTTGTAGATGATTTTTCACTTTCTTAATAGTGACCCTTGTTCAAAAGCTATCAATTTTAATGACTCTAGTTTGGTTTGTTTTCTTGCATTGTTTTTGATAGTGTATTTAGGAAAACATACCCAAGTCCAAGGTCCTGAAAATTTACCTTTTTATTCTAAGAGTTTTACTGTCTTCACTTTGATATTTTGGTCTTTCATTCATTTGCAGCTATCTTTATTTATAATAAAACTTTTAAGTACTTTTACAGTCATGAAATTGCATTTAACTGTGAAAGAATCAAGTAATCAACCTAGAAGTCTGAAAGTTAGTGTTCAAATCTTATTTGTCTACCATTAAACCTCATGGCATCTTGGGTAAATAATTTAGGCTCTCTTAGGTTCATCATGTATATGTCATAGTTAAACATGCTCATTTTAATTTTCTTGAAAGTTGTCCAGATGATAAATATAAACACTTAAACTTCTTCAAAAGTAATAGCTAGCATATAAAGAGTATTAGGTTTAAATAGGTATTTGTATACTTTGTGTTATTATACTTTGTTCTTATTCATCCCACCCCACTGCTTTCCTTATAATTTACACAAATCTTTAATTTTGTAGTGCTGGTAATCAAACCAGGGCCTTGTGCATGTTAAACAAATGCTCTGTCCTTGAACATTGTCCAAAATGGTGTTAAACAGTTGTGAAGTATTTCACACTTTCTTAAACCCTTCAAACAACCAATCTTTATAATTTTACTTGTTTCATTGTGAATGTTTCTAGGAAACAGAATCAAGTTCACTGGAAACTAGCTAATGTAGAAAATTATTCCCGCATGAGACTTAAACTGGTACCAAATTATAATTTCAAAACCCATGAGGAAGCTAGTGCCTTACGAGATAATTTAGGTGAGTTACATATCTGCCTATTTTCATAAAGAGATGTTGATGGAATGCTTATCATTGCTTGTTGTTTTAGATGGCTACTTACGAAGGAAGGGGTATAGTGCTTTAAAGTATGTATAAGTGGGTATGTGAATTCAATGTTGATTTTGGCCTAAATCTAAGTCTGTGAAATATGAAGTATTGTGAATTCAATGTTGATTTTGGCCTAAATCTAAGTCTGTGAAATATGAAGTATTTCTTGTGATGAATTTGTGACACCTACATGTTTACCAAGTCATAATTATTGTCACTGTAGCTTCTTCTGTAGCAGCTGTACCCCATGACAGGTTTACAGATGAAATGAGCACCAACTTTCTGATTTTTTTCCCATTTAACATATTCATATGTTTGATTGTACTGAAGAAAGCCATGGTACCTGTCATTTAGGATTCTGTATTCTAAAATAAATCAGATATTGGGATTTTCCCCCTTAATACAGAATAATATTTCTGTCCATGATACAGACATTAACTGAATGTTTCTTACAAGTAACACATACTTACATAAGCTGCTCTGCTTTGTCAGTATCCTGGAACTTGAGTACTTCAGAACTGAACTGTCCTCATCACCTGGCAGACCCCTCCCCGGTGCATCACTGCAGTTTGATGGTTGTTTAAATTGCGATATTTCCCTTTTATTTTTCTAGAAATCCTTCTCTAGGAAATTCCCACTCCTTTTTTTTTTCTTTCATACCTCTGCACTTGATAATGGGTCTGAGTTAATAGCCTTTTCTCTTATCTGTTGTCTTAAATTGAGGAAAACCACCGTCCTTTCGACTTTTTTCATCACAGATTTACTCACTGAGGCCTGCTGTCTTGTCTCCCCAGTTTCCCCACTTCCATTTGGCATGACTGTTGTTGTCCTTGTTCGACTCATATCTGGGCAGTCAGTCATGTTGGTTAGACCTAATGGGCGCATCTTCTGATGTTCCGGTAGATACAGTCTCATGACAGACCATGGCGCTTAGTCTTTCAGCCCTCTTTTCCAAGATGTCCCCTGACCCACAGTGCATGAGGGACTCTTCTCCACATCCCTCCAGCATTTGTTGTTTGTTGTCCATTGGTCTTTGCCGTTCTGACTGGGATGTGATGAAATCTCCAAGTTGTTTTGATCGTATTTCCCTAGTTGCTAGGGACAGTGAACATTCTTTAGATATTTCTTAGCCATTTTTTCTTCTTTTGAAGACTGTGTTCTGGTCCCGGGCCCACTTTTTTAATAGTGTGTGTGTGTGTGTGTGTGTGTGTGTGTGTGTGTGTGTGTGTGTAGGCTCTCTTTCGGGTTCTTTATATATTCTGGATATTATCTCTCTGTCAGATGTGTAGCTGGCAAAGATCCTCTTCACCTGTTGGGTTTTTTTGGTTTTTGGTTTTTGGCTTTTGTTAACTGTGCAGAGGCGCTTTTAGTTTTATGAAGTAAGCTGTAAAGTTTTTAAAAAGTAGAAAGCACAGATTCAGAGAGACCAGAGGTAGGACAGAACTTAAATCTATCGTACCAACTCAGAGCCCATGTTCTTTTCTGTTACAAAGCCCTTGGTTATTACAAAGTCTTTAGTTTATATAATATAAATGTACTGTGTATGTATTGGAGTTATCTGTTACTTTCCATGTACTCCAGAAAAATAAGGATTCTGCTATTGTTGCCTGTCAGCTATAGACAACTAACTGATCATAGTCTTTTTTTTTCCTTGAGGTGGGGTCTCAATGTAGTCCTGGCTGTCCTAGAACTTGCTATATAGATTCGGCAGGCCTCTAACTCACAGAGATCCTCCTGCCTCTGCATTCCAAGTGCTAGGGTTAAAGGCGTGCACCACTATGCCTGGAACAGCTATCACTTGGTATTTAGTACAAGTGCACAATCATCACATTGATATCAACACACTGAAATTATTTTATAATTTACATTGCCTTTAATTAAATATAATTATGATTTATGAATCTGTAATTTGCATAAAGTCAGCTCTATACCTTTATCTGACTGCTAATCTAGGACTTAGCCTATTTCTTATTCAAGAATTAGCCATTATTAAAAATAACTCTAATCTTAAAGCATGTATTTTTTACTACATGAGTAATAATTTTAAAAAATCATCAAGCATCATAACTGTCAGAAAATGTAGAAGCGCTATAATATTTTGTACTATTTTTAACTGATTCTTTCGCTTAAACAGGTGTCCAGCACTTGCAGCCTTCTAGTGACTCTTTGCTTTTGGAAGTCGTGAAACAAGTCAAACTCAGTGGTATGGAGGAAGATCACCTAGAACTTCTGGAAGAGGACACGGCAGCCAGAGTAACTGTGTACGTATGAGCAGCACGTGAAGCATTTACAGTGTGTACGAGAAATGGGACTGTACAAGTGTGGGTTTGCCAGAGTGTGGTTTCCAGAGTGCGACAGTTGCTGTCGGACTGACTGTTGTTAAAAGTCTGTATTTACTGAAGTTATTGAGGAAGACTTTTCGCCTGGAATTGTTGGGATCTGTATCTTGAAATTATAAAGTATTTTTGAATGACAACATTATAGTGACGTATGCCTTAAGCTGTGTTTATGTAGGAATGTGCAGCATGGTTTGTGGGTAGAACACAGCAGTGGAGGGCTACATAGTATGCAAGGCCCTAGGATTGACCTAGGATCTGATTAAAAAGTTATGTGTGAAACACAGAAACAAGAGAAAAAATAAAGATGTAAGAAGAAGTCCATTCATGGGACTGAATAATTATAGAAACAAAACTTAGTGAAATAAATAAACATTGCAAAAACAAACTTCTAGCTGGAGTGATTAGGAATGTCAAAAAGACAACATAAACATTCAGTATCAGCAGTGAAAGAAGATACTCTCTTCCACATAAGTAAACTAAATTGATGATTGCTTCTTTTAAACTTCTTGTTTGTACAGTGATGAGAAGGAAGAACAGGATCAAAAGGAAAAATTGGTGTTGACTGAAGACTGTGAACTCATTACAGTAATTGACATAATTCCTGGCAGATTGGAAATCACTACTCAACACATTTACTTCCATGATAACAGTATTGAAAAAGAAGATGGTGAGTAGTTCTGGGAAAATACCTCAGTTAGTAAGTATCCAGTTCTATCAGTCATGAATTAGAGGGAGAAACCAGTAAGATGAGATTGTGAAATTATGGTTTATCTTGTAAAATGAAAAATGGAAAGTCAGTAATGAATTAGGCTCCTGCAACCATTATGTATTGAAGAGAAATGATAATTTGTAATTTGTTATGTGTACACACATACATACACAGTAGTAGTGACTGAAACCAAGACCGTTTTTTTGATTTTTTTTTTGAGGCAGGGTCTCTCTGTGTAGCCTTGGCTGTCCTGGAATTCTCTGTAGATCAGGCTGGCCTTGAACTCAGAGATCTGGAAACCAGGATCATTCTTACACAAGGCAAATGTTACCCAATCTGGCCTTTGACTTAAAATCCTCTTGACTTAGCCTTCTGAGTAGCTAGGACTATAGGCATGCACACCCACAGCCAGTTGCTTTTTATCATCACCATCATTATTAGTGTATTTTAAGAGATTTGGCTTGAGGGTATCATAATAAACTTATGGCTGCAAAATTCATTCTTAATTTTATCATACCTTTGTATATATACACCATCCTGTAAGCTTTTACTTTTTTTGTGATTAATTCAGAAAATCCAACATTTTAGAAAAAGAAAGATTTCTAAGGTATAGATATTTGAAATTATCATCTGTTCTCATAGACAGGTAGTAGAATAGCTCTGAGGTTCTAGAGTAGTTTAAAAGAAACAATTTATAACTCCAAATAAAGTACTTGCTTTTATAATATGGTATTTCTTTTCCCTAAGTACTACTTTTGGAAACAAGGAGATACTACTTTTGTGTAGAGTGAGTAGCTTTATATGGCACTTCAGTCAGAAGATTTCTTCTGTTTTTCAGGAATGGGCTTTGATTTCAAGTGGCCTCATTCTCAAATTCGAGAGATTCACTTACGTCGTTACAACTTAAGGAGATCAGCACTTGAGATATTTCATGTTGATCAATCCAACTACTTTCTCAATTTCAAAAAAGAGGTGTGGTACCTTTCTGACAAACACAGAGTATTATTTTGAAATAGTTTTCCAGCTAGTGAGCTGTAATGGTGTTTTGGACTGTATTCCTAGCAGTACGAAATATTAGAAGAAAATGTATTATGAAACTAGTCAGTATATGAACTTTCATTGGGATTTGTTTGGCAATTGAGGTGGTTGTTTCAAGTGAGTGTGTGTGTATAGTAGAACATTGAATATCAACCAGTAGATGCCAGACATTATCTGATTATATTACAGCATACTATATATAAGATTAGACAAGCTATGCATGGTGGGCCTGGGTTTTCTTTCCTCTTCTTATAAGGACACTAATGTCAGTATGATGTTTCAGCCGCATGACATCATTTTTTAAAACTGTATTGTGTGTGTAAGTTGTAGTGTGCCTGTGGAGACCAGAGGATAACTTATAAGAATAAGTCCTTCATTCCACAGTGTTGTTCCTAAGGATCAAAGTCAGATGATCAGGCTTGGCGATAGGCACCTTCATCTGCCATCTTACTTTCTTCATGACCTCATTTAATATTGATATCTCCAAATGCCGCATCTCCAATTATGGACTTGTTATTTGAGGATCAGTTTTCTAAACCATCAACTTGGAAAGAACATATTTAAACCACAGCACTAAGTATAGTAAAGGATTAAAAGCATAATCCACTGGTGATAGGAAATATCAGGAGAGGTGAAGTTACAAAACAGATAGTGGGTTGTAATTGTCAAGAAAATGGGGAGGGGCAGAATTGCAGATAACTGCTGGTAAGTTGTGGGGGGTGAGTGCTTTCTGAAGAAAAAGAATCATGATCATGGCACAGTTGGGAATCAGTAAGACAGCACTATTATTCTTAAAGGATTAATTCTGTCTTGCTAACACTATTACAAAATATGTAATTCATATTTGTCTTGACTACTTTTTATACTAAACAGTAGTATTTTTTATAGGTTAGAAACAAAGTATATAGCAGACTGTTGTCACTTCATTCTCCTAATAGTTATGGAACAAGATCGCCACAGGAATTATTCAAAGCATCAGGATTGACACAGGTAGGAAAATTTTAGGTTGTTATATTATTCATTTTCTATCTCAGAATTTTGTTCTGATTTCTAACTGCTCTTTTCCATTTATTTGTTTGTTTGCTTGCTTGTTTATTTGGATGGTTGGCTGTTAGTTGGCCTTGTTTGTTCCTTTTGCTTTTGAATAAACTTTATTCATTAACTACTGATTTCTCAACCTTACACCTAAGAACAATCGAGCTTCCCATGTATAGAAATATATGTCAATATATGGATTTCCCTTTATAAACTGCAGCATACAGATTTCATCTTTCACTGTTCACCATAATTATAACCTTTTGCTTTTGGTCCACAGTGGGTTAAATTTGATTGTCACTCTGTCAGGAAAACTCTGATGTATGACCCCACTGTGTGTACTCCAGACTAAATGGGTTGGGACATCGGCCAGGGTATCCTCCAACTTGCCCTCCTCCTCCTGTCTTCACCTCCCGAGTAGGTAGCGTTGCACGTGTGCACTCCCACACCTGAAACTTAGCATCTATTTCCTTTGAAAACCAGTCTCCAAGAAAAAGAGCAAATAGTTAAGCATAAGCACTGTAATATACTCTGGAAAGTCTTAAATAAGAGTTAAGTCTTGCCAGGTATGGAAAAAAGAAAAACTAAGACTCTTTTTCACTTAAATATTTTATTTATCTTAAAACTTTAATTTCTAAAAACACTGCCCCACTTTTGACATTTTTGTAACTATGCATACTAAAAGGAAATAGATTATGGAGAAGTTGATTTGTCTACATGTTAAACTTTCTTAGTTCCATCTCTTCAGTCATGATAGAGATAAGGATTACAAAAAATTATGTTGGTTATTAATAATTGTCACATTCTAAGAGGTTACATGATATAATTCTAGTATTCTTTTCTTTTTAACTGTCTAGAAATGGGTGAATCGAGAGATAACAAACTTTGACTACCTCATTCAAATAAATACAATGGCAGGACGGACCTATAATGACCTTGCACAGTACCCTGTGGTAAGTTCTGTATAAATCTCTGAAATCAACTTACACTATCCCCCGACTCCTGCTTTGGCACCTGTCCTGGAACTCGCTCTATAGACAAGGCTGGCCTCAAACTCACAGAGATCCACCTGCCTCTGCCTCCTGAGTGCTGGGATGAAAGGCTTGCACCATCACTGCCCGGCTAACTTACACTCTTACAATGTACAACACTATATGTTATATTCATGTTTTTATTTAGAAAAAACTGGAGAGGCTTGGGTATAGCTCAGTGGCAGGACATTCTTGTACCATATGTGAGGCTCTGGGCTCAATCTCCAGCACTACAGAAGAAACACACACACACAGAACACATACTCTGCCTTTATGTTTTCCACCTCCATATTTTAAAGAAGTATTTATAAACATGAAGACTAGTAATTATAACTAAAGTCCTTTTTGTTTCATTTTATTAAAAAGAGCCCAGAAGAATTATAGAAAATTATACTATTGAACTGAAACAAATACTAAAATGTGTTTTTTTTTTTTTTGGTTTTTCGAGACAGGGTTTCTCTGTGTAGCTTTGCGCCTTTCCTGGAACTCACTTGGTAGTCCAGGCTGGCCTCGAACTCACAGAGATCCTCCTGGCTCTGCCTCCCAAGTGCTGGGATTAAAGGCGTGCGCCACCACCGCCCGGCTTAAAATGTGTTTTTAAAGTATTTATAATTGGGAAAACTTTTTAGTGATTACCCCTTTTTATCTTTATGAACATTTCATATTTGATGTGGGAATGTTAGGGTCTCTAGGAAGAAATGTCTAAATTTTGAATTATGTCTCTTAGTTTCCCTGGATTTTACAAGATTATACTTCAGAAGAGTTGGACCTTAATAACCCCACTGTATTTCGAGATCTTTCTAAACCAATTGGAGTAGTTAATGAAAAAAATGCCAAAGCTATGCGAGAAAAGTAAGTGGTTTTTAATTATTTGAGACAGCGATTGTTTGAATTTTTGCTTATTTCAATCAAAACAACTAAATGTTACCCTTTTTTAATTAAAAAGTTGTTTTTCATTATGAGTATGATTTTTTTCTTGTGTATATATGTGTACACCACACATGTGCCTGCAGAGGTCAGAAGAGGGTGTTGGATCTGGAAATGGAGTTACAGGTGCCTGTGAGCTGCTGTGTACAGGGTGCTGGGAATTGACCCCAGGTCCTCTAGTAGAACAGCTGATGCTCTTAACTGTTAAGCTATCTCTCCAGCCCCTAAATGTTTGAAAAAAAATGTTTTTAATATGTATGGTTGTTTTGTCTGCATGTATGTCTGGTACCCGCAGAAGCTAGAAAAATGGTCATCAGATACTCTAGAACTGGGGTCACAGAGGAGTCCTGGGAACCAAACCCAAGTCCTCTGGAAGGGTACCAGGTGCTCTTAACCACTGAGCCGTCTCTCCATCTCCATGTTATCTTTTTTCACTGCAAGCTACTTAATTTTTTCTCAGTTATCCTTGTGCATATTCACTGTACATGTTTTACTGAAGGAAAATTTTATACAAATATATAATGTATGTTCAATATATTTCACCATGATGTTCAGTATATTTATTTCACCATGCTCTGCTCTCTCTGCCACCCCATGTCCTATTTTTCCAGACAATTTTGTTGTATACTTACATATATACATGATTTTATATATCTATATAAAATTTAGGGACCACAAGTGAGAGAACAAAAACAATATATATATATATATATACTGCCCAACTCAGTGTTTATGAGACTGGCTTAATTTTTGTAGTTGCATCCGTTTTGTGCAGGTGGCATTACTGCATTCTTCTATGATGAACAACAGCTCCATCCTTCACCCATCCCTCTTGTTAGACCTCTGTGCTGGTTCTGTGACTCAGCTATTGTGACTAGTGCTGCGGTGAAATGTGCAAGCCGACCTGAAGTCATCCAGCTAAACACCCTACAGCGGCATAGCTCAGTCATGTGGTAGAGCTAATTTTGGTTTTGTGAGGAACTGCCGCCACACTGAGTTCTGTAGTTGGTGTAACAAAATATGGACTTCTGCAAGTTGGTGCTGTGATTTCCATGCATGCACTGTGTCACACAAGCTTTGGGACACACATTAAATAAATGTGACTAAAAAACCAAAAATGTATCTGTAGTGCTAGGAGTGTGGCTCAGTAATAAACACTCACCTGTTGTGTGTGAAGCTTTGGTGTGATCCTCAGTGTTGCTAAATAAATTTTTGTGTACTCATTTATTCATTAGAATAAATTGATATTGGTGCTAGCAGGATGGCTCAGTGGGTAGAGGCTCTTGCCACCAATCTTTACAACCTGAATTTGATTCTCAGAACCCACATGCACCTTGACCTGTGCACCATGTGCACACAAAGAATAAACAAACCCTGAAAAATAAAGTCGGGGACGTAGAGAGATGCCTCAGCAGTTGAGTGCACTGGCTCCTCTTCCAGAGAACCCAAGTTTGGTTCCCTGCACCTGCTTCCTGTGGCACATAGCATCCCATAGCTACAGCTCCAAGGCATCTGACAACATGTGGCCTCTAAGGACACCTACGTATACCTGAAATTCACTCAACACATACACACACTTAAATAAAAATAAATTTTAAAAAAGTAAAACAATAAAGAATAGGTAATTTATTCATCAGGAAGATTTTGTCCCAAGGAAGTAGAATTAGATTTGATAAAAATGTGTTCTATTTCAGTCTCTAGTTTTAAGAAGTTTCTATAGTCAACATGTGTTATTATTGTATCATACAGAAATACTGGTTCTGGAGAGATGGCTCAGCAGTTGAGAGCACTCACTGCTCTTACAGAGGACTCGGTTCAGTTCCCAGCACCCAAATGGCAGCTCACAAACCCCTGTAGCTCCAGTTGCAGGGGAGCCCACTCACTCACTCCCTGGCTCCTCTGGCACTGGACGTGCAAGTGGTGTATAGACATACATGCAGGCAAAACACCTATACACTGAAAATTAAATAAAATTATTTTCAATGCTCCAAAAGCTTGTTTCAGTGATATTTCGTTGTTTAGGAAACATTCTTAGAAATTAATTTTTGCCTGTTGTTATGTGAGGATGCAGATACTTCATTTGATATTAAAGTATATGACTAAGGATTGACGTTTTAAAGAATATTATGCTTTAAGCTAACTAGTACAGATTTAGATTCTTACCATTTTGTTGTTAAGGTCATAAAACACTACTTTTTTTTTTAAGGTATGAAACTTTTGAGGATCCAATGGGAACGATTGATAAGTTTCATTATGGTACTCATTATTCGAATTCTGCAGGTGTCATGCACTATCTTATCCGTGTAGAACCTTTTACTACCCTCCACATCCAGCTGCAGAGTGGAAGGTATGCTTAGAGTGAAAACCCATTTTCCTCTGATGGTAAAGTGAGAACTGTTTGCTTTGGTGTCACGTTCTGTTGTTTGAATCTTAGATGGTCTTTTAATAAAAATACCCAGAGCCAGATATCAGGGTGAAAGCTAAAAGATTAGAGAAGCAGAACAGTCAGCCACTAGTTCTTACCTCTACGAAATCCTCAGCCTAAAAAGAGTGAGTTCCTGTTTCCTCACACCTTATATACCTTTCTCTGACCTGCCATATTACTTCCTGGGATTAAAGGTGTGTGCTTCCCAAGCAAAGGCATGAGATCTCAAATGCTGGGATTAAAGGTGTGTGCCACCACTGCCTGACCTCTATGTCTAGTGGCTGGCTCTGTCCGCTGATCCTCAGACAAGTTTATTAGGGTACACAATATATCACCACAATGTTCTGAATGATGGAGCCATGTCTTTTAAATCCTCTGCTAGGTTTTAATTTAGAGAAAATCAGCCAGAGTAGTTTAAGAACAAGTCATTCAAATTAACTCATATATAAGATATTTGAATATGATTTTTTTCACTGATACTGTATTGTACATTTGGAATCCCTTCAAGTTGAGAAATCAACCAGAGATTTATAATTAGATATCAGACCAAAGGTGTTGCCCACTGGCTGAGAACTTGTCTAACATGTACAGGGTCCTGGTTTCAGTTCCAAGTAACAACTCCATCCCCAGGTTATAGAATTAAGGTGATGTAGAGCTAAATCTGACTATCCACAGATAGTCAGATCTTAACAGTGACTACACAGTCTTCCTAAGAATGTTTTCATAGACTAGATAGAGGAAGCAGTTGGGGATTTACAGCAGCCACTTACACAGGCCTGTGATACTGCTGTAATAACCTTATCTGTGGGTATTGTGACTTACCTGTATTTCACATGTTCCTAATTATTCTAAGGAAGCTGCGTGAGAATTCACTGTCAGTCAGTATTCTCCAGCTTTTGCCTTAGTTTTTAGCATTACCATTTGTTCTTACAACTCAGTCAATAGTATACAAACACTGCCTGTTTTATTATCTTTGCATGTAACATCTGTAGTTAGCCTGTATTCTCTACCCTGGATAATTACAATAAACTTTGGTTTTCAAGAAGAGACTCTGTCTTTAAGATTCTTAAGCATCAGTAAAATGTTGGACTGACAGGAGATAATTTCCTTCATAAGATACAGGAAATTATGACTAGGTTTATTTTGGTTCTTTATACTTTTAAGAAGAAATGTGATTTGACACAGCTTTAAAATAAATTCTGTTTGTACTTTATAAAGTACCATCAAGAAAGTACAATCAAGCCGGGCGTGGTGGCGCACGCCTTTAATCCCAGCACTCGGGAGGCAGAGGCAGGCGGATCTTTGTGAGTTCGAGGCCAGCCTGGGCTACCAAGTGAGCTCCAGGAAAGGCGCAAAGCTACACAGAGAAACCCTGTCTCGAAAAAACCAAAAAAAAAAAAAAAAAAAAAAAAAAGAAAGTACAATCAAGAAAATCCAATAAGGGAATTGTATTTGGAACATATACAGAGTCCTTACAGCCAAATAATACAAAACTGAATTTCAAAATGGAAAAGGGTCTGAACAGCAGTTTCTCTAAAGAAAATAGACAGGTGTCTGACACATGCAACGATGTGCAATGTCATTATCATAAAGATAATAGAGGTTGTTTTCAGCTACTAAAGAGGAAGATTAAGAAAGAACTGTAGTCACATGGAAATTGTAAAGGTTTGTTCTCTGCTTCCTTGCTTTCCTCTAGTACACTGTTGTCTTTCAATCCCACGTGCAGGTTTGACTGTGCAGACCGGCAGTTCCATTCCATCCCTGCTACCTGGCAAGCTCTTATGGATAATACATATGATGTAAAGGAACTTATTCCTGAATTCTTCTATTTCCCTGAGTTTTTAGAAAATCAAAATGGTAAGAAATAGAGGATTTAAAATTTTATTCAACAAGTCCCAGTGAAAAATCGTGAAAAGCAATTTTGAGGGCATCTTCTGTAATATTGCATGATTTATTTCAGGTTTCTTCTGTGTGTAAACTAGTGACAGGATTGAACTGATACCAGGGAAATAACATAAAGAACCAAGTCTTACTTTTCAGGGAAGCGATATAGGAAACTAAGATATGAGTCAAATTTGAACTCCTAAGAGAACTTACCTCAGCGTGCAGTCTTTACTAGAGACACGACACTGCTGTACACTGCCATCGCAAGTCTTTGAGGTCAGTAAGGTGGTAACTTAGACCAAGGTCAGTGAGCCAAACCCATGAGTAAACTCATGTTTTTAGAGTATCATATGTGCCCGTTTATATTATGTTTTTCCTATCTATAACTAGCTTTCAGAAATTAATGACCAACTTGAGTAGTTACAAGAGACCATGTAATTCACAAAGATGCAAGTGTTCTTTTACCTTTTAAAGAAGATGGCTCCTGATTCCTTATTTGGAATGTACAAAAAGTGCACATTTAAAATAATGGTGAAATCATTGCACTTTTTGGAAATTAGGTTATTGGAGTAGAGATGCATTATGATAATTAAATTTTTAAAATATCCAAATATTTTTTCTGTAGTGTTATTTTACTTGATTATTACTACTATTTTAAATTTTTTTTGGTTTTTTGAGGGCTCTGGGAACTCACTCTGTAGACCAGGCTGGCCTTGAACTCACAGAGATCTACCTGCCTCTGCCCCCCCAAGTATTAGTACTAAAGGCATGTACCACCAGCACCATTTGGCTTTTCCTACTTTTGTGTGTATGACATACTGGAGATTGAAATCAGAGTCTTGCTCACTTGGTTGGCACATACTCCACAACCAAACTGCTTCCCTCACCTCATATTTTTTTTAAAAGCACAAATAAGTTTGCAAGATTTTGGGGTACATTTTTTACAGTTTATTAGTCAGCTATTGGACTGGAATTTAATAAAGCCAGTGTGTATGTGGAATAGGAAGAATAATTGGGCTGAATTTTAATGAAAAACTTAAGGTATTCTTTGTTCTACAATTCAAGGTATTTATTGGAGGCAATTGCTGCCCTCAGCCCTATGACCTCATGGTCTTTATGTATAACTGTGATTTTATAATTGTTTGATAGGAGTTTAGGCAGGAGAAAACAAATGTATCATCTAGTAGGAATAAATAGTAATATAAACATCACAAAGTTGCACAATAAAATTTCAGTGTTTTCTGTAATAAAAAGAGATCATTTAGTTTCAGATTTATAGGGTCATCGTGGCCAATTTCTTTCTGCATTTTCACTCTTTGATTCTGAATATTTTGCTTTGTTGATGGCTAATCCTTCTCATTGTTACAGACAACTGATGTAGCTTAAGCATAGTAGGTAGAGACAATCGCATCGTGCAAGGATGGGGGCGCTGATGTGTTGTGTCCCTCTTAAGTCTAACCCCTGTAGCTTCATTCTCTAGAACTATGTCTGTACCAGCCTCTAAAGCAGTCACATGGATGGGTGTGGCGTTTAGGGCGGAAATGCTGTGCAGATGACATGAAGGTTCTGCAGGGAAACCCAAAGGGAAGTGACTGTGAAGTGGACACTGTCCCTTTCACTCCTGGACCTTTAAACCTCACCTAGACTTGGGAAATGTGGTATTTCAAGGCAGTACCCTGCTATCTGATGACTGGTATTTTAAGACCTTTTTTTGAAGGTGTGTTAACACTTTCCTTCTCACAGTGTATGAACAGGAAAACCTCATACTTGATAAAGTTCTGTCACATGTCATGTTCAGCTAGAATAGCAACTGTCTTTGTGGAATAGTGCCATAAAAGATGCTATTCTCCATGAAACAAAACTCTCAGTGAGTGAGTTTAAGGTATAAGTTACACCATAAGTTTTAATGAACCATATTTTGTAAACTAACCATTAAAAGGACCATTATCCATGTTTAGTGTAAGGATAATATTCTATTGTAATCCAATTAAAGTGAGGAGTGTAGTGCTTTCCCTGTTCTTTTTTACTTTTCACTTGTATGTGCGCATGTGTTCCCATGCCTATGCACTTACATGGGGAGGAGTGTGTGTGTGTGTGTGTGTGTGTGTGAGAGAGAGAGAGAGAGAGAGAGAGAGAGAGAGAGTGTGTGTGTGTGTGTGTGTGTGTCCATGCATTCATTTGGAGAGGCCAGAGGTCAACATCCTTAGTCCTGTCCCACCTTAACTGGGTGGGCTGCTTGCAAGCCCCTAGGATTCTTGTAGTCACGCTCAGCTCTGTAGTCATTGGCATGAGCCACTGTACTTGGCTTTACATGATGGAGAACCAAATTCAGATATTTATGATTGAATACCTGAAATTTGCCCACTGAGTGTCTCCCAAGTTACTCCTCCCCACTTTCCTAAGAAAAAGAATTCTTACTCAGATAAACCTTCTAAAAATGAGTTTTAAAACACTTTGTGTAGTTTAATTAATGAGTAAACTATACTGCAATAGATAAGTTAAAGTATTTTTCTAGTCATAGGCCCTCTTTTGTATGTTTTACATCACTTATTTAAATCTAAAATGATTTTGATGTTTTTATTTTTTATGTGTCTTAGAATTTAATTTGGGTCACCTACAAGTTTCCCAAGAAGTGGTAAATGATGTCATTCTTCCAAGATGGGCTAAGTCAGCTGAAGATTTCATTTATAAACACAGGAAAGCTCTGGTAAGGTTTCCGTTACATCTCCACCAAGTCTAATAAAACATAGATATGTTTTTCAAAGATAAGTTAAAGTGTACTTTTTTCTAGATTAATTTATGTTATATATTACTGTTCTAAAAATACAATATATAATTTAATCTTAGGATATAATTTTTGGTGGTACTATCCATGATTATGTACCAGAATATGGGTTTCCACTTTTTCTTTTTTTAATAATATCTTACAATGGTCTATATACAAATCTAATTATAAATACCAATTATCAGTGTCATAACCTTTTGATTTCTGGTATATAGGAAACCAAAATTTTATTTTCTTGAATTGACAAGTTTTATATAACTATTACAAAAGAAACTACCACAGAAAATGCATTCCACACCAGATGGTGGTGGCACATGCCTTTAATCCCAGCACTCAAAAGGCAGAGGTAGGTGGATCAAGGCCAGCCTAAGAGCGACTTCCAGGACAGGCTCCAAAGCTACAAAGAGAAACCCTGTCTTGGAAAAAACAAAAAAAAATGCATTTCACACCTCTTATTTAACTCTCTTAGATTTGAGGAGATGTTAATAGCTTTTTTATGTTTTTTTTTTTTTCACCCAGTGTATTTCGGGACATTTTGGAATTTTTTATTTTTGGATTAGCTAATAAATCCTCTGCAAATATTTCAGAATCTGGGAACAATCCACAATCTGAGTTGGGCCTAGTGGCAGTTTCTTAGGAGGCTGAAGCCTGAGTTCCTGACTTGGAGTCCAGCATGAACAACATAATATGAACTTGTCTGAAACAAAACAAAACATACAACAACAAGCAAAATCTCAAATACTTGTAGCCTTAATCATGTTACATAAGGGATGTTCAGCCTGTGTTAGCATTCCAGTTCTCTGTGTGTTTGCTGTTTGGATTGCTATTCTGTTCACCCAGCTGGTATAATGAAATGTTTTGCAATTTCTGTTTTTGTTTCATTTCAGTTAAGCATGACTACATTTTTTAATTTTTCTGAAAGATTACCCAGCTTCTAATAAAACTAGCCTATCAAAAATGCCACTTTAAAAAAACTTAAGAGTGTTTAGGTAAATTTCCAACGAGGAATTGAAGAAATGGAGAGAGTTTACCGTTGATCATTGTGTTACTGTCTCGCAGCATTGTGTACCAAGCAGTACTCTTCTTTAAAGAAAAAGTGTGCAGATGTTTTACGTGTATGTATGTGTATGCATTGTGTGTGTGCAGTGCCCAGCAAGGACGGAAGGGGTCAGAGATCTGGAACTGGAGTTACAGGTGGTGGTTAGTCGTCATGTGGGTACTGGGAATTGAACATGCTTTCTCTTTTAGAGCAACCAGTGTTCTTCTCTCTGGCTCCATGTTTTTGTTTTGTTTTGTTTTTCCCTAAGACAGGGTTACTCTGTGTAGCCCTAGCTGTCCTGGAACCAGAGATCCACATCCTAGGCTGACCTTGACCTCAGAGATCCACATTCCTCTGCCTCCTAAGTCCTAGGATTAAAGGCCTGCACCACCATCTCCTGGCTGCTCCATGCCCTTTTTAAAATGCGTGAATTTAGATTACAGTTGGAAATTACCTGTATTAATTATTAAATTTGTTCTCTTTCTAGGAGTCTGAATATGTGTCTGCTCATCTTCATGAATGGATAGACCTGATTTTTGGCTACAAACAGAGAGGACCAGCTGCAGTGGAAGCACTCAATGTCTTCTATTACTGCAGTTATGAAGGTCTGAGCCTACCTACGTCCTCTCCTGTAGTGCTCTCATAGACCATGGGGCTTGGGCCAGGACCCTTAACCTAGGAAAGCGTACGTCATCAAAACAGCTCTTCAGATGGAAGGTCATGAAACTGCCACTATTTCAGTTTTGTAATAGTAGTTTATGATGTGTGTATATATGGAAATCTAATTACAGACACCAGTCATCATCACATGCTTTTGGTTTTTTAAATGGGAAATTAAATTTCCTGTTTAATCAAGTCTTACATTGAATATTACATAATATTTTTAGTAAACTTTGAAAGAAGGCACTTAGAATTTCCAGTAATAAATTCTTACAATCAAAACTGTTTTCTGGCAGCTATGGGCAGAAAATGATCTCTCTTTTTAAATCTTTTTGGTGTGTACACATATGATGCATGTGTGGATACACAAGGAGGTTGAAGGTATATGTCAGGTGGTCTTCCTCATTGGTTCTTCCCCTTATTGAGACAGGATCTCCCATATGTACCCACACACATGTACATTTGTGTGTGTGCACACGCACACACACACACAAATAAAAATAGGCCATTTTTCTGGTGACAAGTTGAAGACTGATGTTTTGTTTTAAATGTGTTAATCAGTCCTTGATGTATTTATCAGAGTGTTACTGGTTTGTTTTTCTCAATAGTGATTGCTTCTTGTTTTAGGTGCTGTAGATCTTGATGCCTTAACAGATGAAAAGGAAAGAAAAGCCTTAGAAGGGATGATTAATAATTTTGGGCAAACACCTTGTCAGCTGTTAAAGGTAAATTATCATCAGCTTAGAGCAGTGGTTCTCAACTGTCTTAGTCAGGGTTTACTATTGCTGTGAGGAGACACCATGACCACGGCAACTCTTTTTTGTTGTTGTTTTTTGTTTTTTGGTTTTTTCGAGACAGGGTTTCTCTGTGTAGCTTTGCGCCTTTCCTGGAACTCACTTGGTAGCCCAGGCTGGCCTCGAACTCACAGAGATCCGCCTGGCTCTGCCTCCCGAGTGCTGGGATTAAAGGCGTGCGCCACCACCGCCTGGCGACCACGGCAACTCTTATAAAGAAAACGTTTAATTGAAGGGGCTCACTTACAGTTCAGAGGTTCAGTCCATCATGGTGGGACATGGCAGCATGCAGGCAGATGGGGTGTTGGAGCTGAGAGTCCTATATCTTGACTCAGAGGCAACAGGAAGTCAACTGACAAGTCATACTGAGTAAAGCTTGAGAAAAAGACCTCAAAACCCACCCCAGCAGGGACACATTTCCAACAGACGGTGTGGCCTCCATCCCCCAGGTCTACATTAAAGGCCCACGTCATCCAGCTTCCTCCAACAAGACCACATTTCCTAATAGTGTCACTTTCTGTGAGCTTATGGGGGCCAAATACATTCAAACTACAATGTCAACCTTCCTCATGCTGTGACCCCCAACCATCACATGGTTTTCATTGTTACTTCATAACTGTAACTTTGCTATGTTATAAATTGTAGTATAAATGTTTTTGGAGATAGAAGTTAGCCAAAGGATTCACGACCCACAGGTTGAGAACTGCTGGCTTAGAATGATGTTTCGAAGTATTCTGAGACTTGAAGAGTAGTAGAGTCCTAGAAAAATTGTACTTGATAGTGTTTGATTTTTATGATTGCATTTCTTCTTTTAAAACAACATCAGTGGGTTGGGGATTTAGCTCAGTGGTAGAGCGCTTGCCTAGCAAGCGCAAGGCCCTGGGTTCGGTCCTCAGCTCTGGAAAAAAACAAAACAAGAAAACAAAAAAATAAAACAACAGCACTACTATCTCTTGGAGATTCAGTTCTAGACTTCATTTGAAGTCCCTCTACTTAATACATCAGTCTTCCTAGTATCAGGAGTCTCAATTACATGAGCACATTACAACTTAACAGAGGATAAATGCAATCATCCAGGGCTACACAGTGATCTCTGTGAGTTCAGTGCCAGCCTGGCCGACGTAGTGAGACCCTGTGTCAAAGAGAAAAGTTTAAAAAGGGTGGGGAATATAGTGCAGTGGTAGAGCTCTTTCCTAACACATACGCAGTTCAGAATAAAACAGCTCTTGGTGGGGCTCTGATTAGAGCCTTTAGTTTTGTTCCACCTCTCCCTTTCGTTTGGTTTTGTGTTTGAGACAGGGTTTCACTGTGTAGCCCTGGCTGTCCTGGAACTATGTAGCCCAGGCTGCCCTCAAACTCACAGAGATCCGCCTGCCTCTGCCTCCTGAGTGCTGGGATTAAATGTGTGCTCCACCACTGCCACCACCGCCCCAGGCTTGAGCTCTACTTTTTTTTTTAACTCCTGTTATTTTACAAGAACAGAGCTGATCTGTTGACTGGCAGGGCAGTTATCCTGCCCTGTGTGTTCATGCTTGTAGAGGTCAGCGTTTCATTTCGGGGGCGTCCTTCTCTGACACTGTCCAGCATTTGGTTTCAACCCTGATCTCTTACTGGCCTAGAATTCATCGAGTAGGCGAGGCTGGCTGGCCACCTTGGCTGGCCTTGTTAAAACAAGGGTCCTGTAAATTTGAACCCAGGTCCTTATGTTTACTTCTAGATGAGTACTTTTCTGAGCTACCTCCCTAACACTAGTTTTTGTTGTGATTAAAAATATTACAAGGGGCTGAGGTGGTAGTTTAGTCCAGGAATGCTTACTTAGTATGTGCAACGTCCAAGTTCAGGCTCAATCAACACACATACTAAAGAAGATCAGACAAGGTTAGGACTCTCAGCCTGTTATTTAAAATAAAGATGTTGTTGTTTTTTTTAAGTATTAAAACCTCATATTTAAGTGTCACATCTATTGCCTATTATCAAATATTTTGTAATAGAGGCAGAAGAATCGAACTGCACCTCCCTGGTTTGTTTTGTGTTCTTTCTGAGACAGAGCGTTACTATATAGCCCATACTGCCTTAGAACTTTCTGTAGCTGGCTTCAAACTCCAATTCCTCCTGCCTTAGTCTTCTAAGCACTTGGATAGTCAGCATTGGTGATTCTTTGGTAGAACTCTTACCTGCCAAACACTAGGATTACAGGTGTATGTTACTGTATCTTTAGAAGGACAACTCTTACACATTTTAATTGTGCCCTTGGAATAGTAATAAGGTATTTAATATGTTATCACTATGTTTAATTAACATTAATATACTTAATTCTGTATCTGACTCGGTGGGTAAAGGCACCTGCTGCCTGGCCTGTTGACCTGAACTCAGTACCCCATGTCAGCATGGTGGAGAAGAGAACTGACTCCTGCAGGTTGTTCTCTGACCTCCACACATGCACTGTGACATGCACATGCCCACATACACACAGAAAATCAATAAAATGGAATTTAGACTTAGAAGAAAAAGATTCCTATAGGCTGGATGGGAAAGATTGATCACAATAACCAATGGATACTTAAGAGAAAAAAGAAACTAAGAAATACTAAATAATTGGTGAAAGAGCATGTAAAAAAATCATTCTGATCTGGAAACACAGGAGTGATATCAATAAGAACAACTTTCAAGTAGAAGTGAGATGTCTGTAGAAAAGAAGGATGGATGGCAGATTTGCTGGGGTTGGATAAGCTAAGCCCATGGCCTGGAGTTGTTAACAGTGCCTAGTGTGCATTCTCTTAGAACAGTCCACTGTGTGTGAGTGAACACGGGCAGGTTTTCATGGAACTCTGAAATTTTTCCTTAAAATTATTTTGAAGGAACCACACCCTCCAAGGTTATCAGCAGAAGAAGCCATACAAAAGCAGACCAAGACAGAAGTCGCAACCCTAAACCTCTTCCAGCACCTCCCTGAACTCAAGTCCTTTTTTATAGAGGTAAAACCCAACTTGGTAATGTCGGAGACCTTTCTCCAGTGCTGTGTTTGTACATGTGTGTGTGGGTGTGCTCATCCCTGCCTGTAGTTGTACCACTAGAGTGGTATGTGTGTATCTGCACAGGCCTATAGTTGTATCACGTACTTGTGAAAAGCCAAAGGTCAACTCAAGTATTTTCCTTTATTGTTCTCTTCACCTTATTTTTATTTATTTATTTTACACCCCAACTGCAGTTTCCCCTCCTCCCAGTCCATCCCCCCAACCTCTCCTCCTCCATTCCTCTTCAGAAAGGGACAGGCCTCCCATGGATATCAATAAAACATGACATATCAAGTTGCAGTAAGACTAAGCACCTCCCCTTGTATTAAGGTAGGCAAGGTGACCCAGGATGAGGAGTAGGGTCCCAAAAGCCAGCAACAGAGTTGGAGACTTCCCACCACTCCCAGTGTTAGGAGCCCCACAAGAAGACCAAGCTACACAGCTGTCACATGTGCAGAGGACCTAGGTCAGTCCATGCAGGCTCCCTGGTTGTCAGTTCAGACTCTATGAGCTCCCACAAGCCCAGGTTAGTTGATTTTCTGTGTTTCCTTATGATGTCCTGACCACTCTGGCTCCTACAATCCTTCCTCCTTCCCTTCAGCAAGATTCCCTGAACTTGGCCTAATGTTTGGCTGTGGGTCTGCACCTGTTTCCATCAGTTGCCGGATGAAGCCTCTCTGATGACAATTGGGATATTCACCAGTCTATGAGTATAGCATAGACTTTTTTTTTTTCTCCAGTCAGGTTTGGTTCTGTCTTAGGCCTCTGAGTCATTTAGCCTCTGGGTCCTGGTGCTCCAGGCAGTGTCAGGGGTGGGCTCACTCTTGTAACATGGGTCTGAGGCTGAAAGAGTCTTTGGTTGGCCGCTCCCACAGTCTCTGTGTCATCCTTACCCTAGCGCATCCCATAGGCAGGACAGACTAGGTCAAAGGTCGTGTGGCTAGGTTGATGTCCCAGTCTCTCCACTAGGACTCTTGCCCGGTCACAGGAGACAGCCAGTTCAGGCTACATATCCGCTGTTGCTTGGAGTCTTAGAGTCATCCTTGTAGATTCCTGGGAGTTTCTTTTGCACCAGGTTTTTACCCTGTCCCTAAAAGGTCCCCACCTGATCCCTCCTGTTCTCATCCCCACCTGATCCCAGTCCACCCTTGAAATTTATTCTCTTTCCCTTCCCAGGGAGGTCCATGCATCTCTCCTTGAGCCCTCCTTGTTACCTAGCCTCTCCGGCTCTGTGGATTGTGGCATGGTTATCCTTTACAGCTAGTATCCACTTAAAAGTGAGAACATACCATGCTTGTCTTGCTGGGTCTAGATTACCTCACTTAGGACAAATTTTTTTTTCTAGTTCAATCCATTTGCCTGCAGATTTCATGTAACAGCTTAGTAATACTCCATTGTGCAAATGTACCACATTTTCTTTATCCATTCTTTCAGTTAAGGGATGTCTAGGTTGTTTCCATGTTCTTGCTATTACAAATAAAGCTGGTATGAGCACAGCTGAGCAAGTGACCTTGTGGGCACACCTTTGGGTATTGCCCAAGATTGGTATAGGCAGTTCTTGGGGTAGATCAATTCCCAATTTTCTGAGAAGTCACCATATTGATTTAAAAGTGGCTGTACAAGTTTGCACTTCCACTAACAGTGGAGGAGTGTTCCCTTTGCTCCACATCCTCCACATCCACCCAGCATTTGATCTTAGCCATTCTGACAGGTATAAGATGGTATCTCAGAGTTGTTTTGATTTGCTTTTCCCTGATGGCTATGGATATTGAACAGTTTCTCAGCTATTTAACATTCTTCTGTTGAGAACTCTCTTTATATCTGTAACCCATTTTTAATTTTTTTTTTTTGATGTCTAGTTTCTTGAGTTCTTTATATATTTTGGAAATCTGCCTTCTTTTGGATGTGGGGTTGGTAAAGATCTTTCCCCATTCTGTAGGCTGTCCTATTGACAGTGCCTTTTAAAGTCTTACAGAAGCCTTTTTTTAGTTTCAGGAGGTCCCATTTATAAATCATTGGTCTTAGTGCCTACACTGTCGGTATTCCATACAGGAAGCTGTCTCCCGTACCAATATATTTAAGGCTACTTCCCACTCTCTCTTCTATCAGATTCAGTGCATCTGGATTTATGTTGAGGTCTTCGATCTACTTGGACTTGAGTTTTGTTCAGGGTGATAGATATGAATCTATTTGCATTCTTCTACATGCTGACATCCAGTTAGACCAGCACCATTTGTTGAAGATGCTTTGTTTTTTCCATTGTATAATTTTGACTTCTTTGTCAAAAATCAAGTGTCCATAGGTGTGTGGATTTACACGTGGGTCTTCGATTGGATTCCATGGATCCACCTGTCTGTTTTTATGCCAATGCCATGTGGTTTTTACTACTATTGCTCTGTAGTAGAGCTTGAATCAGGGATGGTGATACCTCTGGAAGTTCTTTGATTGTACAAAATGGTTTTAGCTATCCTGAATTTTCTGTTTTTCCATATGAAGTTGAGTATTGTTCTTTTGAGGCCTATAAACAGTTGTATAGGAATTTTAATGGGGATTGTGTGGAATCTGTATATTGCTTTTGGTAAAATGTTCATTATTCCTATGTTCATCCTACCAATCCGTGAACATAGGAGATCATTCCATCTTCTGCTGTCTTCTTGCATTTCTTTCTTCAAAGTCTTAAAGTTCTTGTCTTTCACATGCTTGGTTAGAGTTACCTTAAGATAGTTTATATTATCTGTGGCTATTGTGAAGGGTGTTGTTTCCCTGATTTCTTTCTTGGCTCATTTATCATTTGTATATAGGAGGGCTACTGATGTTTTTTCTTAAGTTAATCTTGTATCCAGCCACTTCACTAAAGGTGTTTATCAGCTGTAGGAGTTCCCTGGTAGAATTGTGGGAGTTGCTTATGTATATTATCATATCATCTGCAAATAAGGATATTTTGGCTTCTTCCTTTCCAATTTGTATCCCCTTGATCTCCTTTAGTAGTTTTATTGCTTTAGCTAGAATTTCAAGTACTATATTGAATAGATATGGAGAGAGTGGACAGGACAGCCTTGTCTTGTTCATGATTTTAGTGGAATTGCTTTGAGTTTCGCTCTATTTAAAAATCACACGATCATCTCAACAGATGCTGAAAAAGCCTTTGAAAAAATCCAATACCCCTTCATGATAAAAGTCTTGGAGAGATCAAGGATACAAGGGATTATACATAATAAAGGCAATATACAGCAAGCCAAGAGCCAACATCAAATTAAATGGAGTGAACATTGATCTATTTTGTTAACTGAGGTTCTTTCTGAAAGTCTTATGTTGTGAAAATCATATATTATGATCCGAACATAAATATCATTCTGAGGAAACAATTACCATCATCTTACCACAATGCAAAAGAACAATGATTTGAATGTATTTTTCTGATGTGTCTGTAGTTTCAAAATGACAGCTAACGTTTATCATGGATAACATTACTGAATATATACCATGTACCAGATATTATTCTAAAAGGGCTATAAGAACTAATAGTGCTATGAAATCCAATAAATAATGTTTTTTTTTTTTTTTTTTTTTGGTTTTTCGAGACAGGGTTTCTCTGTGTAGCTTTGCGCCTTTCCTGGGACTCACTTGGTAGCCCAGGCTGGCCTCGAACTCACAGAGATCCGCCTGGCTCTGCCTCCCGAGTGCTGGGATTAAAGGCGTGCGCCACCACCGCCCGGCTTCCAATAAATAATGTTATAAAACCCATAAAAACTGCTTTTCTCTTCAAATAGTGAATCAAGAGCCATTTGTGATTCCAGCCAGGGAAGCCAGATTAATGTTTTTGATGTAAAGCCTAAAAGATTTTCCTATAAATTATAAACAACTTTCTCATTTAACTTACTACATGTGCATTATGTTTGTGTCAGTACAGCGGGGGCAGGGAAAGATCCTAAAAATTCTGTTTTAACTAATTGCTGCTCCTTGGCATCTCCATCTGCTCCCAACAGAGGACTGGAATTAGACAGGGATTGGTTTCAGATTATTCACGTGTGCTGGCTATTCAAACATGGCATATAATTCCTTTCCCACATTTTATATTAAATTATTACATGATCAGGTAGAGTAAAATTAGGTATTGTAGGGATCCCTGTCTAAACAATAGAAATTTTCAATAATTAGTACCTAATAAAATGAACAGAACCAGCCATTAAATGCCTTTTATTTTACAGGGAATTAGTGATGGTATTCCTCTATTAAAGGCCATCATCCCTAAAAATCAATCTCGTTCTTTTATGTCTCAAGGCAGCCCTGAGTTACTGGTAAGTTGATATATACCTATTTCATATTGCTATGTCTGTATTCATTAGTTTACCAGAAATAGGAATGAATGTAAAAATATTTCCGTTACATTCCTAAACTTCATCGTGTGTGTGTGTGTGTGTGTGTGTGTGTGTGTGTTGTGCACGGTGTGCACGGTGTGCACGCGTGCCTTTGCCTTCCAAGTACTGGTAAAAGCAATGTTTTTTTTAAGTTACGTGAATCGGGGCTTGGGTAACATGTTGTTTTATAATTGAAGGAATAAAAAGCTTTTCTCTCTCTTTTTTTTTTTTTTTTTTTTTTTGGTTTTTCGAGACAGGGTTTCTCTGCGTAGCTTTGCGCCTTTCCTGGAGCTCACTTGGTAGCCCAGGCTGGCCTCGAACTCACAGGAATCCGCCTGGCTCTGCCTCCCGAGTGCTGGGATTAAAGGCGTGCGCCACCACCGCCCGGCCGCTTTTCTCTCTTAAAATCAAGTACACACTAATACTGTTGTTTCAGGGACATTGTAACGGTTTGTCAACTCTCCTCTTTGGCCTAAGTGATAGTTACATCTTATTTGTCATGGTAAAGGTAGCTTCAGTTTCCTCTGAATGTTAACACTAATGCTAGTGACCTGAGAAGTTAAGATGAAAAGTAATTAGCTAAAGAAAACAACTATTCTTACTGTAAGCTGTAAGTAGGTTTTTCCACTTGAATTATTTAAGATTTGGTTTTATGTATCTTACACTGGTCTCCAAATGATGGATGTCAAAATCTGTGAGCATCTGATTACTCTTAGCCACATTCTTTAATCTTTTATTTATTTCAGCTTTCATATGTTCTTTTTTCAGGTAACAGTTAGCATGAATTATGTTATTGGAACCCATGGATGGCTACCTTATGACAGAAACATTTCTAACTACTTCACATTCATCAAGGATCAAACTGTGACTAACCCGAAGTAAGTAAGGGACAGCTAATGGGTTTTGTTGTTGTTGTTACTGGGGTTTTGTTTTTTTGTTTTTTGTCTTTGTTTTTGTGTTTTGGTTTTTTTTTTTTTTTTAATTACACTCATGATATTCATTAATTACACTCATGATATTAATCACATTTGTGATATTCATAGATTACATTTGCAGTATTCATTCAATTATATATATATATATATGCCGAATGTCATTTATTGAAGGAGGGGGGAGGTCTTAAATATAGGCTTATAGCACAATGGGAGAACCCTGGAGGGCAGAAGTTTGCTACTGATGTTTTACAATCTTGCATCTAAGCTGTAAACGCCCATTATTCAGGATACACAGACAAGGATCTTCCCTTAAGCATTCAGGAGGGTGGAACTTGGCAAGGAATTAGCATTGGGAGGATATCAAGGTCAAGGTCCACAAGCAATGCAACAGTAACCCAAAATGGGGGCCAGGAACCCACAGGTCTCCCTTTTATTAAAAAATGAGCTTCTGACTTGGGTTGTGTGGGACGTCAGCAGGTCACCTTACCCATCATGGAGATGCCTGCCCAGGCCACACAGGCGCTCTGTCTTAGGTTGGTGAGCGCCCCCCCCCCCCCCCCCCGGCCAAGCATTACCTGTCTCTGAATACTCATTATCATACAGGCTCAATTGTGTGAGCTGCAGAGTTAACTGCTGCCAAAGATCTCAAAGTGGCACTGGGCTTGCAATCTGTGTGTTTGATACAGAAAAGACCAACAGAGGTCCTATCTCACCCATAGCCAGTAGGCTAAAGGCAGCTGAGCCATTCCCTTCCTTAATGAGCCATACTGTACGTTGGAGTCCTTGTAAGATAATATCCCAAAAGCAAATGAAACTTGAGTTTATAAATTTATAATTTTCAAAGCCAATCGAGATGTATATAACTACTGAATTAAATTTATCATGCCCAATAGAATGGAAGATTAACTAACTGTGGTAGCTACTTTTGCTGCCAGGGTCTCCACTGTGCTAGCTGTAGTAAGCAATTATGAAATGGTAATCCCAGAGACAGTAGCAGCGGTGGTCGCCATTGCTATAACAGCAACAGCGGCAGCAGCAATGTCAAATTCTCTTCTGGATTGTGTGGACATCCACTAGCATGGATACAACTCCAGTAACACGAACCACCAAGGCCCATTTTTCTTGATCCCAGCATGACTTTGGCTGGCAGCTCTTCTGGAGAATCCAATCTCATGGCTACAGTTCCTAGGCTTAGTAATGGACAGCTAATGGGTTTTGTTGTTGTTGTTGTTGCTGGGAGGTTTTTGTCTTTGTTTTTGGGTTTTGGTTTTTTTCCTGAGACCGGATTTCTCTGTCCTGGGGTCTGGCTGTCCTGGACCTCACTCTGTAGACCAGGCTGGCCTCAAACTCACAGAGATCCACCTGCCTCTGCCCTGTGAGTGCTGGGATTAAAGGTGTGCACCACCACCGCCCAGTGATTCCTGTGATTTTTAAAGTAATGCTCTGAGACACCAATTTCCTCTTCTTTCTCACTTTGCCTCCCCTTCTCTCTGGTTTTAAGTTATAACCTGACAGTATTTGGCATTCAGACATTGCTAAATTCCCATTATAACAAATGTAGAATAAAATATTACATTGGAAATGGTGAATGGTCAAATTACTCTTTACTATTTACAAATAGTCTTTATTGGGTTTTTGTTGTTGTTTTTGGGCAGTGTCTTATTACGTAACTGTCCTGGAACTCACTCTGGAGACCAGACTGACCTCAAACTAACAGTTTTCATGCCTCCTGAGTGCTAGGGTTCAATACTGTACCATCCTCCTGTCTGAGGTACTTTACTGTTGGTAATCGTCTAAGTGATCTCTTAAGGAAAATTCTAAAATTCAATTGTGTTTACAGAGCTCAGCGAACTGTGAATGGTCCTTTTGCTCCAGGGCTGGAAATTACTTCCAAACTTTTTGTGGTGTCACATGATGCAAAGTTGCTCTTCAGTGCTGGACACTGGGATAATAGTATCCAAGTAATGTCACTTACCAAAGGCAAAATTGTCTCACATAACATCCGACACATAGGTAAGAATGAACTTTTCACAAACCTTCTTCTTCTGTGTTTTCAACTGTGTAGAAGTGGCACATGCTCCTGTAAGGGATACTTAGTATGTTGGGGGTGCATTCAAGCACCATGTACATTAAATATGTTTTCATACTACATTAGAAGATATTAAACCCAGTTTTATTAAGTTATATGGTAGACATAATGATTTTGTGTCTACATAATAAAATTTGTCATCATTAGATAAGGACTTTATTAACAGTAAAGTATGACAGATAAAATTGCTGAATATATATTAACCTGGTACATCTTAGTATTTCAGGCCTTGGTATAAGAATAAAAGTTTTGCCGGGCAGCGGTGGTGGTGCATGCCTTTAATCCCAGCACTTGGGAGGCAGAGTCAAGTGGATTGCTGTGAGTTCGAGGCCAGCCTGGGCTACAGAGCAAGATCCAGGACAGTCACCAAAACTACACAGAGAAATAAAAACAATAAAAGTTTTTTTCTCAATAAGCTTGTTAAATGAGGGTAATGGAGTCTGCTGCTAACTCTACTGGTGATTTTTTTGTTTTTATTTTGTTTAGATAACATTTTTTTTTTTACATATTGACCACAGTCATCATCCCTACCTTCTCCCCCCCCCCCCATTTTAGAAAAGGACAGGCCTCCCATGGGCTTGAACAAAGCATGGCACATCAAAGTTGAAGCAGGACCCAGCTCCTCCTCTTGTGTCAAGGCTGGGTGAGATAGTTCAGCATGGGGAACAGGTTCCCAAAAGCCAGCTAAGCTCCAGGACAGGTCCCGATCTCACAGCTAGGAGCCTTACAAAGAGACCAAAACTGCACAACTGTCACCCACATGCAGAGGGCCTAGGTCAGTGCCATGCAGACTCCCTAACTGTTGGTCCAGAGTCCATGAGCTCAGGTCAGCTGTGGGTCCCCCCATCATGACCCTCTGGCTCCTACAATCCGTCCTCCCTTTCTTCAAAAGACTCCTGGAGCTCAGCCCAGTACTTAGCTGTGGATCTCTGCATCTGCATCTGGAAATCAGTTATTTCTGATGGCAATTAAGGTAGTCAACAATCTGATTACATCTACTGGTGATTTCTAAGGTATCACTTAGTGTAGCTGATTATGGGACTATTCCAGAAAATTGGGGGGGGGGGAGTTTTGTTTGTTTCTTTGTTTTCATTTTTGTTTTTAGAGACAAGGTTTCTCTGTGTAGCCTTGGCTGTCCTGGAGCTCACTCTGTAGACTAGGCTGGCCTCAAAGTCACAGAGATCTGCCTGCCTCTGTCTCTCAAGTGCTGGGATTAAAGGTGTGTGCCACTACTACCCGGTTGGAAATTGCTTTTTATGTTATGAATTTGCAGCATAATATGTACTGTCTTTTGTATTTATTTATTTGTTTGTTTTGTTTATTGTATGTGTTTGAGTGTTTTGCCTGCATATTTTTCTGTATATATGTCCTGTCTTTTCTATTTATTTACTTACTTATTTACTTATTTATTTATTTATTTATTTATTTATTTATTGTATGTGAATGAGTGTTTTGTCTGGATGTTTATCTGTATACCACATGTGTGCAGCACCTGCTGAGTCTAAAGAGGTCAATGGATCCCCTGGGACTGGAGTTACAGATAGTTGTTGGCATTTATGTAGGTGCTAGGAATCAAACCTAAGTTCTCTGAAAGATAATCCATAAAATACTAACTGCCATCTGTCAAGCCCCTGTACTGTTTTTTTAAGGATCCATTCCATAAGACAGCACTTTCCAGTGGGAGGAGAATGTGAATGGGGTGAGGGAGCAGAAAGCATAGCTACAGGTCCATTCTCAGGTCTCTGACCCTCCACGATGCTGCCAGCCACCATTAAACACTTAGCAATCCCATCTCACCCGAATGAGAGGTCTCAGGAGTCTCTCCAGATGACTGTGACCCTGCAGATGTCCTGTTACTCTGGCCTGATGTTTTTGTCACATTTTTATTATTTTGTGTATGGGCATGGGCACACACGCATGTGCACTTGAGGACTGCTTGCCGGCGTCTGGTCTCTCCTGCGATGTGTGTCCAAAGGGACTGGTGCAGGTCCCCTGTCTCAGCAGCAGCTTCCTTCACTTGCTGGGCCATTTGCCAGCCTGCCTTAGTGATAATTTGAACATTAACTGAGATTGCCCTAAAGTTCTGTTCTGTCAAAACAGACCCATTTTATTTTTTTCTTTCTTCAAACAGATATTGTGACTTGCTTAGCTACAGATTACTGTGGAATACACTTGATTTCTGGTTCCAGGGACACTACATGTATGATATGGCAAATAACACAACAGGTAATAATAACACCTTCTATGTTCTTGGACTGGGGTGACAGGTTGTTCTCTGGTAGTAAATGACATTTTGAGAGTTTTGTTTTCTGTGTTCTGAGTTCTGACCTATTTGAAGCACCGCTCTTTTCTAGCTTTGTGTCTGATTCGTGGCTGATTCTCTAGTAGTTACCAAAACTGACTCATTGCCAACTAACATAATGGCATTCCTCCTGTCCTTCTGGTGGAACTGTAGAAGTTGCAGGTATTCTTCTCTCTGTTGTTTTCTTATGACATTGGTTTAGAGAGGACTTTTTTTAATGCTTTCTAACCTTGTTAACAGGCTGTCCACACCTCATTTTCTCTTTTGCCTCTTGTATTGATAATTACAATATTGATAGTTTTGGTGTTTTATAATACATCACTATGACTCAGTAGAAAGCAAGTATTGTTTACCCAGTCAATTAATGTTTTTCTAGGCTCCCTATTCCTTTCCAATTACCTACTTTTATATGACTGCCACAGTGTTTTTGCTTTAGTAACTAAATGTTTATTTAGACAGATTCCTCTTTCATGCTTCCTTTACTACAACTTTTTCCTCGGGTTCTTTTAAGTGAACATTTGTTTTTATTAGAACTTTTAGGCAGACGGTTCAGTAGGTAAGTTCTTGCTGCGCAAGCATGAGGCCCTGGGTTCAGATCCTCAGCGTCCATGTAACAATAGGGCAGGCATATCAGTGTGCCTGTAACTCTGGTACCGGGCAGGGGCAGATGCAGGAGAGTCCCAGCAGTGTAGGAGCCAGCCAGCCTCATGGAAAGGACAAGAGCCAGGTTCAGTGAGAGATTGTCCTAAAAACAAGAAAGAGAAGCGATTGAAGATATCATGACATCAGCCCCTGGTTTCCACACATGCATGCCCAGCTCCCGCCACACACACGCACACACACACACACGCACCACACACCTTCTCACACAAAACCCTCACTTCATCAGTGTCACCAGTAGTGTCCTCTAGCATTGTTCTTCTATAAATGCTTTCAGAGTTTCCTTTTTCTAAATGCAGTAAATTACAAAATTTCTTAGATTCGAACTGCCTTGAATTCATGTAATGAACTAATACTGCTTATTTTTATTGATACCACATTTTGCTGTTGTATTTTATTTGCTAATACTATAATTTTTTTTAAACAAGGCCTCGCTTTTTTTCTGTATTCTTAAATAAAAGATTATTTTTTTGTTTTATGATTACCATGTTTAGTATTTAGAAATGCAACCTTTTTAAAATGAATTTAATGTTTCTTTTTTCCCTTGAATTGTAAAGTTTTCTGTTACTTTACTTGATACAGGAATGATCTTATTTGTAAATATTAAATTAAGTATATAGGGGAAATTAAGTATATAGGGAAATTAAGTATATAGGGGAAATCACATGTATCTCGGAGTAGAATTTACAGGAGAATTTGTGTGTAATATAGAAACAGAAGTTCTAGACAGACTTATCTAAAATAAATACGAATAAAACAATATGACACACAACTGACATTCTTTTGAATATAGAATAAATGTAAACAAGGCTGTTTTAGTGACAAAGGCTTTCTAGAGAAATTTTCTTCAATAAATTGTATTATTAGCCTGCAGTTTCAGGCTGAGGCAGGAGCATCACAAAGTCAAGGCTTGCCTGGCTACAGAGTGATAGTTTAAAGTCAAACTGAGTAACTTAGCAACACTTATGTTTCAAAAATCGTTTTTTTAAAGACTGAGGACATAGCTCAGTGTTGCATCATCTGCATAGCATGCCTGAAGTCCTAATAAATGTTTAAAGCATCATTAATGATGGTGCACAATTAGATTTCTAGCAAGAGGATTGCTGGACAACCAGCCAGGCTATGTGAAAAACCGCTCCAGACTCAGTGAGAGACCCTGTCTGTCTCAAGGGAGTAAGGCTACTGTGCATGCATACATACAAAATTAAGAAAAAGGATGATTGCTATAGAAGTTAAAGACAGGAGCTAGAGATGTGGCTCAGTGATTGACACTTACTGCTGCTTTTCCAGAGGACCCAGGTTTGATTCCCAGCACTTCTATCAGACTGCTCACAGCTGCCTGTAACTCTGTCTCCAGGGAATCCAGTGCTATCCTCTGACCTCCACAGGCATTCACACAAGACACTTACATATAAATTAAATAATAATAAAAATTAAAGACAAATCAGAATAAATATAATTGAGGTCCCTAAAGTACAGACTCCAGGACAGTGGTTCTCAACCTACCTAATTCTGAAACCCTTTAATGCAGTTCCTCATGTTGTGGTGACCCCCAACCATGAAATTATTGCTACTTCATAACTGTAATTTTGCCACTGTTATGAATTGTAATGTAAATATCTGCTATGCGATTCCCAAAGGGGTTGTGACCCACAGGTTGAGAACTGCTGCTCTAAGAAGTATTCACATATATAAAATGTTTATTTGAATTTAAGGAAGAATAAATATGTAGATTAAAAGAGCAAATATCTTGGAAAAATTAATCTAAGAAGTCAGCATTGATACCATTCCATTTAAGTCTTGGGCTGAGTATTAGTGTGAGTGAATTCAGTGATTCTACCTACCTGTCATATTACTTTGTTAAGAGGAAGTTTGAGTACAGTATAAACTTGGTTACAAAAAAAAAACAAAAACAAGAGGTTTGGGAGCAGAGGGAACAAACAGCAAGACACCATTTCACCTTTATTTTCTTTTTAATTTTAGGGAGGCTCTCCTGTGGGCTTAGCGTCCAAGCCTTTTCAGATCCTTTACGGACACACTGATGAGATACTGAGTGTGGGCATCAGCACTGAGCTTGACATGGCAGTGTCAGGGTCAAGGGTAAGATTGCACCTTGAAGAAACAATATTTCTCTATAAATTGAGTAACAATATTTATATTTGAAAAGTTGTTTATGGAAATAGAACTTTTTAATATTTATTTTACGCATTGTTAAAGTAGAGTAATACAGAAAGAATAAATTTAAAAGAGGCTGTGTTGTATGTGGGGATCTTACTGGCCTTACTAGTTAAGGAAGATGGCACTCTACAAGATAAAATACTACTTACAATTCCAAGATTAGGGTTTTACCTAAAGCATGTAAGTCCTTTATGGGATAATTATTTCTTCAGTTTCTTTCCCACATTTCTTTATCCAGCCACTTTGCCGTTTCTTTTTTGTTTGGTGTTTTTCATTCTTTGACATCTCCTGTGTGTAGGACGGCACTGTGATTATACATACCATTCAGAAAGGTCAGTACATGAGGACGTTACGACCGCCTTGTGAGAGTTCCCTGTTCCTGACCATTCCCGGTTTGGCTGTATCTTGGGAAGGACACATCGTCATCTATTCCAGCTTGGAAGAAAAGTCCACCCTCAAGGTATATAGCACTTCTTTGCAGTAGGTGCAGGTCATCACTCATGTCTCCCTCCCCCCCACACTGCAGAGACAGCATGAAAGAGGCTGTTTTCCTGTGGTGTCATTGTTCTTTCTCACTGTTAGATAAACTTCTGCTACAGTCTCGTCCTCATATTTTGTTTCAGAGATCTCTTTTGGCCCAATATTATACATGGTTTCAAACGTAATATCTTATAGCTAAGGATATAACTTGGTTGGTAGACTGCTCGCCTTGCAAGCCTGGAGCCCTAAGTTAAATCCCCAACCCCATGTACATAGCAATTTCAAAGCATTTGTTTTAAAATATATTTTAGTTTTTCAAGACAAGGTTTCTCTGTGTAGCCCTGGCTGCCCTGGAACTCACTCTGTAGACCAGGCTGGACTCAAACTTAGAGATCCACCTGCCTCTGCCTCCTGGGTGCTGGGATGAAAGGTGTGTGCCACCACCACCCAGCAAAAACCCTAATTTTTGATATGAGGAATGTCATGAGCTGTAAGTAGCAGTGATAGCCAGCATAAGTTCTTTTGTGGGTAAGACAGTATGGAAATAAACTTGAACTCTATGTATTCATTTCCTTTTAGTAATAAAGCGTTTAAGTATCAGGAGCATCTTTTTTAGGAATGTGGAATATTTTTGGACTGGAGAATATTTTAACTCTTTTATTTAACTCTTAGTTGTTTCCATGGCAATATGACTTCAAGTCAATCTGATACTGTCTGTATCCTTTTTCTTTAAATGCAGCCATGTTTTTATTCCAAAAATCTTACTAATTATGTTAGTTTTAACTGACAATTTAAAAACTCAGCTTTTATTCAAAATCCTTAAAGTTTCCTAATTCTTTATAGGATAAGAACATGTTACATGTGTTTTCTGTAAATGGAAGGTACCTGGGGTCTCAAGTCCTGAATGAGCAAATATCAGACATGTGCATAATTGGAGAACATGTTATCACTGGCAGCTTACAAGGGCTCCTGTCTATAAGAGAGCTTCATGGGTAAGACACTAAAATGTTCAAACTGTCGAAGAACAGGTCGCCGTGGGGCTGGGAAGGTGGTTCCGAAGGTGGTAGTGCTTGCTCTGTAATATGAGGGTGTGGTTTCTAATCCCAGTGTGCGCGCACACACACAGAGTCATAATGTGAGCAGCTTAACAGTTTCAGAGGTTCAGTCGATTACCATCATGGCGGGGAGCATGGCAGTGTGCAGGCAGACATGGTGCTGGAAAAGTAGCTGAGAGTCCTACATCTTGCAGGCAACAAGAAGTTGACTGGGACACTGGGTGGTGTCCTGAGCATAGGAAACCTCAAAGCCCGTCCCCCACAGTGACACATTTCCTCCAACAAGGCCACACCCATTTCAGGAAAGCCACATCTCCTAATAGTGCCACTCCCTATGAGATTATGGGGGCCAATTACATTTAAACCACCAGTGATCTTGTCTCATGAAAGATGGAAGGTGAGAACAGACACCTGATGTCGTCCTCTGAACTCCATGTGTGCACCAGGCATGCACACACGTGCAAGTCACACAGACAAAAGAGGCAGCAGTGTTCTGAGCATGCTGGAATATACCCGTAATATCAGCATTTAGGACTCATTACCTATTCCAATGATATCGTTCCTTTTTTAAATCATCCACGTTTTAAGAATCTTCTAACAAGAAGACTTGCAAATTAGCAAAACCAGTGAACTCTTAGTTCATATATATACACACTTATACATTGGGTTCTCTACTTTCTAGTCATTAAATAACCACAGGCATTTGTTATAATAGACTATCAGACAAAGCAAATAGACCTGTTTTATTAACCTCAAAGATTCACATACATGTACTTTCTTTTGGGACTTTTTACTCACCTTTCACTTATCAGTCGACATGATAAAAGCATTTAATGAAAGCTTATATTCTCAGTGTTGTGGTGTTTAAATATAATAATTGACCCTGAAGGGTTGAAGACTCTTTAGAAGTTGCCAGTCAAGGCAGCACATTCAGGAGGATTGTGTGTTCCAAGTCAGCCTAGCCTGCATAGCAAGACCCTATCTCAAACAACAACAACAAAAGGAAGCAATGTATGCTGAAGACTAGCAATTGCTAGGATCTGCATGATCAGAGGAGTCTTGTTGAAGAGTTAATAGGATTTCAAGTGGAGATGAACTTAGGGAAATTATGAGAAATTGAACTATAGTTGGGGATATGGCAGTGTGTGCCTATAAATCCGACATCTGTAAAGTTGGGATGCAGAGCTAGATAATGAAGTTACCTCCCGTGTATAACCTGTGCATCCATCCTATATGCATGTAACTGTGTCTGGTTTTTATCTCTTCTAGTTTGAATCTCAGCGTCACTCCATTAACCATGCGATTACCTATCCACTGTGTTTCTGTAACCAAAGAGTACAGCCACATTCTTGTGGGCTTAGAAGATGGCAAATTGATTGTAGTGGGTGTTGGCAAGCCAGCCGAGGTAAAATTCAGCATCATGGATTTCTCCTTACTATTGTGGGCTCCTTTGGTCCTTTATTCTAGCTGATTCAGAAGTCTCCATTATGTATAAACTGAAACATAAATTTGACTTTTCAGAAAGAGCCAAAGTATAAAGTTGTTAATCAGTAGTGTTCATACTATGATAAAATTGAAAGCATGATTGTGGATTGGTATCACTGTGTGAATAAGAAAATTATTTTACTCCAAGACTCAAGAGTACTGTGCAGATTTGAGGCATAAAGGCTCTTATAGAAAATAAAATACAGGTTCTAACAGTAGGATTGATTTGATTTAATAAATACCAAGCATGGCTATATAAAGGCATCACTTTTTATCTAGAACTGCAAATATCTTGTATCCACATCCTTACTCTCAGTGAGGTTATGATAACGGTAAATTCTCTTGGTTAATAGTCTTTCATAGATCTGACATTTGTTCCTCAGAAAACTTAATGGCTCTACTCCAGGTAGCCCAGTGATTCTCCCAGAAAACTTACTATAGAATTAAATTAGTCATTGCATGTTTTTTAGACACTCTTAGCTTTTTCTGAGAAATGTAATATGGTATCTGTAGGTGTTTCTTCAAGAGAAGAAATTAATTGGGTGTGGTAGTGCATACCGGTAATTCCAGTGCTTGGGAGACAGAGGCAGGAGAATCACCACAATTTGGGGGCCAGACTGGTCTACATAGTAAGTTCTAGGCAAGCCAGGCCTATAGCAAGGTCCCTCTCCAAACAACCCCAGGGAAAGGCTAGAGAGATGACCCAGCAGCCCAGCATTGCTGCTCTGCAGGGAGCAGGGGCTCCGTTTCAAGCACTCACACAGCTCCTCACAACCACCTGTCACTCCAGCTCTAAGGAGACCCACACCCTTCCGACCTTCGCAGGCACCAGGCATGCATGTGGTGCCCATGCAGGCAAGATACTCATTTACATACATACATATTTGAAAAGAGTGAGAACATGTAAACATGTTTCCAGTCAACACTGAGTTTAGTAATCGTACCCATCTTCCCCCTGCTAGTCTGATAATTACACAACATTCTGCTTACACTCTACTCTCGGGGTACACACCTGTAATCTCTACTAGTTGGGAGGCTAAGGTCGAAGAACCACAAGTTAAAGGTCTGCATGCCTACAGGGTGAGCTCAGGGTCAGGTCAAGCAACTAGTGAGACTTTATGTCAGAAGGTACAAAGATGGCTAGGGATATAGCTCCGTGCTCTAGAGTCTTTGCCTGACAAGAGGAGGCCTTGAGTTCAGTCTCTTGTACTGCAGTAAATAAGTGGCTTTCATTATTAATCAAGAATCTTTTAACATGTTAGTGATTTTGCTACCAAAACCTGTTCTGCATTTTACAAACTCAGTGTCATATATATTGATTTTATGTATCCTAATTTTTCCTTAACATCTATTCATTTCTCTGTATTACCTTGAACAGATGCGTTCGGGTCAGCTTTCTCGAAAACTGTGGGGATCTAGTAAGCGGCTCAGCCAGATTTCAGCTGGAGAAACCGAATATAATACCCAAGATCTGAAGTGATTGTTATTTCCACCTTGTGTGATGGAGAACGGAGCTTCATTTACTGCTTTGTCACTTTAGCTACATCTCTCTACTCTCTGAAAGTCTAAAGTGTTTTATCCTAAAAATAATTAAGGATTACCACAGTTTGATATCTGTGAAGGTGTAGGTGGAGCTGGACTTTATGGCACAGGCCTGTAATGCTAACTTTTGAGAGGCTGAGGCAGGTGGATCTTAAGTTCAAGGACAGCCTGGGCTACATAGCAAGGCTTATCCCAAAAATTCAATACATAAATAAAGAGTAAAAATAAAGTTGTATATTGTGCGAAAGCCATTTTAAAAGTTTCATCAACAGTGAATCAAGTTTTGTTAACCAGTAGTGAAATTGAATTGAGAAAATATATTTGATTCCATTTGGTAACCCATTCCTAAATCATTCAATCCATTTTTAAAAACAAACTTCTAATATTATATATTTAGATTGAATTCCCTTAATCTAAGTAGCAAAATTTAAGACATTTCCAATAAAGTAGTATAGATAATGGAGAGTTGAGAGATGTGGCTTTTCATGTATTCTTTAGATAATCATTTTACCGTTTACTTGCCATGATGTTAAAAATATAACCTTTTAGGCATTTGTTGTACAATTGAGTTTTCAAAAGTTTCAGGTCTGCACAGTTGAATTAAATATAAATATTGAAATAATACATTAGTTTATTTCCCTGCCCCTACTATTTAATATATTACTAATAAAAATATTTAATTGCATTATTATCCTTAAGTAACAGAAATTGAACAGGAAAAAGAAAAACGAGATAATTTTTACAAGTGTATTTCATTAATAGTTTATTTAAGCAGAAATGCTAATTGTGGCTGTGGCCAGCCAGTCCTTTGAGTAACATTTGCAGCACAGTTGACGTCTGTGAAATTCAGTATTTTGTGAATTTGTCTTTGTTAAGCAAAAACTGTGCTCTCTTGGTAGTTAATCACTTTTCCTCTGATGATCATGAGTTGTCGGTAATGTTCTAAAGGTCCTGAAAGATGGAGTGGGACTTCATGATCCAGAGTAATGGTGTAGGTAAAGTAAGCTGTCTACTGCTTGTCATAGACCCCGTCAGGAGGAGAGCCATTGTGTTAGAGGTTGTTAAATAGTACTGTAGATTTAATGTTGGAAGTAAAAAGGCTGACTGATTTCATTTGGAATTCTAAGTAATTGTTATTTGTTTTTGCAAAATTGACTTCTGAGTTAGGTCAAAGAAGTTTTACAACTACCAGTATTGGTAATCTGAGATTCCACAGGCTTTGGGAAGATTTGTAAATCTCTGAAGTTGTACAGAAATTTATATGTTGAGGCTATTTTCAGGAAAGACTATTGCATGGCTTTCTTAAAATGATCTATGGGCAACAACAAATGACTTTACAATGGTAGCCTTTCAGAATTATATTCTTTTTTATTCTGCTGCTCATACATTTCCTTATACCTAACTGTCTTTTCAGTTGAATCCTGAAGAAATTTTGATTTTCTGTTTTTCTCTCTCCTGTTGACCATAGTATCCAGGGGTCTTTTTTCTTTATACTCCCATAAAATAAGTTTTAAAAAATTCAGATGTAAAAGATTATGTTTAGGAAATTTTTCCAACATTTTGGTTTCTTGTGGGTCAGGATTAGTAAAACACTGCAAAATCACTTTCTGTTTAATCGGTTAAAATTGTCTGATTCAGGAAAAAGTAGCTGTGTTTTAGACAAAGAACACTAAAATCAACTGGTACAAAAGTAGAATTTGTGTAAATATATTTCCTTTTTGAAAGACTTTAAGAGTTTGTTGGAGTCTCCCAAGTCTGTAGAGGGGATTACGGTATATGAAACATCTCTTCTTTTCGTTTCCCTCCTCCACACTCAGGTGCTACAGCCATGGTGCCTCCGGGGCCATCTATCCCCATAAACATTTTTAGGGAGTTCAAGTCAGAACCAACATGATTGGGTGATTTTTTTCTTGGTTTGGGGGGTTTTCGAGACAGGGTTGCTCTGTGTAGTCTTGGCTGTCCTGGAATTCACCCTGTAGATCAGGCTGGCCTCAAACTCACAGAGATCCTCCTGCCTCTGCTGGGATTAAAGGTGTGCACCACCACTGCCGGGCAATGATTAGTATTCAGTGCGTAGTAGACCGCTTGCCTACATTGTTCGAGAGCCTGGCTTTACTTCCTAGCATGGACAAGAGAGACAGAAAAAACACAGACAGATACTGACTGACTCTAAATCAAGACTTGGTAAGGGTTTCTTTTGTCAATTTATCCACAAATTCCTTGTTTTTGAAACCACTTAATACTGGATTTAAAAATTATCTTATTTATTTAAGAATCACAGAAACTTTGGTAATCCGAGAAAAGCAATCCTACATATGTGGTGTTGGACTGTGCTACTTTTTAGTGGGAAACTGAACAAACATTATTTCCTTATAACATGAATGTGACGCCTTGTTCAGTTTCACAGAGGTCTGGCCCAGACCAGTGTTAGATGTTAAAAGGAGACTTATTCCTGATAATTGTTTTCAGATTTAGAAAATACCAGCAATATTCTTGAAGAATGAACTTTTTGTTTTGTTGTTTTTTGTTTGTTTGTTTTTCGAGACAGGGTTTCTCTGTGTAGCTCTGGCCGTCCAGGAACTCCCTCTGTAGACCAGGCTGGCCTCTAACTCAGAGATCTGCCTGACTCTGCCTCCTGAATGCTGGGATTAAAAGTGTGCCCCACCACCACCCAGCCAAGAATGAACTTTTGTGTTAATTAAAATAAGCAAATCTATTGGGACTATTATCTGGTAATATATTCCTCATGTAAACAGTAGATCCATGAAATTAAAAGTTGCTAGATAATGTCACTGGGAAGATAAACTTTTACAGAGTGGAATGTAAATGTTATCCATAGAGATATCTATAGTGTAAGTGGAAGAAATTATTAGAATGGATTGATAGCTGGATATTTTAGTTAATGAGTATCAAATCTCAAGTTGGCTACTGTTGGTGTCAACTCATCTTTTCAGAACTTCTCATCTGCTTTTGTTTCTTGATAGTGGTGACCATGAATATTAAAATCTTAGCATCTTGGTAATGAGAGATTTATACTAAGATAATGTTCTTAACTTTGGAAAGTGAGGTCAGAAGTTGTTTTGCTGTTGTTGCTGCTGGTGGTGGTGTGTGTGTTTGTCTGTGTGTATACATATGTATACAATCACTATATGTACTTAAGAGAATAAAAAAATGTAATATATAACTCCCCCCAGTCAGTATTCTGTCATTACTTAGGTAAAATTGAAGAACAGGGAAGTCAGGGAACTGCAGAAATAAAGATTAGCACTAACTCTTTGTAGCCAGTGTCACCTGTGAAGGACGTTTCTCTGACTTTCCTTCAGTCACAGTGCAGCATCCTTCGGTGGGAGCAGAGTGTCTGCAGAGTCATAGCTGCTCTTTCCTTGTGACGTTCTTCTGTGGGCTTCTTCACAGAGCTGACACACACGGAAATGCTGCATTCTGCCAAAGGAGTAAGCACGCCCCAGAAAAGGAGAATTTAGACATGGAAGTTGACTCAGTTCTTCTTTGTGTTCCTTTTCAAACATGCTAAGAAAGTGAAATTGAGTGTCAATTTTTGTTTAGTGATGATAGAGGCCATGGCATTTGTCTGTAAGTACAACATTATTTTTACTAAAGATATCTCTAAGGAAAGCTTTTCATTGAATTTTGAGAGGTTAGTTCCTTTAAAATATTTGTTTGTAAAATAAATAGCATCATCTGTGCCTCCTTTCCACTAGAAACATGTGAGTAGACCAGCCTGGTCTACAGAGCTAGTTCCAGGACAGCCAGAGCTGTTACACAAAGAAACCCTATCTTGAAAAACCAAAAAAACCAACCAAACAAAACCATGTGAGTCCTTTTACTAAACTGAGTATGAACAAAGTTTTAAATGCATAATTCCATGTATCTGGGATGTGTGTGTCTAAAGGTGTTCTCACTTCTCAAATTGCTAAACCCATTTTCTTTCTTTTTTTTTTTTGTTTTTTTGTTTGTGTTTTGTTTTGTTTTGTTTTGTTTTTTTTGAGACAGGGTTTCTCTGTGTAGCTTTGCGCCTTTCCTGGAACTCACTTGGTAGCCCAGGCTGGCCTCCAACTCACAGAAATCCGCCTGGCTCTGCCTCCCGAGTGCTGGGATTAAAGGCGTGCACCACCACCGCCCGGCTAAACCCATTTTCTTAACCCCATTTTTGTGTTTGAGTGGTATGTACAAAATGAAATGTATTATTTTTACCTGTTATTTTCATTTTTCATCTAGACCCAAACCTTGATGTAAGTGTTCTGTCTCTAACAAACTATTCTTTCCCAATAACTGAGCATTCTTAAACATCTTTATATTGGCAGCAGGTACTTAGTCTCAGTAATTTTCCTAAAATGTGTGTGTGTGTGTGTGTGTGTCATGTACGTAGCATTGGGTTTGTTTGAGATGATCCCATATAGACATTGTTCTGAAGAATTTCCTCAGAGTGCTTTTCCTGGTGGCATTAGATAACAATACAGTGTTATCAGCCTTTAATATTATTTACATATTCACATATTACTTACATAATTTAAACGAAGCATTTTCAATGCCAGTGCTTATCTCCAACCCCGCCCAGTATCGTAGTGTCTTTGTTTCATATGGACAGAGCCACTGTATTTCCTTTTCATTATTGAAAAGTTTATTAATCTTACCATGAACTCTCTTTAGACCTTTCATATCTGAAAATTATAATTAACATTTACTCCAATAACATTGTCTGTTTGCTAATATTAGTTCCTAATGCCTATCAGTCAATATTTCCCACACTGATAAAGATTAAATTTTTTTCCAGTGTTGGGGATTGAACTCAGGGCCTTGTGCATGTTAGGCAAGAATAAAAAACATTAGTAATCAGTGCTAAAAGAACAACAGAATCAGATATCTTGTAGTATTGAAGTTGTATGTAGCTAAAAGTTTTCCTGTGCTCGCCGGCACCAAGGTCCCACAGCCACTTATAAAATTCCTGTGTCCTGCCTGGTCCTGCAGCCACTCAGACCCAAGTAAACACAGAGGCTTATATTATTTTTAAACTATGGCCATGGCAGGCTTCTTGCTAGCTAGCTCTTATATTTATATCTATAAATCTATACTTCGCCATGTGGCTCATGGCTTATTGGTATCTTTACATCTTGCTTCTGGTGGTGGCGGCTGGCATTATCTCCTTGCCTCTCCTTTCTTTTCCTGTCTGTTTTGACTTCCTGCCTGCCTCTAAGCTGCCTTGCATAGGCCAAATAGCTGTATTTATCAACCAGTCAGAGCAACACATATTCACAGCACATAGAAAGATGTCCACAGCAGTTGTAATGAGTAGAGTTCTTCCACTATGAAAGCATATTCTTTAATTTTCATAGGTTTTTAGACTTGGGCTAGGGATGTATCTTAGTGATGGAATGCTTTCGTGTGAAGCCCTGGGTTTGGGGTCCTGGGTAGGCTTCTTTACCCCAGCACTGGGACAGCATAGGACCTCACACATAGGAGGAGGGTTCTACCACTGACCTCTGCACCCTCAGTTCAGAGCATGGCTCCTAATCTGAGGTCGCAGATCAGACTTGTCTGTAGGGATTAATAAATAGGCTATGCCTTGGTACTACTTAGGTTTTTCACTGGTTTTAATCAATGCCAGGTCTCAAAAATTATATGTATGTACATACAATGTATATAAGTGAATATGTGCCTAAATTGCAGATACATTTTTATTTATTGAAAATCATGTGACCATCTTGGAATATAGGATTTATATCTCTTCTCTGCCTTTTGGCTGCCATGAAGTATATAATATAAAAATTTTATGTGGTTTTATTTATTATAAAAATCCTCATGTAAAAATGGCCACATTCTCAACTGAAGTCCTTTTGGCTATCATAGTTACTCATTAGGCAGATTTTCTTTGACTGGTATCTTTACTGACACCACACAGAAATAGTTTCTAAACACACTGCAGGATTTGGACACATGAAGATAATTCTTTTAGTGTCAAATAAAAAGACACAAATTCAGCGGTATATATCTTTCCGTAATGCATAAAGCAAGATGAAAGTCACAGATTCAATATTCTTTTCTCTATGATACAGTTTTCATGTTAACTTTGAAAATACATATCTTGCATATATTAGCATAACAATAGCCAGATTTCATCATTTGAGAAATTAGGCAAAGTGGTACATGCACATGGTTCCAATTACTTGGGAGACTGAGATGGACAGATCACCTGGGCTGAGAAGTTCAGGATCAGCCTGGACAATGTAGTAAGACTTCCATTTCAAAAATGAGTAAATAATTTTCAAAGTTTACTGTTAAAGAAGGGCTGCTGCTGTGTGTTTCCTTCATAATGGCTTCCTAGTAACTTTCATGGAATAGTTACAACGTGTTTCACTGCTTTATAGTGCTGTGGTAAATTAGCAATGTAACATGAGACTGAGAACAGCGAGGATTTAGCTGAGATTGAAATACAAACTATTTTTAAAAGAAGTCTTGCCAGGCAGTGGTGGTGACTCAGAGACAGGCAGATCTCAGTGAATTTGAGGCCAGCCAAGTCTACAGAGTGGGTTCCAGGACAGCCAGGACTGTTATATAGAGGATCCTTGTCTCGGAAAACAAAAAACAAACAAACAAAAGAGAAGTCTTATTCCAATTAAGATTTTATTTAAGTAATATATTCTGTTGACCTTATATTAAAATTACAGGCTCTTTGATAGTGTAGTCAAGTTGAGAATTAGGCTTTAATGTTCCTTTTGTGTGTGTGTGTGTGTGTGTGTGTGTGTGTGTGTGTGTGTGTGTTGGTTTTTGGGACAGATTCTCACTGTATAGCCTTGGCTGGCCTGGAAGTACCTATGTCAACTAGGTTGGTCTCAGACTCAGAGATCCATCTGCCTCTGCCTTCCAAGTGCTGAGATTTTCAAGAATATACATAATTATTTTGCTCCTCAGAAGTAATTCTGGCAGGGAGTTATCAGTAGTTAAATTTACTTGAAAATAGCTTAAACTCATATTATATTGGAACTAAAGAAAAGAATTTTTGGAAGTTTAAATGTTTTATTAGGTAATCCCTAATGACTTGCATATAGTTTTATACTCCTTCCAAAATTATGGTATGTTACAGTGGCTTTTTTTTTTTTTTAAGACAGGATTTCTCTATGTAGCTCTGACTATCCTGGAACATGCTCTGTAGACCAGGCTGGCCTTGAACTCACAGAGATCTACCTGTCTTTGCCTCCCAAGTGCTGGGACTAAAGGTGTGAACTACCACCACCAGCTTACAATGACTCATATTGCTAAAAGCCTTTTACATTTTGGACACTTTTTTCTCCTATTCTGCCTTTTACTGCTCATAGACATCACCACAAGCATTTTATATGTAGTTACTGCTACTTAAAGTCAGGTTTACATAAGAAAACTCTTTAGGAAGCCTCGTGACTTTCTGCCAGATTCTTTTACAGGATGAACTTCCCTTTCTCCATCAGTTTGCTTTTGTACAGTTGGAGAAAAAAAAATATCAAAACACACTCTGGATAGCCGTTTTCTATCAAATTCATTGTTAAATTAAGGCAAAATAAACATTTGATGAGTTTGACAGTTTTTCTGGGACTCAGATTAATTAGAAGCATTTCAGATTTAACAAGGTGACAGTTTCTTGATTATGTGAATATACACTAGTTCAGAAGGGTTAGCTGAACATTGAAAATGACTTGCTTAAAAACAAAGTACTTAGTAGCTGAGTGTGGTGGTACACCTGTAATCCTGATGCAGGAGTATTGTCTCAAGTTTGTGGGCTACCCTGGGCTATAGAATGAAGTCTGTCTCTGTGTCTGTGTGTGTGTCTGTCTGTCCCCCACCGCAAAACCTTAGAAATTGTGCTGCTAGTTACTATTTAAGGAGTCGTGTGTTTATCTTAAGATGTCCCTTTTCGTTTGTTCCACTGGAATTGGTTGCATGAACAAAAAGAGTAATAATAAGCCTCTTCATGTTGAATTATTGACTTGTAAACTGTGACTCATTGAGTTTTTGTATGAAAAAGGGGTTCAAAGTTGAGCAAAGCAAATTTTAGACTTTATAAGGATGTAAATAACTTTAATTAGCATTCTGATAACAAAATTACTGTTTGGTACAATTGATTCTGCTTTCATTCTGAATTTAAATATACAAGGTGTATTTTGTTTTGTCATATAAATATTTTTAAGAACTTCAGTGAATGTATATGAGTTAATGTTTGATTTGTTTCTGTATAGTATAATCAAAAACAGTTGAAAGTTTCGCACTTTGTTAGTCCCTTGGAAATTTATACTGTAATGTTTTTTAAGAATGTACATTTATTTTGTACATAATAAATTAGCTTTGTATATGACAGCGGGTTTGAATCAAATAAAAAGATGGCATTACTTCCGTCATTTGGTTGCGGTTCTCAGTTCATGGAGTGTGACCAGAATCTGCAGTGCCTGCTCAGTTCTTTGAGTAGACAAAGAACTGAACGCAGTCGTTAGTAAACAGAAATCCAGGAACTATTTGTTTCTCGGAAGGGAATCTCCTGTGATCTGCACAAGGTGAGTATTAATGTTATTTCATCAGGCTCTGTTATTCACAAAGACTTTGATTTTAAATCATCCCAAAAACATTGTTCCAGTGTTTTCTCAATAAGCAGTCATCCTAATTTTCATGTTTTGTTAACCAGATAATGGATTCAGTTTTTTAAAATTTCACTTTCATAATCAAAATATTTTATGCATTAGCCTTTCAATTTTATCCACCTAACTCTTAAACCCTGGACTTTAAACCTGATGGACAGGTGTTCTGCTCTTGAGCTACACTCCCAGCCTTCCTTCATGCATCAGCTTTGTTACAGCAGCGTGACAAATGCCTCAGCTTCACAACAGTAGTGAACAGTAACTTCGGGACCTTGAGCTGGTCACAATACTACATTTTAGGGACGGTTCTTCACCAGAATTAGAAACTTTCTGCACGAATTCATCAAGAATCCTAAATCGGTGCACAAAGCCAGGCTAATGGCAAGATTAGTCAAAACTGCCTTTTTTTTTTTCAATCCTTAAGACCATATCAGGCGCTGGGCGGTGGTGGCGCACGCCTTTAATCCCAGCACTCGGGAGGCAGAGGAGGCAGAGGCAGGCGGATCTCTGTGAGTTCGAGGCCAGCCTGGGCTACCAAGTGAGTTCCAGGAAAGGCGCAAAAGCTACACAAGAGAAACCCTGTCTCGAAAAACCAAAAAAAAAAAAAAAAAAAAAAAAGACCATATCAGGTATCAGATAAATGTTTTCAAATGGTAATAAAACTTACATTTTCTTGTCATTTAATATCACATCAGTTAACTGTAAACAGAGGCAGATCTCTGTCCTGTACACCCCCGCAGGCGCTTCCCAAATTACCATACAGAGGCTTGTATTAGTTATAAGTACTTGGCCAATGGCTCGGGCTTGTTACTAGCTCGTACATCTAAATTAACCCATTCCTATTCATCTGTGCATCAACACATGGCTCTTGACTTACAGGTCCTTGGCATCTTGCTCCTTGGGCAGCTGGCTGGCTGGCTGGCATCTGTCTTGACTCCACCCTTCTTCATCTTCATCTTCAGTTTGATTGTACCACCTAACTTGATTCTGCCTCACCATTGGTCAAACAACTTTATTATCAACCAGTGAGAGCAACACATAGTCACAGCGTACAGAAGGACCATCCCACTGCAGTTAACAAAGTCATAATTTTGTGCTTTGGGGCTTATTTCTTAAAAAGATTGCAAAAACAAAAAACAAAAAAACCACCCAAATGATGCTGTTGCAATAACAATCCCCATCTTATTATTTATTTTAAAAAGAACTGAATCCTGGCAATGGTGGTGCACACCTTTAATCCCAGTACTTGGGAGGCAGAGGCAGATGGATCTCTGTGAGCTGAAGCCAGCCTGATCTACAGATCTAGTTTCAGGACAGCCAGGGCAGTTACAGAGGGAAACCCTGTCTCACATTAAAAAAAAAAAAAAAAAACAACTCGAGAGTTGGCTCAGCAGTTAAGAATACTTGTTGCTCTTACAGAGGACCCAAGTTCAATTCCCAGTACCCACATAGTGACTCACAGCCGTCAGTAACTCCAGTCCCCAGGGGTCTGATGCCCTCTTCCAGGCATGCACTCATACACATAAAATAATAACATACATATTTTTCAGAAAGGTTTCTCAGAGCCTGTAGTGATACCAACCAGTACACAGGATGGTTGTTGAATCCTGGTTTAACGACATTGACGGGGCTGGGGAGATGACTGGGTAGGTAGAGCACGTCCGACTGGAGTTGGGGTCCCCAGCACCAGATAGGCTGGCAGTGGGCCTGTGATGCCAGCTCTGGAGAGTGCAGAGACAAAGGGTCTCTGCAGCAAACTGACAAGCTAGACCAGCCAGATAGGTGGACTCTGGATTCAGTTGTGAGCAGCTGCCTCAGTGAATAGAGTGATTGAGGAAGGCTGCTAACATCACACACACATGAACACGCAGCCTTTCCACACATGAATGTGCTCACACATACAAAGAAAACATTCGTCAATCATAAATACATAAACTAATCGGAAGAAGTCCTCTTCAATATACTGTATTTCCAATAGGATTTTATTAATTTTTTTAGTTTTGAATTGTTTTTGTGTGTCACAATCTCACACTTTAGTCTAAGGTGGCCTGGAACTCACCATGTACCCATGGCTGGCTTCACTCATAATAATCCTGCCTCGACCTTTTGTGTGCCAGATTACTGGTGTGAACCACTATTGGCTTATCATTTTACTTAGGTATAATATTTATCTAATTCTATATAATTTCAGGCCATAGAGTTAGTAATAAATTGTGATGTTACTTTGACCCCAAAGAAATAATTCATATTGATTTTAAATATTTTGAATTTTAAAATATTTTATAAGAACTTAATTTTTTAAATATTTAAATTTTTTAAGTAGGAGTTTTAAAACACCTAAGAATTTAGAATCACAAAACTGAAAACTTTGCTGTTGTCATTTGAGATAGGTCTCACCATATGGCCCAAGATAACATAGAACTCACATAGGCTGGCCTTGAACCTTTGGCAACCCTCCTGCCTCTGACTCCTGAGTGCTGGTATTATGTGCATGTACCTCCATGCCTGGCTCTGAAACTTATTTTTTAAATTCAGTGTGAGTATGTACTGAAGTATGTAAACATGTTCTCAAGGGGGAAGCCATGTCTGTGTTAAAGGTTTTACGAGGCTGAGTGATCAGAACTTTGTAATTGTGGGCAATTGGAATGGTAGAGATGCAGTCAAAATTATCTCAGGCTATGTTCAGTCTCCTTAGTTGCCCACCTTTGTGCCTGACCTGGTATCTTTTCAACTAGGTAAATTAAGTAAAACTTGTATTATACCAGGAGCCTCCAACCCAAAAGCTAAGAATGACATCAGAAACTAGTAGTTTCCCCAGCTTTGCGGTAACTAGTTGTCTTAATTTTCTGTTGCTGTGACAAAGCACCAGGATCAAAAGCAACTCATAAGAGGAAGCATTTAATTGGACTTGTGGTTTCAGAGGGTTAGAGTCCATGATGACAGAGAAAAGGCTGCAGAAATAGCTCAGAGCTCACAGAGGCAGAGAGAACTAATTGGGAATGGGTGGGGCTGGCTGCTTTTGAAATTGCAGAGTTCAACTCCAGTAGGGCAACACCTAATCCTTCCCAGACCCACCAACAAGGAGCCACATATTCAAACAGTGGCCTGTGGAGTCCACTGGTGTTTTTTTTTTTTTTTTTACTCTTTTTCTCTTTTGGCTCTTTAGGGGGCCTACCACCCAGCTCCCAAAGAAATACACAAACAGAGGCTTACTCTTATGAATGCCTGGCCTTAGCTTGGCTTGTTTCTAGCCAGTTTTTCTTAAATTGTCCCATCTACCTTTGTCAGTAACCATTATCAGGAGCTATTGCTACAGGATTATGGAGTAAGAATTCAGCTGTCATTTACAAGGTCAACCCACCAGAACCCTTGGATTAAGCCAAGACGTGAGATGTGTTAGAGTTATCGCCTTTTGAATGAACTGGCTGTTTCTTGTTGTAGACTTCTTGTGCAGTTACAGCTATGGTATCGCCTCATTACCATACATTGTCATAGAATGTGTATATATAATCTCATGATTACATCTCAATCTTATGGGCACATATATCCGTGGATGGTCAGGAAGATGACTCTTATCTGTATAATTTTGATATATAGAAAATATACTAGGAGATGCTTCATACCCAGATCTATTGTCTCACGAGACTATAGACTCTTAAAGCCTGCTTTGTCCCTTTTCCTCAGACTAATGAAAATAACAATCTCACCTCAGTCTAACACAAACTGCACGCATTTAGCTCATTTTTACTTCAGAGCAAGTTCAAACTAGACTAAAGGCCTTTGTAAATAGATGGGTAAAAACACTTGCTGTACAAGTCTGATGACTTTCCATCCCCAGAAATCATGGTAGAAGGAGAAAACTTGAAATTTGTCCTTTGACATCCACTTGCTCACCATTCATGTGGGCAACTACAATCTCTCTCTCTCTCTCTCTCTCTCTCTCACACACACACACACACACACACACACACACACACAAGGTTGGAGTAAAAGAACCTATAATTGCTGATGGCCAGCCATCAAGGGAAATCCTCCTTGGCAAATTTTAGCCGAGAAAACCAACAAAGCTTGTGGATTTACTGTTATTCAATAAATTTTGACACAATATAAAAATACAGACATGTTTCTGATTCTGACATGCTCACAGTTTGAATCATTACCATATTTAAATTCTTTTTTATAAAAGAGGTAACAATTTCTTTTTTTTTTTTAAAGATTTATTTATTTATTATGTATACAGTGTTCTGTCTGCATGTATCCCTGCAGGCCAGAAGAAGGCACCAGATCTCATTACAGATGGTTGTGAGCCATCATGTGGTTGCTGGGGATTGAACTCAGGACCTTTGGAAGAGCAAGCAATACTCTTAACCTCTGAGCCATCTCTCCAGCCCAAGAGGTAACAATTTCAATATGTGAATATTTACAATATGCCAGAAGTTTAACCTGGTCAAGCCAAGACAAAAATTGTGGGTATCAGTGCAAAACTTGTGAAAGTATATACTATATATGGTTATTAAGCTAATTTTAAAGCCTTAAAACACAGAAAGAAGTGGTAGATAGCTACTTGTCTCTGGCATTGTGTGCTGCTGGGAACACACCCAGAACTGTCTGTTAAAGTGCTCCACCACTGATCTATATTCATTCTCATGGTTTTAGACGGGCTCCATTTTTGAACCTTGCCTCTGTGGATACAGTTCAGAGGGCATCAGGCTAGAAGATAGTTTAAGACTAAAAAATCTTGAGGGTCTCAGATACCTAGCAGGTACAGGCATGGTTTTGATCCCTGACACCAGGAAGGGTGAGGTCCAGATGCTATGGGAGATTGGTTCCTAAAGTTATTGCTTTATGGCTACATTGTGCATTTCAAAATTTTTTCTGGTGTTGATCCAGACCATCATTTTGATGGGAAATAAAAACAAACCCTTGAAACATTTCAGGGCAGTTTTAAATACATTCAGAGAGTTGAAAGTACAGCTTTTGCTGTGTGTGTGTGGTGGTACATGCTTATCATTCCAGCTACTTGCAAACTAAGGCAAGATCATGGTTGGTGTGAGTTTTGCAACTCTCGGGAAAGGTATCCTGACTACTCGGGTAGTCAGGTGACACCTTGAGCTGCTAAGACAGCTCTGACGGCTGGAGCTGTGATGAGACGGCTCAGCCCTGGAAGGTGAGGTATTCCGGATACCTCGAGCTGCTTAGGACAGCTCAGCCCTGGAGGTATCCTGGATGCCTTGAGCTGCTTAGGACAGCTCTGCCGACTGGAGCTGCAATGAGACAGCTCAGCCCTGGAAGGGAAGGTATCCTGACTGCTCTGGAGAGTCAGGCCTGGAGCTGCTAGGACAGCTCAGCAGGGAAGGGTATCCTGACTGTTCCAGAGTCAGGCTATACCTGGTGTGGTGGGGGATGGTCTCCCCGCAGGATATGGCAATCCTGCTCCTCTCCCGGAGAGGCACTACAGCTGAGCTTTACTCAGCACCCACTTAAGGGGGCTTCCTAGCAGAGCTCTGTTTCTCTGGCCTAAGATGTTGCTTTTTGCTTCACTCTGCAAAAGAGGAAACCCCTGCAGAAATGTAGCAATCTTGTCCTGCTCCAGAGAAAAGGGTTACTTTTTCAGCTCCCCCTGTCCACTATGGGATGTCTCAGCAAGTTTCTTCTGTTCAGCTCCCTCTTGCTCAGTCCACTGAGGGACATCTCAGCAAGGATCTATTCAGCTCCTCTTTGCTGTGCTATGGGACGTCGCAGCAAGGTTTTTCTCTGCACCAGTGAATGAAGATCTTCACACCCAAAACACGTTTGAGAAAGAGATTTGGGAAGTAGTTCCGGAAGAGTAGCTGCCCCTACCAGGGTGGAGAGAACAGCCCACAACTAACTGGCCAGGCAGGGCAGTTTATATAGGATGTCTTGGGGGCGAAGTCAACCAGGGATTGGTTAGTTTATCTGCCCAGGGATTGGTCCGTTTAGTGGGCTAGGGGCAGAGATGGCCCTGATTTCAGAGCCAAACTCTGTTTCTTTCACTGGCCTTTCTTGGCTTTTTGACACTAATTCTAAGGCCAGGACATATTTCTTTCATTGACTCTGATTCTAGGGACCAAGAGTGTTTCTTTGGTACTGGTTTCAGAGTCAGGGCATGTTTCCTTGGTTCTGGATTTAGTGATAAAGTGTTCCTTTCTCTAGCTCAGGTCTCAAATCCAGGCTGTGTTTCTTTCCCTGGTTCTGGGTGCCAGGGCCAGGGTGCTACTTTCCTGCTCTGTGATTGGTTGGTTTCACAGCTCAGTTGGCCAGGGACAGAGATGGCTCTGATCTCACTGAGTTTCTTTAGCCAGCCCCCTTTTCCTACAGTTTGCGGCCAGCTTAAGCAACATAGACAACTTTGTCTCAAAACAGGAAGAAAAAAAAAGTGATTTCCACCAAATGAAATCTTGGGTAGCAGTATTTGTCACAAACTTCAAAGATGTGGCATTTTCAATGAGGTTCCTGTTTAAGCAGTCATCTTTTATTATAAGAGCTCTAAATGCAACCCAGGATGGTTTCTCTTGCCAAATTGCCATCTGACACTTTGATATTCAAGCTATAAAATCTATACATTGTTTTAGGACGCTTTCACTAAATGTGTGCCAATAGATTGCAGATTTTGCCTTACATTAATCCATGTTAAAAACTTCTGAAATAGGGCTGGAGAAATGGCTTAGAGGTTAAGAGCACCAACTGCTCTTCCAGAGGTTCTGAGTTCAATTCCCAGCAACCACATGGTGGCTCACGACCATCTGTAATCTGGTGCCCTCTTTTGGTCATACATGCTGTATACATAATAAATTAATAAATCTTAAAAAAAACTTATGAAATAAGATAGAAGGCTCTTAAGGTACAGTAATGCTATCAAGTAATGCTGGAAATACTGAAGTACACAGCACTCAGTGCTTTCATTGGACATCCAGTATTATCACACTCCTGACAACTCTGTATGTGGTTGGAAATGACTAAACCCTTGATTCTCTCGCCCCCACCTCCTGAGCGCTGGGATGACAACTGTGTGACACTATGTTGCTGGCGACTGAAGCCAGGACTTCGTGAACACTAGGAAACACTCCACCAACCCATCTACCTCCCCAGCCTCCGGTTTCCAGAAGGCGGGGCTTGGAAAATGCAAGGAATTTACTGCAAATCAGAATTAACAGCCAGAAGTCCTACCCTACCCATAGTCTGCCACGGTGGCACAAGCCTCTAATTCTTGCCCTAGAAAGGCTAGATAGAGGCTGGACGATTCTCTGTCGGTTCCAGGGCAGCCCGGTCTACATAGTTTCAAGCTAGCCAGGGCTGCACAGTGATACCCTGTCTCAAAACCAAATCAGCCACAACCACATTTACTAGAATGCTTTTCGAGAAACAAGGAGCATCAAGCGGTGCTTAACTCTGCAGCCACGCAGGGGTCCAGGTTGGATTGGCCTGGGTCACGAGTCTCATTCCGGCTTTCTGCACGCCGCCTGGTTTCTGCAAACCGCCCCTAGACAGACCCGAGTGGGACCCTGGCCTTGAGGTTTCCGTGTTGACTCCCGGGCCGTGGCTGGGGCAGGACAAGGGGTGACGCCCAGTGCGGGCGGGCGGGCGAGCGGGGCGGGGCGAGCGCGGCTCCCATTCGCCGGCCGCCGCCGAGCCGACTCCCCAGCCGCGGCGCCGCCTGCCGAGCGCAGGGCCCGGGACCGCGCCGCGGGCGGAAGCATGCTGGACTTCGCCATCTTCGCCGTCACCTTCCTGCTGGCGCTGGTGGCCGCGGTGCTGTACCTCTACCCGGTAACCGCCGGCTCGGGGCTCGGGGGAGGGGTGCGCCTGCGCGGACCTGGGCCCGGGGAGGGGGAGCGCTGGCGGGAGGGGCACGTGGCACCGCCCCGGAGGGCCTGCCCCGTGCGCGTGCGCGCTCCCCCCACTTGGCGACCCGGCCGGTCCTGCGCGGGGACCCGGGACCGGGGAGCGGGGCGCGGGGTTCTGGTTGTCCTGGGCGGCCCCGCGTACCCCATTCGGCGCTGCTGTCTTCTTGTGGGGGGCCTTTTGCGGTCCTGACGCCCTCAAACCACAGTCCCCTTGGCTACGGCATCCGGGGAGGGACTCCTGGCCATCTTTCCCTAGCTGCCCCCTGCATCTGTCCCTGCTGCATCCTTGTTGGAATGGGCGAGGCCGTGCTCGCCCGGATGCTCGCTAGGGCCAGGGCCGTAGGCAGCCACCCCCTCCTCACCCCCATTCCCCCCCATACCCCGGGTCTCCCAGACTTTGTCCTCCTGTCCCTTTCAGAGGGGAAGCTCTCAAAACTCCCGAGTCAGTGGTTAAGGATCATCCTTAAATCGTGTACGTTGTGCATACCTGAAATCCCGGCCCTGGGGAGGTGACCCAGGAGGATGGGAGCTCAAAGCTCACCCTGGACTCCATCAAACCCTGTCTCAACCCCCTCCCACCCCAAATGTGTACAAAGTTTATGGAAAAGTGGAAAGGTAGTGAACAGCCCCAGGTAGACTGATTACTGGCGGTGGAAATGCCCCTTAGAAGCGTCCGTCCAGAGCTGGTGAATGGATTAGACTAATGCCGAAAACGAATTCCTGGACTCATGAGAAACAAAACATGCATATGAAGAAGGCGAGAGAGCACACTGTGTCCTAGCAAGCGAGATCCATGTGGCTAGAGCCGATTTAAAACCAGACAGGGAGGGTGGACGGATGTAAGCGGAGAGGCCGTTTTAAGGACTTTCAATGTTCTACTGGAGGGTTTCAATAGACAAGTGGCAGTTTTAGTTTAAAGAAAAGCTGGGAATGATGTCTTTCTTCGGCCTATAATCCTAGCACTCGGGAGGTAGAGGCAGGAGAGTGTGAAGGGTTTCCTCCAATCCAGAGCCAAGACCAGCCTGGATCACCCGAGACCTTGATTTAAATGTTAAATTTTATATACTAGAAATGATGGAGTTTCTGTAATAATAAGGAAGAGAAAAATGTCTTGAATTCATTCCTTTTACCTGAATGCAAATCTTTGAATCAAGGGATTTTCAGATTTAAAACAGTAGTTTGAGAGCTGTGCATGCAGCTACTCAGAGCTCAGGTGGGAGGTCCTTGAGTTTGGAACCACCTTGGGCAATGTAGTGAGATCCCACTTGAGAACAACCCTCATTTTATTAGGTCAGTTTTATGAGACTCATTCTGGCTGCTGTGTTAAGAATGGACCATAATTATAGGGCTGAGGCAAGGGTAGGAGCAGAGAACAGTTGGAAAGATGGAGTATTTTGGTGAGAGATGGTGCTAGCTTGGACCCCAGGTGACACTGGAAAGAACCACAACTTTGTGACGATAAAGCCAGTGAAACTGGATATAAAATGTGAGCCTAAGAGACTCTGGAAGAAAAACACTTTTTTCCCCCCTAGTAGATGGGAGAATGGATTTGACCCCAGGGAAAGTGAGGATTTTGTGTAGTTTTTATTTTGGGGAGAGTTAGTGAGGTTTCATAGGGATCAGAAGTTTGGTGTGATTAAGCCAGGTTTGAGACGCCTGTTAGACATCTGTTGTAGAATATTATTTTAAGGTGTGTTACTTTTTTTTTTTTTTTAAGATTTATTTATTTATTATGTACACAGTGTTCTGCCTACATGTACACCTGCAGGTCAGAAGAGGGCACCAGATCTCATTACAGGTGGTTGTGAGCCACCATGTGTTTGCTGGGAATTGAACTCATGACCTCTGGAAGAACAGCCAGTGCTCTTAACCTCTGAGCCATCTCTCCAGCCCCAAGGTGTGTTACTTTTTGTTTATGCACTGTAACATTTGTTTCATGATGGAGAGATGTGTTTGATTAAATAAAATTCACCTGCGGTCAGGAGGCTGAGTCAGCAATTGGCTGACAGGAAGTGGTAGGGAGGAGACAGGTGGAGAAATTGTGCGTGTGTTTGCTTTTTTGAGACAGGGTTTCTCTGTTCAGCTTTGGAGCCTGTCCTGGATCTCGCTCTGTAGACCAGACTGGCCTCAAACTCACAGAGATCTCCTGCCTCTGCCTCCTGAGTGCTGGGATTAAAGGTGTGCACCACCACTGCCTTGGAGAAGGGGTTTATAAGGAGGGGCGAGGAGAAGCATGAGGGATTTTTGAAGGATGAGAGCAAGGAGGTGAGCTACTTGCTATTCAGCCTCGGAAGAGCAGAATTCCACCTTAACCTTTGAATCTTGAGTTCTTTAGAGGGACGGAGGCTTTAGTGAAGTTCCCTGGTAGTTTTACAAGAGTCGGAGTTTGAGGGAACAGATTTCCCTCGGGCTACGGCCCTTGCGGCCTGACCGCTGCTGGTAGTGGTGGGGTTGCCGTTGCTGATTCAGCAGCAACCATTAAATAAAGGACAACAGACATCCAAGTGGGGTGGGAGACAGACATCAAGGACTCCGTCTTGAGTTTTAAGGTAAAAGATGAGACTAGAGAGAGTTTGGGACTGCCAGTGTATAGATTATATTTAAACTTGGAAATTGTTCCAGTCTCCTGGGGAATTGAGCTAGCTAGCAGAGAAGAGGTCCAGGGTCTCAGCCCTGAACTTGCTGTACATAGAGGCTGAAGAAGGAATTGGGGAAGGGCAGAAGGGAGCTTCAAAGAGTCCCGAGGAGTGGCAGCCAGACCAAAGAAAGGCGAAAAATAATCAGTTAAGTCAAATGTGGCAAAATGTGCCAAGGAGGCTCAGGTGTGAGAATTTAGTAATATTGGTCATCAGAGATGAGCAGTTCCAGTGGAAGGATGGGATGATGACCTGACCTAGTGGACTTGTCAATGGAATGGTGATGACCTGACCTAGTGGACTGGTCAGTGGATGATGGTGATGACCTGACCGTAGTAGACGGGTCAGTGGATGATGGTGATGACCTGACTGTAGTGGACGGGTCAGTGGAATGATGGGTGATGACCTGACCTAGTGGACTGGTCAGTGGAAGGATGGTGATGACCTGACCATAGTGGACGGGTCAGTGGAATGGTGATGACCTGACCATAGTGGACGGGTCAGTGAATGATGGTGATGATGACCTGATCGTAGTGGACGGGTCAGTGGATGATGGTGATGACCTGACTGTAGTGGACGGGTCAGTGGAATGATAGGTGATGACCTGACCATAGTGGACGGGTTAGTGGATGATGGTGATGACTTGACCATAGTGGACGGGTCAGTGGAATGATGGTGATGACCTGACCGTAGTGGACGGGTCAGTGGAATGGTGATGACCTGACCGTAGTGTATTGAAAGGTACTTAAGTCTGCATAATTCTCAAGAGTTTTGCAGTGTAGGGGGCTGGTTGTATGGAGTGGGAAGTGAGTAGAAGGAATCTTTCCATGTGGGAGAAATTACATCATGTTTCTACACTGATGAGGACTGAAGTTAGGAGGGGAAATCACCTTGTAAGGAACAGAATTGATGAAGCTGTTTTTTGCAGGTATAGTGGGATTCGGAGCTATAATTGGGAGCTGGACTGCTCGTTCATCCACAGTACTGGAAGGAAGTGAGCCGCCAGAGTGGTGGCTCAGAATCTAACGTTGTTTTCATTCAATACAGTGGCTGCATCTTAAGCAACTACTGTCCCAGCCAGCAACTGTAACTCCAAAGCTACCAGCAGCATTTCCTCTCACAGGTCACAGCCAGGCAGGAATTCTGTGCCCTCAGGCACTGGCTGTATCATGGTGCTAAAGGGGATTTTATCTAAATCTCTATCCTCCTGTAGAACTCAGGAGTCAAAGGTTGAGGTGAAATCCTGCTAGCTCAAGAGAGGCTGAATAGCAAGTAGCTCACCTTCTCTCCTTGCTCACATCTCCTGAAAAAGGGGCCGTCCTCCTGCTCAGCCCCCCCACTCAGGAAGCCTGCTACACTTAGTTCCTCCCTACCACTTCCTGTCAGCCAGATGCTGATTCAGCCTCCTGCTCACAGGTTAATTTTATTTCATCAAACAAATGTAGCACATCTTTGCATTGTTAACAGAGGCAGCGGAAACCAATGTGACACACCTTTACACAGTTAAAATAACATCCCACGACAGTTAGTAGCACTTGCTGCTCTTGCAGAAGACCCAGGCTCAGTTTCCAGCACGCTCATGGGGTGGGGGTGGGGCATGAGTGCTTGTGACTCCAGTTCAGGATCTGAGACCCTCTGTTGGCCTCTGAGGGCACTGCATATATGTGGCGCACATACAGACGAGACACACACACATTAATAAAAATAAAATGTGAGAAGAAAGAATATAAGGAAACAGATGTAGGCAGGTAAGTATTGTTAGAAGATTCCCAGTTGCCTTTCCCCCCACAAAGACATAGAAGCAGAATTATTGCTCTTTGGTGAAGACAGGACGCTGAAGAGAGACATGAAATGGTGTCCACCACCACCCCAGCTGTTCTCGGGACTCTGGAATCTCAGAGTCTGCTCCCAAGTGTAGTCAGAGAATGGAAGAAGACAGAAGGTTCATAAAGGATCCACACGCAGACTTTCTGTTGTTGATTCAAATCTAACGACATAACAAAGCACAAGAGAGGAAAGACTTAAATTCAAAAATTTCAGGCCGTGCTCGCCCGGCTTTTAGGCCTGAGGCGAGGCAGACACCACAGGGGCTGGGCAAGGTGGAGGAAAGGTGTTCACCCCTGGGCAGTCAGGAGGGGGAGAGCAGGGGGGGGGCCCAGAGCACACACCGGTGGCTTTCCTGTAACTAGGCCTCAACTCCTAATATTCATTCAGCCCTCAAGAGTGGTTTGTATCCCCAGTAAAATGTGAAAAGCCTAACTTTTCATTTATGAGTGGTTACCAGTTGGAGATAACTTTGGGGTTTGGGATGGGAGTTTGTGTCCACATCTCTCAGCACTGGGACCCCATCTGGCAAAGGCTGAAGACACATGCTGGCCTCGTGCATGCGCCCGCCTGTGGGGGCCCACGGAGTCTTCCTAGTAAGGCCTAAGTCAAGGTCTGAAAGTCTGAGCTTGCTTTACCCAGCAAGGCTGCCTAATAGGATGATTTGGCCCAGGGCGTGGTTACCAGGTGTTTGGAAGGGTCCATACTTGTTGGTACTTTATACCTGGACCTTGAAAGGGGGAGGTCTTTTGCCCCTCCCCTTGCTGATGTAGGAAAAGCCCATCATGATTAAACTCGGTGCAACATGGTATTGTGGCCCTCCACAGGACAGCCCTCCCGAAGCTACCCTGTGTCTCTGTCTTTTCTCTCCGTCTACTATGTCTGTATTTCTATCTAATACTTCCTCATTCCTCACTCCTCCCCCCAAGAATCCCTGGACAGGTCGGAGCCGGTCTCCTACACCCACCCATCCCTGTGAGTTCGTTCATTTGTTGGTCCTGTTGTGTTTAGAAGGTCTTGTGTTCTTGGTTTCTTCCATCCTCTCTCTGGCTCTTTGGTAACAATCTTTCTGTTACCTCGTCCACAAGATTCCCTGGACCTCAGGGCAGGAGTTTGATGAAGACATCCCATTTAGGACTGAGTGTTCCAAGGTCTCTCACTCTCTCTGCATTGTCCAGGCTGTGGGTCTCTGTATCTGTTCCCGTCTACTGCAGGAGGAAGCTTCCCTGATGATGGCTGAGCAAGGCACCCGATCTGCAAGTGTAGCAGAATGTCATTAGGAATCATTTTATTTTTGCGTTCCTTTGGCAGAACAGCTGTGTCTGGCTTTCCCTAGGTCCTAGGCCTATCTAGTCTCCAGTTCCTGACCTGTGCTGGGCATGGGTTCCTCCACTTCATGGAGTGAGCCTTAAATCCAGTCAGATATTGGTTAGTGACTCCCACAGCTTTGTGCCGTTATTGAACAAGCGCAGCTTGCTGGCGGGACATCATTGTAGGTCAAGGGGTTTGTGGCTGGGTTGGAGTTTACCTGGCTTTGGTAGCATGCAGAGTACCTTCTAGTTCCATGGACACTGGTCTGGGGATAAAGGCTAGATGAGCACGGGCTTGACTTCTCCGTGTTCAGTGACTTGTATAGATGTTGTCTTCAGCAATAGATCCTTGTGATCAGTTTGTGGAGAGAAACCAATAGCCTTGGGCAACAGCCTGGGTTGTTTGGGGGTTCCCATGGGACCCCTTTGGCCAACAACTCAATTAGATGTAACTGGCAGCTTCATTTAGTGATGAGAGATGTCCAGTCAGGACGCTCTCTCCCCTGTTACTTTGAGATTTCTTTTAGATCATCTTCATATGTCTGTCTATTGTAGGAAGCTTCCACTGTCTTGGGTTTCTATGTGACACCTCAGATGGCCCTTGACTTTAGCTACTTCCTTCCTCCCCCACTTTCCCCTCCCACGCCCTGCTTGGCCCTCCCATTCCAGTCTTCCCACCCTCCCGTAACTATTTATTCATTTCCCCTTCCTAGGGAGATCCATCCCTCCCCCTAGTCCCTTACTCTGTACCTAATCTCTACGGTGCTATGGACTGTAGCTTGCTTATTGAAAACTTAGCCATTGACATCCACATATAAATAAATACATACTAGGTTTGTCTTTCTGGGTCTGGGTGACCTCACTCAGGATATTTTTTTTCCTAGCTTCATCCATTTACCTATGAATTTCATAATTTTATATTTTTAATGACTGAGTAATATTCCATTGTGTATATGTAGCACATTTTCTTTATCCATTTATCTGTTGACAGACATCTAGGCTATTTCCAGTTTCTGGCTGTAATGAATAGATGGACATGGTTCAGCAAGTGTCTTTGGAGTAGTGTAGCTGGATCTTGAGGTAGATCAATTCCCAGCTTTCTGAGGAACCTTCACATTGATTTCTGTACAGATTTATACTCCACTTATTCCACATTCTCCCCAGCATGAGCTGTCATTTGTCTTATTGATCTTGGCCATTCTGACAGGCATAAAATGAAATCTCAAAGCTGTTTTGATTTGCATTTCCCTGATGACTAAGGATGTTGAACATTTCCTTAAATGTTTCTCAACCGTTTGTGTTTCTTCTTTGGAGAATTCTCTTTTTAGATCTGTACCCCATTTTTAAATTGGGTCATTTGTTTTCTTTATATCTAGTTTTTTGAGTCCTTTATATACTTTGGAAATTATCACTCTATCAGATATGTAGTTGGTAAAATCTTTTCCCATTCTGCAGCTGGCCACCTTGTCAGAGTAATGGTGTCCTTGGCCGTATAGAAGCTTTTCGACTTCATGAGTCCCATTTATTAATTGTTGATTTTAGTGCCTGTGTTAACTGTGTTCTAGTCACAAAGTCTTCCTGCGCCAATGAGTTCAAGACTATTCCGCACCTCCTCCCCGCAGAGCTGAGGACGGAACCCAGGGCCTTGTGCTTGCTAAGCAAGCACTCTACCACTGAGCTAAATCCCCAACCCAACCCAACCCCCCCCTTTACTTTTCTCTTCTATCAGGTTCTGTGTATCTGGTTTTATGTTAAGGTCTTTGATCCATTTGGAGTTGAGTTTTGTGCAGGGTGATAAGTATGGATCTACTTGGATTATTCTACTCTTGTTTAACCAGCACCATTTGTTGAAGATGCTATCTTTTTTTCCAGTGTGTGTTTCTGGCTGCTTTATCAAAAGATCAGGTGCCCATGAGTGTGTGTTATGTCTGGATCTTCAATTCTATTCCATTGATCAATATGTCTGTTTTTGTATCAATACCATGTGGTTTTTATTACTATAGCTCTGTGGTACAACTTGAAATTGAGGATGGTAATACCTCCAGCAGTTCTTTTATTATTCAGGATTGTTTTAGATATCCTGGGTTTTTTGTGTTCCCACATGAACCTGAAGATTGTCCTTCCAAAAATGTGTGAAGAACTGTGTTGGAATTTTGGTGAGGAGATTGCATTGACTCTGTAGATTGCTTTTGGTAAGATTGCCATTTTGACTATGTTAATCCTGCTGATCCAGGAGCATGGGAGATCTTTCCATTTTCTGATATCTTCTTCAATTTCTTTCTTCAAAGACTTGAAGTTCTTATCATACAAGTCTTTCACTTGGGTAGCGTGACCCCAGGATATTTTCTATTATTTGAGGTCATTTTGAAAGGTGTTGTCCCCTGTTTTCTCTCTGTCCTTGTGTCATAGGAAGGCACTGACTTGTTTTGTATCTAGCTACTTTAGAGAAGGTTTTCCAGTGGAGTTTTTAGGGTCATTTATGTATATATACTCATATCATCTGCAAATAATGATACTTTGACCTCTTCTCTTCCTGTTTATATCCCCTTGATCTCCTTCAGCTGTCTTATTGCTTTAGCTAATGCTGCAAGTCTATTGAGTAGGTGTGGAAAGGGTGGACAACCTTGTTCCTGATTTTGGTGGAAATGCTTTGAGTTCCTCTCCATTCATCTGGTGTTTGCTATCGGCTTGCTATAAATTGCCTTTAATATGTTAAGGCATGTCCCTTGTATCCCTAATCTCTCTAGGACTTTTATCATGAAGGGGTGTTGGGTTTTATCAAAGGCCTTTTCTGCATCTAAAGAGATGAGCATGTGTTTTTTGTCTTTCAGTTTGTTGATATGATAGATTACATTTATCAGTTGACATATGTTTAACTATCCCTGCATCTCTGGGATGAAGCCTACTTGATTGTGGTAGATGATCTTTTTGATGTGTTCTTGGATTCAGTTTGCAAATATTATATTGAGAAATTTTGCATCTATGTCCATAAGGAAAGTTGGTCCATAAATCTTTTTCTTTGTTGGTCTTTATGTGGCTTAGGTATCAGGGTAATTGTGGTCCCATTTTTTAAAAAAATTGGGCAATGTTCCTTCCGTTTCTATTTTGTTGAATAATTTGAGCTATATTGGCATTACCTCTTCTTGGAAAGTTTGGTAGAGTTCTGCACTAAAACCATCTGGCCCTGGAGTTTTGTGTTTTTTTTGTTTGTTTGTTTGTTTTTTTTGGGGGGGGAGGTGGGGAGACTTTTAATGACTGCTTCTATTTTACTAGGGCTTATAATTCTGTTTAAATTGCTTATCTGATCTTGATTTACCTTTGGTTGGTGGTATACATCAACAGAATTAGGCATTTCTTTTAGAATTTGGTGGACTGCAGGTTTTAAAGTATGTCCTTATGAGTCTTTGGATTTCCTCAGTGTCCGTTGTTATACCCCTTTTAATTTCTAATTTTGTAAATTTGGATATTCTCTCTCTGCCTTTTAGTTCATTTGCATAGGGTTTGTTACCACTACTGATTTTTCTTAGAGCACCGACTCCGTTTCATTGACTCTTCGTACTGCTTTTGTTGGTTTGTGTTCTGTTGATTTCAGCCCTGAGTTTATTTCTTGCTGTCTGCTTCTCTTGGTGTGATTTTTCTTCTTTTTGTTCTAGAGCTCTCCGGTGCACTGTTAAGTTCCTAGTATGACTTCTCTCCAGTTTTTTATTTTTTATTTTTCTAGACTAGAATTCTTTTTATTACGATTATAAAACTTAGACCTTTTTTAAAATATTATGTGTATGGATGTTTGGCCTGCATACATGTATGTGCACCACACGGATGCCTGTTGGATCCCCTGGCTGGTGGTCCGGATGGTTGTAAACCACCAGGTAGATGCTAGGACTCAACCCCCATCTTCTGCAAGTGCGACAGATGCTCTCCGCTGCTCAGCCATCGCTCCGGCCCCAGGCTAGAGTTCTTAATGCGTGATGGTAGTGAATTAGGGAAGTTCATGGAAATGACACCTCTTCTATTTTCTCTTTCTTTCTTTCTTCCTTCCTTCCTTCCTTCCTTCCTTCCTTCCTTCCTTCCTTCCTTCCTTCCTTCCTTCCTTCCTTCCTTCCTTCCTTCCTTCCTTTCTTTCTTTCTTTCTTTCTTTCTTTCTTTCTTTCTCTTTTTCCTTCCTTCCTTCCTCTTTCTTTTTTTTTTATATCTGTTCATGGAGGTTACACCTATCAATACATTTATTTATAAATTAAACCAAAATAATGTTTAACTCATTAAAATGTAGCAGGGAACCCATGATGTCGTAATGAACTATTTCCACAAACAGTGATTTTTAAGACAAAGGGAAGCGTTCACGGGAAGGAAGGGGAATCGCTTTTGCATCTGCAAATCTCTAAGGCAGGCTAGCTCACTAGAAGACAACTGGTTCTTCCAGTCGGTTTCTGTCTGGTGTGTCTCTGTATCTCACACCATGCAGCTCCTGGAACACATCACCAAAGTCTCTAAAGAATGAGAGTGAGGGATTGAAGAGATGGCTCAGAGGTTAAGAGCACTGGCTTCTCTTCCAGATGTCCTGAGTTCAAATCCCAGCAACCACATGGTGGCTCACAACCATCCGTAATGAGATCTGGTGCCCTCTTCTGACCTGCAGGCATACATGCAGACAGAACACTATACATAATAAATAAATTTTTTAAAAAAAGAAGAATGAGAGTCAACAAACAGGCAACAACTGATAATGGAGAGGAAGAGAAAGTGCCTCCAGGTCCTGGGTGGGTGAACACCCGGAAACAGCCGGATGGAGCAGAGGTCCAAGACGTCATTGAGACGCGTGATAACAACTTAAGTCTTATTTTTTTTTTTCCTTCAGACCTTTTCTTTATTCTTCTTTTGCATTCTTTATTCTTTATTTCCCTGGTGATTTCCTTCTCTCCTTCTGGATGTTTTCTTCCTAACAGTTTTTTAATTAGGCACTTAGCGCTGTGAACGTACCTCTTAGACCCACCTTCCTTGTGTCCCATATGTTTGGGTGTGCTGTGTGTTCATTTTCATTCAGTTCCAGAAAGTCTTTCTTAATTTCTGTCTGGACCAATCTTTCATTCAAAGTGAGTTGTTCAGTTTCCACGGGTTTGTAAGCTTTCTGTTGCTTCTCTTGGTGTTGATATCCATTCTTAGTCAGTGGTGGCCGGATAGGATGCAGGGTGTTATTTCAGGGTTCTTGTATTTGTTGAGACTTGCTTTGTGTTCCAGTATGTGATCAGTTCTGGAGAATGTTCCATGAGGTGCTGAGAAGAATATATGTTCTTTCGTGTTTGGGTGAAATGTTCTGTAAATATCTGTTAGGTCCATTTGGTTAAATGACACCATTTCTCTGTTTAGTTTTTGCCTGGGTGACTTTGTGTTTTGGCAAAAAAATGGAGATTAAGTCTCCCACTATCAACGTGTGAGGGTCAATATGTGAGTTAAGCTGTAGTTGTGTTCCTTTTACAAACTTGGGTGTCCTTGTGTTGGGTGCATAGGTGTTAAGAATTGCAAAAATAAATTGCAGTGTCCTCGTGGGGATTTTTCTTTTGAGTGTGCAGTGTCCTTCCCTATTTCTTTTGATTAGTATTGGTCTGGAGTGTATTTTGTCAGATATTAAAATGGCTACACCAGCTTGCTTCTTAGGTCCATTTGCTTGGAATATCTTTTTCCATCCCTTTATCCTGAGGTGATGATGTCCATCCTCGATGCTAAGGTGTGTTTATTAGATGCAGCAGACTTCCAAAAAGCATTCCGCTGTTTGCGTTTTCACGGTTTTCGTTAATGGATTTATTCATACTTCTTTTTTTTTTAATTTTCTTTCTTTTTTTTTTTTTTTTTTTGGTTTTTCGAGACAGGGTTTCTCTGTGTAGCTTTGCGCCTTTTCCTAGAACTCCCTTGGTAGCCCAGGCTGGCCTCGAACTCACAGAGATCCGCCTGCCTCTGCCTCCCGAGTGCTGGTATTAAAGGCGTGCGCCACCACCGCCCGGCTTTATTCATACTTCTTAAACGACCTTGAATATATCATGGTAGCTATTTTGAAGTCCCTGTCTGTACTTCACGTACGTTGCATTTTTCAGGACCCACTGCAGTAGGGTCCCTGAGCCTTAGTGGAGACATTCCATCCTGACTAGAATTGTGTTTTTCTGCTGGCATCTGGCTTTGGGATGATTGGAATTCTGGGTGCTGACATCTGCTCTTGTCTTTGCTGGGTGGGTGTTCTGTTCTGGGTCCTTCTCTGGTTCTTAGGAGACTGTGGTAATTGTGGGCTGCCTGGCAGGGATGCTTCTGAGCTGCCACATGTGGCCGCTAGGAATCCTGGGTAGAGGGTGTCTGGGGGGAGCTGGCACACAGGCGTGGGGACAAGCTGGAAGGGGGGGCCTCAGAGGGTCCACAGGAGGGAGGAAAGCTGGGTGTGCCCCCCGGGATCTGCATTGACCCCTGGGAAGAGGAGCAGGGAGGAAAGTCAATATCATCATCACAACACAGTGATGCCATGGCAGGGGGTCTGCGGTAAAGCTGGCCTTAGACTGGAGATGGAGATGGAGGACTGGTGTTCCTGGAGGGCTTCCTGGAGTTGGCAGTTGAGACATCATTTCATTTTTTTTAAAGACAGGAATTGCTGTGTAGTATTGTCTAGCTTTGAATGAGCTGTTCCTTCAGTCTCCTGAGTACTGGGATTGCACATCTGGACCACCACACCTGACTTTGCTGTATTATTTCACTAAAAGAGTATACTTACTCAGAAATGAGTGAATTATTAACTAGACGAGGATTTTTTTTTCCTTTTTCTTTTTCTAGCCAGGTGGATGGGACCATATATAGGTTCAGTACAATAGAAACAAGAGACTGTTATTGATTTGGAGCCCAGGATGATTGTTCATTAGGTAAAGTGCTTGCTGGGCAAGCATGGCCTTGAGTTCAATCCTCAACACACTCATAAAGAGCAGGACATGGTTTTAGTCCCAGTACACGCCACAGTTGAAGCCCTGGAATTGTCTGGATGGACAGCCTAGCTTAATCAGGGAGCTCCAGATCCTAGTGAGACCTTGTTTCAAAAACCAAGGCAAACAGCCTTTGAGAATGACACCAGTGTTGATCTCTGGGGTCTACATGCATATACACATGCACCCACATATGTGTGTCTGTAGGCCGAACACACACACACACACACACACACACACACACACACACACACACACACACACTATACATGATCTGGTTAACTGATAGAGCAGTTATTAAATTCTTAGAATATTTTTTTGAAAAATTGACGGGAAAAGTATGAAATAATTCTTTCTTATACCAGGAGTCCATTAGTTTTGTTTTGATGTAGAAATGAGTTCTTGAATTCAGCTGAATTGGAAAGTTGTTGTTTAAGGTCCCGGAGATGTCGTGTATAAGCATGTAGGGCTCCTGAGATCTGTGACAATTCATGACACTAAGCTGTGTTTTTTTCCCCCCTTTATTCAGGCTTCCCGACAAGCCGCAGGAATTCCAGGGGTTGCACCGACCGAAGAAAAGTAAGGTTTTGTTGTTTGTTTGTTTTATCAAATAGAGGCATCACTTCCTTTTCAGTGTTAAAACAAAAGTATGTTTTCGTGCGGGGGTTTTTTTTTTTTTTTTGGTTCTGGGGATGGAACCCAAGGCCCAAGCTTAGTTAGCAAGTGTTGTGCCTTTGAACTACAGCCTCAGTCCTAAACCTTATTTTTACGTCACTCATTTCAGTGTACCTCTGGGCGTACAACCTAACCTTTACAAACTCAGAGGAAGGCTGTCTGTCATTATTTTGTCTTTCTCTACCCAGAGGAAGCTGAAAATAAGACAAACAGGGTGGAAAACAAACCAGCCTCTGAGGCTAATCTTAGATCTCCCCAGGCTGTGAGCATGCCCGTGGCTGTCAGGGACGGGCGAACATTTGGGTAGTTCTCCCGGACTACGTCAGATGCTCTTTATGTTGCTCTTATTTGGTTTCAAGGTGTCATGAATTCACAAAATTCTCAAAAAAAAAAATCCACATCTAACTGTAATCACAGAAACAGCAGGATGGTGAATATAATCGAATTTGGGATTTTTCAGTAATTTAAACGAATGAATCTTTTCTCTATTGTCTGTTGACTCAGGGTCAGCTGTGGCCTTTCTGATTTTCCCAAGTTAAATCGGTTCTATGACATGTCTGTCTTTTATCAGAGATGGTAACCTCCCCGACATTGTGAACAGTGGAAGTTTGCATGAGTTCCTGGTTAATTTGCATGAAAGACACGGGCCTGTGGCCTCCTTCTGGTTCGGCAGGCGTCTTGTGGTCAGCTTGGGCACCGCTGACGTCCTCAGGCAGCATTTCAACCCCAATAAGACCTGTAAGTTACGTTTTCTAACTCCTGGGCTGATCCTTGCCTTCGGAGAATAAGCGTGCCTAAGGGAAGCATTGCTGTTGGGTGGGAAGGGCCGATGTTGATTGAATGCTCTGTGCTGTGTGTTAGGTGTGTGTACTAAAGTCCAGGTTATTTCATTTAATAAGATGCAATAGTAAGAAACTATTTTTTTTCTTTCATTTACAAATACACACATTGCAATCCTATTGTAAATTAGCTCAGGGTTCTTTTGAGGGAACCGGGGAAAATAGTTCCAGAGTCTGGAAGGGGTAATGTATATGAGCAGCTAGGAAAAGCCGAAGGGATATTCGTGAGAGAAATAGCTGTGCTGTCCCATAGTACACTATAGAACACGAGATTGATTCAAAGACTCTGACGGTGAGAGGCTGAGGGAGCCGAATGGTAATACTTCCTAGATGAACAGGGACTCGGAAGAAACAGCATTTTTATAACAGGAGGAACGCTGTAGATATTTCTGAGAAAACTGAGCAGCTGTTTAGAAGGAAATTAATCCTTGCCTTAGTCTTTGTATCAAAATATATTTCAGGGCTGGGGAGAGGAATTGGTTGGTCAGGTGTTTGGTGCATAGGCCTGCAGACTTGTGCTCCATCCCCAGAGACTACACAGGAAGCCAGGTGTGGTGGCATGCCCTTGTCTTCCCAGAACTGGGGAGGTAGCGTTTCCTGGGGCTCACTGGTCAGGTGATCTTGTTAACAGCAGGTGAGATTTAGGATGGATTTTACTTTCTTTGTGTTTCTCTGTGTTGTTTAAATTGTTTTTAGTAATGTGTGTGTGCAATCAAATAATATGCTTCCAAAGGAATAGAGAGGAGAATGTGAGATTAGCTGATAATACTTGAAAATGACACACAAAATTATCTGTTTTGCTTTAAAATTTGTGTGTGTGTGTGTGTGTGTGTGTGTGTGGGTCTGTCTGTCTGTCTGTCTGTCTGTCTTGGGGGTAGGGGCATTGGCTGCTCTCCCAGAGGCCCCAGGTTCAGTTCCCAGCACCCACATGGAGGCTCACAACTGTCCGCAGCTCCCGTTCTAGGTGACGCGGCGCCCAGCTGTGGCTTCTGCATGCATGTGGTGCAGAGGCATTCAGGCAGAACATCCAGGCCAAAAAAGAAAACGAATCTTTTGAAAAGGTTGCCATGTCCATAGACATTTTCTGTAGGCATTAGTGAAGTCCAAACGAATCAGGACAGTTTTGCCCGTTTTCATTGGCCCTTGATCTGTTGAGATTTACAAAAGACGGGTAAGGGGGTTGTGGGGAGATTGCCACGCTCTCCGCTGGCTCCCTTCACCTCCCTGGCCTCTGTTTCCTTCTTGAATATTTTTTTCCTTCTGAATTATTATTTTCACATAGAAATACTGAATCTGTCTGTTTCAGCGGACCCATTTGAAACCATGTTGAAGTCATTACTAGGGTATCAATCTGACGGTGGGAGTGAAAGCCACATGAGGAGGAAACTGTATGGGAATGCCGTGACGGCCGCTCTGCAGAGGAACTTTCCTCTCCTGCTGAAGGTAAGGGGGTAAGTGTTTGGTCTGCAGTGGAGAGGGCGGTGTCTACAGGGTGTAGACGATGGTGTCTACAGGGTGTAGATGGCGGTGTCTACAGGGTGTAGACGATGTTTACAGGGTGTCCCAGGCGGTAAGTGTTTGGTCTGCAGTGTAGATGGCGGTGTCTACAGGGTGTAGATGATGGTGTTTACAGGGTGTAGACGATGTTTACAGGGTGTAGACGATGGTGACTACAGGGTGTAGACGATGATTACAGGGTGTAGACGATGGTGACTACAGGGTGTAGACGATGTTTACAGGGTGTAGACGATGGTGACTACAGGGTGTAGACGATGATTACAGGGTGTAGACGATGGTATCTATAGGGTGTCCCAGGTGGTGTTTGGTCTGCAGTGTAGACCATGGTGTCTACAGGGTGTCTCTAAACCATCAGGATTCCATATGTTTGCCACTCTCCTGTTAACCTGTTTTTCTAAGCTGACTTTTTCAAGATTGCATTATGATAATTTGTAATTCTAGGTACATGTGTATGTCTGGGAGCACTGGGTGACCTGGCTAGTCTAACTAGCCAGCTTTCTTCCTGCCTCTGCCTCCTGAGTGCTGGGGTTAAAGGTGTGTGCCACCACTGATGTGGGCGCTGAGGTTCCAAACTCCATCCTCCTACTCTAACCACTGAGCCATCCTCCTGGCCCCTCAGGCCACTCTAGGTCAGTGTTGGAGCTCTCATGAAAGTGCGGATTACTGGGCCTCTGCTTGGATATGCTGAGTGGGTGGGATGGGAGCCCAGCATCTTCAGGAAGTTGTACAGGTGATTTACAAAGTCTCAGTCTGATCCCACTTTTCCATACTAGAGGAGTCGGTCTTGGTTGCTGTGGGAAAGCCCCCGGGAAACAGTCGAAGGGAGGCAGGGTGTGTTTTGTTGATGGTTTTAGAGGCTTCTGTGGTGGCTGGTGCCACTGCTCATCCGCCTGTGGCAAGTCAGCATGGTGGGAAGTGGTGAAGGCGGCCAGGGAGCAGAGGGTGAGAAGAGGTCGGGGTGGGGCGGACGCACCTTCACAGACACATTCCTAGTGACCAGTGTCAGTGGTCCTGCCGCCTAGTCTCGGATCAGCATATGATTAGCTGTCCAACGGGTTTCCTTGGGGCAAAGCGCCTGTGGAAATGGACTCTCACTTGGCAAGGACCAGTAGGCCACGGGACAGCAGAGGAATTTGCAGAATTCATGCAGCTTGCAGGCTCTTGCCTCTCTCGTTATGTTGTGGATTCTTTGGGCGGATTTTAGTTTTACTTTATCGGTCACACATGCAGTAGCTATAATTTTCCCCTGGAAATTCTGCTCTTTCTCGAATATTTCCCCTAAGTTTTGACAGGGGGCTGTTGCTTCTCAGATCTCTTATCTGGAGTTACTAACTACAACTCCCATTACTGGGAACTTTCCTGACGCAATAGAGACAGTTCGGTACATATGAGAAAACAACACTCGGAACATTAACCATGCCTCACAGTCCTGGAAGGGAGAGTAAGGTATGCACACACAGAACAGGAAAAAGCCTCAGGAGTACACATAGTGCCCACTGTTGAGAGTAAGTTCCCTGGACACCAAGCACATAGAGCCAATGGTGGGATCTGGTATGCTCCAGTGGGAAAAACGCAATGTAAAACATGGGATGGAGAGATTCATCTTTACCATACATGGAAGAAGTATGCTGTAGTGGGATGGGAAAAGATGCCTTTTATAGAGAGATTGAGACGTGGGACCCTCTTGTAGAAAAGAGAACTATAGAGAAGCATATCTTGTGGACATGAAAGAACTGTCTGGGCTTGAATATTGTTATCCTTAAAGCATTGTACCCATGTCTATTACGTTTTCACTTTGTAACCACAAGTAGCTGCCCGCTGACATTAAATGCTGCAAGAGCAGGATGTGTCCGGCTCGATGCTTAGTTAAGTCTGCAAAAAATGCTGAGCTCTGTGTCTAGAAGAAGGTTATGCAGGGGGTGGGTTATGTATTTGGGGACGCATAAAGGGGAACAATGGCTTTTATAATGATTACTGCGTATTTCTTAAAAGTAAAAAATAGGAGCCAATAATAAAGCTGCTCGTGTGAGCCTGGTGGAAAACTCTGTTGAAGTATAAATAAAGATGGCTCATTTCAGGGCCGCTTGAGTGCAATCCACTTGGCGGTCAGAAAGTTTTCCTTGCGCCGACGCCCCTTCCCTGTCTCGGGACCTGAACCTGAGCCGAGGCTGGACCCCGCCAGCCAACATTCTCTGATCGTTCTGACTCAGTGGCCCGTGAATATTAACTAATCGGTGGATTAGCCATTAATGGATGTAGTTCTTCATGATCCAGTCTCAGGAGTTAGTGCACTACATATGAACCTCCGGGGGGGGGGGGGGCATTTCATATGGAGCCTGAGCACAAACCCTTCCTTTTTGTCCCTAAAGGCTCTTAGCTGAGCTGTGTGCACACCTGGACAGTCCTGACCTTTGTCCTTACCCTCCGTCGCTGGCCGTCCCCACCCCTCAGCTTGTTGCATGTTCTCGCTTCCCGCTTTGCTGAGTCCCTGACCGCCCGTCAGTTCCCTGCCTTCCTCTGCCTTCAGCAAACCCCTCCATCTCCGCACCTTTTCTTTCTCTTGATCTTACATCTCAAGGAATGCTTTCATTTTCTTCCTCTTCCCCTCCCCACCTTTGCAGTGCCGGTGTTAGTCCGCAAGGCCACATCACCTCTGTGTAGCTTAGTCCTCCCCCATGTCGTTTTGCTTGGATAATTTTATTATACTCTTCAGGACTATTCATGTCCTAATGCAAGGAAGAATTAAAAGTCACTTCTTTGAAATATTAATAACTGCTGGGTGGTGTTGTGCACACCTTTAATCCCAGCGCTTAGGAGGTAGAGGCAGGTGGATCTCTGAGTTCTAGGCCAGTCTGTGGTGATATTTCATTTGTGCTGAAATGTGGGGAAAAATTTTATTTGTATGTTAATAAAGTTTGCCTGGAGATCAGAGGACATAGCCAGCCATAAACAAAAGTCAGGCGGTGGTAGGACACGCCCTTCATCCGATCACGTGGTAAGCAGAGTCTCTGTGTGTTCAAGGACACAGCCAAGTGTGGGGACACACGCCTTTAATCCAGTACCAACCATAGAGACCTGGAGGTCTGTACAGACAGGCAGTGTCGAGGAAGTGAGGTAGCTGGGCTAAGAGCCAATGAGAGGGCAGAAAAGCAAGGCAATAAAGGCGCAGGCTAGACAGGAAGAAGCTCGCTCTCTGGGGAAGCTACGTTAGTGTGGTGAGCCAAGGTTAGCTGGTGTCTCTATTTCTCTGATCTCTAAGGCTTTCAGCCCTGTATTTGGCTCTGTGTTTCTTATTTAATAAGACTGTCTAGAAATTCGTCTATACCAGCCTGGTCTACAGAGGGAAATCCAGGACAGCTAGGACTATATAGTGAGAGCCTGTATCTGGAAAAACAAAAAAACCAAAACCGAACAAAACAAAATATTCGTAATTTCACAATTATTTTTGAAAGAAATTTTGTATTCTTTCTGAACAGCTCATTTATGATCCAGAATGTCATCTGCTGAGGCTGAGGCATGGTGGTGCATACAGTCCTCACACTGGGGAGGCTGAGGCAGGAAGGTTGGGGGTTTGAGGTCAGTCTGGGCTATATAATGGGAGCGTGTTTCTTTCTTTTTTCTTTTTGAGACAGGATTTCACTATGTAGCTCTGGTTGTCTTTGAACTTGTTATGTAGACCAGGCTGGCTTCGAACTCATGTGCTACCATGCTTGGTTGTGATTATTTCAACAAACACATAAACAAATTCTGAATCCTATCTGTTAAACTATAATCCTGCCTCCAGGTATAGTTTAAGGTTAATTTTTCTGCCATGCCGTATTACGTTAGTTGAAATTACTGTAGTATTTTACTTTGATTATTTTGAGTATGTCTCTAAGTTGTGTCCTTTGAGGATGCTTGATAAAATTGATAGCACATGTTCTTGAGTTTTGATAGTTTATACATCATATACATGTGGCTTACTTATGTGAGGATAACTCATAATGGAATATTGCAGCATTGACAGTCTCCTGTGACTTGATCACTGGAATCAATCATAACTGTCATTCTTGTTAATGTACATTGATCACACGTGACAGACTTTGAGACTGACTTAAAAGATGTCTTTTAGGAAAAGAAAACATCTGTCTTATATTTGGACATCTAGTACTAAGTCAACATATAATACTGAAATTATCAAACGAAGCTTACTAGAATTCTCTGAGACAGCCTGCATTCACACACTGAAAGGGATTCATATGCTCTAGCAGGTACATTGGTTATGCTTGCCTAGAGAACAGAAAAAGTGCTGTGTGAGTCAGTTATAATATGTGCGTTATTTTGCAGAGACCTACAAAATAGATGAATTAAGACATCTTTTCTCAATCTGTGGGTCACGACCCCTTTAGTGGGCCACATGACCCTTTCACGGGGTTGCCCAAGACCATCCTACATATCAGATATTTACATTTTGATTCATAACAGTAGCAAAATTGTGGTTATGAAGTAGCAATGAAAATAATTTTATGATTGGGGTTACCACGAGTGAGTAACTGTATTAAGGGGTCACAGCTTTAGGAAGGTTGAGAACCACTGGATTAAAGCATGCATGAACAGATCACAGCCCAGCTTTTGTTTAAGTGACTTAAACTATAACATAGCTATAACACGAATTGTTTAAAGGTCTTATTAATAAAAAACCCAGAGCCAGATATTGGGGTGAACGCCGAAAGATCAGAGAAACAGAGCAAGCCACAGCCAACCTCACTTACCAACTCCTCAGCCTCTAGAGTGAGACTTCCTGTTTCCTTACGCCTTTCTGTCCCCTGCCATCTTCCTTCCTTCCTAGTGCTGGGATTTAAAGATGTGTGCCACCACTGTCTTGCCTCTATGTTTTATCTAGTGGCTGGTGCTGTCCTGTGATCCCCAGGTAAGTTTATTAGGGTACACAATATATTGGGGTGCACAATATATCACCACACGTAGTTTATGAGCTCAACATTAGTCTCTTAGCTGTGTGGTCACCCTGGGTTTGATGTCAAAACTAGCCATGTGACAAAGCTCTTTTACAACTTGAAAAAATGAGTCTCAGTAGAAAAATGTTAAAGGAATGAGCATGCGTTATGCAGAGGAAGATATAAATGGCCACTAATGAAAAACAGTGTAAGTCAAATGAAGCAATGTTGAGTTTTTTGGGTTTTTGTTTGTTTGTTTGTTTTTTTGAGACAGGGTTTCTCCATGTAGCTTTGGTGCCTGTCCTGGATCTTTCTCTGTAGACCAGGCTGGCCTCAAACTCACAGAGATCTGCCTGGCTCTTCCTCCCAAGTGCTGGGATTAAAGGCATGCACCACCGACACCCAGCTAGCTTTTTTTTAGACCGAGAAGTTTTGAAATTTTAGTGCACAGTGCTTTTAAAGGCATGAGGCTCAGAATTATGACACTGCTGAGGAATGTAAGTTGGTACACAGCTTCCAGAGGAACATAGCAGAGAAGTTTAAAACGTTACCTCTTAATCCAGCTAGTTCACATCTTGTTTTGTTTTTTGATTTTTCGAGACAAGGTTTCTCTGTGTAGCTTTGCGCCTTTCCTGGAACTCACTCTGTAGACCAGGCTGGCCTCGAACTCACAGAGATCCACCTGGCTCTGCCTCCCAAGTGCTGGGATTAAAGGCGTGCGCCCCCACCGCCTGGCTAGTTCACATCTTGTAAGAGCTAAATGCATTCAGTGGTGTATTCGAAGATTACCATTTAAGCCCTTTATCATAGCAGAAATTGAAAGGGCCTTAAATGTTCAGCAATAGATGAACTAAATAAATGATTAAACTCTATATAATAGATTAGAATGAAATCATTAAGAAAGGTAGCAGAGGTATTTGTTTATTTATTGACCTGGGGAGCTGATGGCATAGGTCTGAGGCTGTAGCTCAGACCTATGTTTGTGTGTACCTAGAGTGCCCAGGCCATGGGCTTGATGCCCAGAGCCTGCTCCTCAAATGCTGTGTCAGCTTGCCAGGGCAGATATAATAAAGCACCACCAATTCCCAGGGTTGTTTCATTTGAGGCTGGGTCTCACTGTGTAGTCCTAGCTGGCCTGGAACTCACTATACAGACCAGGCTAGCCTTGAAATCGGAGAGATCAGCCTGCCTCTGCTTCCCAGCATCCCATGGTAGCTCACAGCCATCTGTAACTCCAGTTCCAGGGGACTTGATACCCTCTTCTGACCAGAACTTTTTGGGCACCAGACATACATGTAATGGACATACATACATGCAGGCAAGACACTCATACACATACAATAAAATAAATCTGAAACAGTAATTTCTATATTTAAGTTACCTATAATTTTAGCTTTTCTTTAATTACTTATATTGCTGACCTGGGTATTGGTGGCACACACCTTTAATCCCAGCACTCAGAGGCAGGCAAGCAAGCAAAAATCACTTATATTTCTGTATAATTTAAAACATCACACTAACTAATTACCTGTGCATTGCTGAATATTCACTGAAATTTATATGAAGCAAAGTTATGTAGTTCATTGAATTCTTAGGAACAAAGGAGGATTAGATTGAATTCAAGCTGCGCAGTGGTGGTGGCACACGCCTTTGATCCCAGAACTTGGGAGGCAGAGGCAGGCAGATCTCTGTGAGTTCTTGGTCAGCCTGGTCTACAAAGTGAGTTCCCGGACAGCCAGGACTGTTACACAGAGAAACCCTGTATGGGAAAAAAAAAATCGACTTCAGTATTTCCATGTGGTTGTCCAATTAACACAGTGTAATCCATAGAAAAGGCTCATTACACTGTATGTCACATCCGTCGTTTATCAGCTCGATGTGTGGGTCATTTGATTTATCTACAGTTATCTGCACATGAATTACGTAAAAACATGTGACACGAAATCTTCAGTCCTTAAATATGGAAGAATACTGTTCTGTTTATTTTGATCTTTATTTTTTTCTCTTTAATTTCTGTATTTCATAAGAATCACATAAACGATCTGTCTTTAGATTTATTCCTAAATTGTGGGGTGTTCCTGTGTACCACATGAGTGTGGAGGTCAGAGGACAACTTTGGGAGTCAGTTCTCTCCTTCCACCATGTGGGTCCCAAGGATGGAACTTAGGTTGTCAGGCCTGGTGGCAGGTGCCTTTACCTGGTGAGTGAGTCAGTGACCACCCCCATTTCTCTTTAGTTTTTGTTTTAATTTTACGCCTCTCTGTCTGTCTGTCTGAGAGAAAGAGAGAGAGAGAGAGAGAGAGAGAGAGAGAGAGAGAGAGAGAGAGAGAGAGAGAAGAGAGGATGACTTGAGGGAGCTCTCTTGTGTGAGTTCCTGGGATCAAATTCAGTTGTGTTGACAAGCACCTTTATCTTATGAGCCATATCACTGTTCTGTCAGGTTTTTTTCTTTTTTTTTGGTTGTCATTTCTAGAAGCTTCTATCAGTGAGTCCAATCCGAGAGCCAAGGCTTAACAATTAATTGAATAGAGAGAGCTTAATATCAAAATTATAATGGACTGGAGTAGTAAGAGTGTCTGGTCAGAACAGAGACTCCGAGGACTGTGGAATAGCGGAGCAGTCAGCCGGGTGTGAGAGGGTTCTCAGAGGTGCTCTTCCCTGGAGCCATCCAGGCCCTGTCGAGTGTGTTGACGGCTGTGAATGGCAAAGAAGATTCTGTGATCCACTCCAATAGTACGTCCCCTGGGCCTTATTGAAAATCATCCTCTACTGCCCTGTGCTGGAGGGTGGTGGGGAGATCTGTCCGTGGAAAGGTGTCTCCCCGAGGCACAGCTTTCTTAGCAGACAGGATGTCCAGCTGCAGGACTCTGTGAAAGGATGGGGGGGGGGGTGCTGCAGGAGTTGCGGCCCTTTAAGGCAGAGCTGGTATGCAGGGCTTGCTGGTGCACTGCAGGGGGGTGGCACTGGGCCGCTGAGGGCATTGCAGAAACCTGCTGGGCGATCGCAAAGGAGGCTGGAAGCAAGACTCTTCCTTTCTGGAAATTTCTCTCTAGTAAATTCCGCTGTTAGCTTTACATCATGCCGCAGAGCAAAGGAAGAATATTTAGCAGGCAGAAAGAGTGAATGGATAACTGGTATGAGGTCTTTCGACTTTATCAGCATTTTCTGAGCGTCACTTTTCCCTCACATACTATTATTTGTTTTCATTCTTTTCCTTTTCCTCCCGAGCACCGCTCTCTCTACCATTCAGCGCCTCCTCCGCCTGTTTTCTGATGCCCTCATTCAGCTACTAGTTACGCGTCTCTTTCGTTCTCTCCTTCTGCGGTCTCTGATCCAAGGCGGTGTTCCTCGTCTACGCTGCTGTTCTTGCCAGTGGTAAACTGTTACTCAGTGTACTGCCACGTTTGACTTGCTTGTGTTTGTTTTGTTGAAAAGTTTTGACACCCGTCTTCATGAGGGAATGATGTAAATGTTTTTTTTTTTTTCCTTAGTTATACTTCTGTCAGATTTTGGTATCGAGGTTCTTGTAGCCTCATGAAACGAAGAGGAAGTACCCCCACTCCTCCTCCAGACTGTTAGGCCTGGCATTCTTCTTCTCCTGCTATTGTTGGTTGTTTTTGCTCTTTTGAGGGTCCCGCCACCCAGCTCCCAAATAAATCACACACGGAGGCTTATTCTTAATTATGAGTGCCCGACCTTAGCTTGGCTTGGTGCTATGTAGCTTGAGTTTTCCTGCCTTACCCACAGTCAGGACAAATCTTTGTCACCCGCCAGTCCCACAGCCGCTCAGACCCAACCAAGTAAACACAGAGACTTATATTGCATACAAACTGTATGGCCATGGCAGGCTTCTTGTTCTTACAGCTTAAATTAATCCATTTCCATAAATCTATACCTTGCCACGTGGCTGGTGGCTTACCGGCATCTTCACATGCTGCTGGTCATGGCGGCTGGCAGTGTCTCTCTGCCTCAGCCTTCCACTTCCCAGAATTCTCCTCTCTCCTTGTCCCACCTACTTCCTGCCTGGCCACTGGCCAATCAGTGTTTTATTTATTGACCAATCAGAGCAATTTGACATACAGACCATCCCACAGCACTTCCCCTTTTCTTTTTTTTTAAAAGGAAGGTTTTAACTTTTACACATCTCCAAAGCCAGCTTGGTATATTTGGGAATTTGGGCGTAGCTTCTCTTACTACTTCCTGCTGGAGGGGGGCGCTGTATCTATGGGGACACAAAGAAAATTTTAGGATCATGAAATAGTCCATGAGGTTGTATCGTCTGAGCCAGTTGCCTTGAAATGATTCTGGATGTTGGATCATCTGGGCCATGGTGCCATCGGAGATCTTTCAGGTGGTCTTGGCTGGTCAAACCTGATGTATCTTAATCTGGAACAAATCCATAGCCTCTGGCTTTCTGTAGAAACAAAAGCAGAGCTTCTTTTCCAAAACAACATATCCTTATAGCCAAATTTTGAAGTCAAGGTACCTTTAAAATACACATTTTGGCATAACTCAACAGCTTTTGCAATCAAATGTTTTTCTTCAGTTACGAATATCAAAGAGAACATAATCCAGATTCTCTCTGTGGTAGCCATCTTTACATGGCTTATTTTTTATATTACCTTGAGCCTATTGCTTTAAACAGCAGCCTTCTTAGCACTGTGGCTGCTGGCTCCGCCCACCTCAGCTTCCCAACATGGCGGTGGTACGTTTTCCGCCAGCTCTGGGAGCCATCGTGGGTCTATGCTTTTATCCAAGCAGTGTGTAGCCCAGAAACCTTTTTTTTTTTTTGTTTTGTACTAGCAAAGGCTAAATCCACCACGCAGCTTAATGTGCCACTTGCAGAGGCCTCATTCCCGCCATACTGCAGATCGAGCACACACACCAGTAACTCAAACCGGCAGCTGCTGCTCATTTGAGAGAGACAATTAGGAAGCTGTTTTTAGTTCTGTTTTAGAATCTTTTCTCAGGTTTTAGGTGGAAACTCTTGCCAACTCGTTGGGCGCCATTTGTAGCTAGAGTTTTCCTGCCTTGCCCACAGTCAGGACAAATCTTTGTCACCCGCCAGTCCCACAGCCGCTCAGACCCAACCAAGTAAACACAGAGACTTATATTGCTTTCAAACTGTATGGCTGTGGCAGGCTTCTTGCTAACTGTTCTTATAGCTTAAAATAATCCATTTCCATAAATCTATACCTTGCCACGTGGCTGGTGGCTTACCGGCATCTTCACATGCTGCTTGTCATGGCGGCATCTGGCAGTGTCTCTCTGCCTCAGCCTTCCGTTTCCCAGCATTCTCCTCTCTCCTTGTCCCACCTACTTCCTGCCTGCCCACTGGCCAATCAGTGTTTTATTTATTGACCAATCAGAGCAATTTGACATACAGACCATCCCACAGCAGTGCTAGCCAGTTTTACTTAAATTATCCCATCTATTGTTTGCCTCTGGACTTTTATCTTTCTCTGTTCCTGTATACCTTTCTTTGTTTCTTACTCCGTGTCTAGCTGTGTGGCTGGGTGGCAGGCCCCTGGAGTCCTCCTCCTTCATCTCTTATTCCTTCTTCTCTCCTCCCAGATTTCTCCTTCTGTTTATCCTCTCTGCCTGCCAGCCCCACCTATCCTTTCTCCTGCCTTGCCATTGGCCATTCAGCTCTTTATTAAACCATCAGGTATTTTACACAGGCACAGTAACACAGCTTCACAGAGTTAAAGAAATGCAACATAAACAGAAGTAACACACCTTAAAATAATATTCTACAACATACTGCTTTTAGCCATTCCAGGGGAAGGTAGTATGTCTCATATGATTTTAATTTGCATTTCTCTAATAATGAATGAGGCCAGTCATCTTCTGTCTGTGTGTTTATAGAGTGTGCTGCTTTATTTTGGCTTGTCTTGAATACACATTTGTTTTACTGGCAGTCCAGATAAACACATATATAAAGAAAATACTAAACTTTTCTTTTGGCAGAAGTCAAAATTTATACAGATTAAAATGCCTTACGTTAGCCCAATAAATGGTTTTGACTCCTTTAGGAAAAATAACTGTCCAAAAGCATTTTTCCAGATTATTACACATTTCCAGAATAACACCCTCTAAAATTCAAAAATGCTACTATAAAAAGATGTCTATACCATATGGCTTTATGAAATAACTTCTGAATTTTTTATTTTTATTTAAAAAGTTTCTTAGGTCTTAAATATACTGTCAGCAAAATTTTCTCTCTTCACTTAAAAGTGTATATTCTCTGAAGATGGGACATACATAACTTTTTGAACAAAGAATAAATTTTACAGATTCACACGCACACACACACCATTTCAAGAGGAAGTTATTCCGAAGGAGGTGACATGATTTTCTCTTCTTTCTAAAACTTCTGAGTTATCGATGAGATCTTTTTTTAGATTGATTTGTGGATGTTTAGTTTGCATGTATGTCTGGGCACTGTGTGCATGTTTGGTGTCCTGGATGGTCAGAAGAGGGTATGACATCCCCTGGAACAGGAGTTATGGCTGGTTGTGAGCCAACTCCCCGATGAGGTCTTTTAGTGTGCTTGTTTGCCATCCATATGTATGTCTTTGGTGAAATGTTTTTGTTGGGGGGGGTTGTTTTGTTTTGTTTTTTGAGACAGGATTTCTCTGTGTAGCCCTGGCTGTCCTGAAACTCACAAAGATCCCCCTGCCTCTGCCCTTCTGAGTGCTGGGATTAAAGGCATGTGCCACCCCCCCATCCCCCGGTCCAAGAGTCTAAAAATACTGTGTGCCAGTCAGTCCCCTTGGGACGTCCATGTTCTGCGAAGTTCTTTTCTAACTGTTTGCTTTGGAAGAGCAAATGTTTTCAACTTCCATGAAGTATTACTTTCTGATATTTCTCTTTCATAGTTGGCGTCTACTAAAATCTCAGCCCCTGCCAGGCAGTGGTGGTGCACGCCTTTAATCCCAGCACTCGGGAGGCAGAGCCAGGCGGATCTCTGTGAGTTCGAGGCCAGCCTGGTCTACAGAGAGAGAGATCTAGGACAGGCACCAAAATTACACCAAGAAACCCTGTCTCAAAAAACAAAAACAACAACAACAACAAAAATCTCCGCCCTTCTCCCTCTCTACAGACTGTATGTCTTTCTCTTTTGTTTAGTCTGTCCTTTTTCAGCGGATCCTTCTATACTGTGTGGATATGACTAAGGTCTAGTTTTCTTACGCACCCGTTTAGCTGTTTAAAAGACGATCCCATTGAACTCTCCTGGACCTTTCTGTCGAGACTCTGTCCGCCACGCTTGTGGGGCTGTTTTTCCTGCTTGTCTTTTCCCTTGATTTGTGTCTGCCCTTGAATGTCTGACTCATGCGGGCCTAAACGCACCGTCTTCTTTATTGTCCACTGAATTCATTGATGGCTTCAGCCCACTGTTGAGCCGTGTGGTGGAGTTTTATTCTTAACCCTGGGCTTTTCTGTTCTGAACTCTTATGCAGGGCCCTATAAAGCGTGTCTTTCAATTGACGGCCATTATTTGTGGAGACTTCATTAGCCTAGTTTCCTTTTGTTCTTTGCCTATAATTTAAGCTAATTGATATAAAAGTCTATTTTTTCGTGTTTTGGGATATATATATATATATATATATGTGTGTGTGTGTGTGTGTGTGTGTGTGTAATTTTATATATATATATGATTTTTTCCTTTTATTGAAAAAAATCATATATTTTATTTTAATATATATTTTATTTTATTTTATTGACAATAAATTTGTTCTCACATAGTATATCCTGGTTATGGTTCCCCTCCCTCTTGTCCTCCCAGTTCTTCCCCATCTCTCCTCCTGTCTGGATCCACTCCCTTTCTGTCTCATTAGAAACCAAACAGGCTTTGAAGGGATAATAATAAAATAAAACAGAATAATTTAAACCAAAAGCTATCAAATCGGAATGGGACAAGACAAACATGGGAAAGAGCCGAAGGGATGTTCTTCAGTCTGCTGCCTGAGCGCCTTCATAGACAGTTTCCTCAGGTCTCCATTCCCCGTGGATCACCAGACTTTCTTCTTTGTTTGCGTGCCTCGATTTTTCGAATTTAAAACTGCACACTTCACATACATATGGGACAGCTCTTGATATCAGGTTCTCCGCCTGCCTGGGAGTTTGCGTCTGCTGCTGCCTGTGTGATGATGAGTGGTCGCTCATTTAGTGTGTTTTCTAAACTCTCTTTGTGGAGTCTGGTTTTGGTCACATGTGGCTGTGAAGCATCTGTTCCCATAGCTTAGTGCCCAGCGAGTGTGTTGACAAGATTCACCCACCAAGATGCTGCCAATAAGAAAAGGAGGAGAGGCCAGGCCGGGATGAGAGAGAGAGGGAGAGAGGGAGAGAGGGAGAGGGAGAGGGAGAGAGGGAGAGAGGGAGGAAGGAGAAAAAAGCTCTCAGTGGTCCTAGACTGGCGCTGTGCTGGGAATCCTCTTTAACACTTACCCAGGCTCTTTATACCCAACCTTTGCTTCCACTTCCTGCTTGTACAGATGTTGATGCTTGCCAGATGTGAAAGCTGAGGGTCTTCTGGGGCCTTCCCAAGCATGTGGTCTGCCTGTGGGCATGCACACAGTAGACACCCCGGTTCAGTAAGTAACCCCCTCCTGGGAGCCTGTGTTCTGGACTCCTCATCAATTCCCCGAAACCCTGTAGCACCCCCATACAGGCTCTGCTTTCGTCAGCCTGTCAGGGGGGCCGGGTTTGGGTCAGACCGCTCCAGGGTCCTGCTTGTCAGACTCACACCCTGGACAGGGCAGAGCAGGACTGCGTGAGATTTCGTCACACTTCTCCACACAGCCTGTAGTGTAAAACTTGGAAATGATTTCTAGCACTCTCCACTGGACACTTCTAGGGCAGCTAAATCCTTAGGCAGAGAGAGACTGCTATCTGTGGATTGTTTTGCTGAGGGCATGGAATTCATGTTTCTGTTATCTGTCTGTTGTGTGGTGCTGGGGATTGAACCCAGGACCTGGTGCATGCTGGGCATGTGACCAACCACCCAGCTACACCGTCAGCCTGAAAGTCATTTGGAAGCTGCATAGTATTGTATCAAAGTTCTTGTAAGAAATGTCAGCTGGCCCAGTTGATTAGTCTTGACAATTTGGAATTTCTAAGGACTCCCTCTTTTCCCAAAGATAAGTTTATATTCCAAATGTCTCCCTTTAAGGAGGTCCGTTCCTAAGAAATGCTAGATCTTTTTATTTTGAATGTTTATTCTCTTTCTCACAAAACTTAATTGTACTTCTTTAACCTGCAATGAAACTTTAATAGAATTCAGTAGAGGCAACAGAAAGAGGCAGAGCTCTTCTATGTCCCATTAAGGGCTTTGCATATACCGGTTCAGAAATCTGTACTGTTCCATGTGATGGGGTCTAATTATCTCTCACAGCCATGCAGGGTAGGAGGTGTTGTCCCAACTTCACTGTGGAGCATCTGACCTATAGGTCAGACAAATTGCTGGAAGTGACATTGCTCTGCAGGGTCACAACCAAAGGTAAAATCAAGGTGTGTGGGTTTTTGTTGGTGTTTTTGCTCTAAAGTTTGTAGTCTGTTAGCAATACTGTTTTTATTTCATGGGGGATTTGATAAATGCATGGTGAGACAAAAGATGACCAAGGCTCTGAGAGGTTCCTCTTTAGAGCAGTGTTGAACACTTTGACATACCCATGCCTGGTGGAGTCATGGGTACCTCCCCAAATCTCTGCTGTTTGAAATCAGGCGTCTCTGTTTTGTTCTGCTTAATGTCCGTTAGGTTTAAGACTTTTTCCATCTTGAATTTCTAGTTTATATTTTCTGTGTTTGTTGCTGTGGCCATTCTGTCTTATTTTCGAAATTAGTCCTTTTATTGACACTAACGCCAAACTACTGAAGATGTAGTCACAGGTTGAGACACAGACTGAAATACCTGAATGTTAAATTGGTTACACAGTTGTGTATGTGACATGTGCCATCTTCCTGAGTCCCCCTTCAGATTTAGAGAGAGAAAAAGTAAAGTGTTATCTTTCTGTTCTTTTCAGCTTTCAGAAGAGTTCTTAGATAAATGGCTGTCCTACCCAGAGACCCAGCACGTGCCCCTGAGCCAGCACATGCTTGGCTTTGCCTCGAAGTCTGTCACACGCATGGTCCTGGGTAGCACGTTTGAAGATGAACAGGAAGTCATCCGCTTCCAAAAGATGCATGGCACAGTGAGTCAAGGGCAACATTTAAAATGATTCTTTTATCAGACTGCATTGACTTTACCTCTCAAGAAGATGTATGTGTGTGTGTGTGATGTTTGTATGGCTGTTTGTACACATATGCCCATGTATGTAATGACCCAAGATTAGTACTTGGTGTCTTCCTTTTCTCTGTCCCATCTTATTTTTGAGATATTTTGATATCGCTCCCTGAGCCCTGAGCTCAGCGATAAGCTACGGTGACTGGTCAGGGATCTTCAGGGAGCTTCAGGGATCTCATCATCATGATGCCTTCAGCATAGGGTTGTAGGCGTGTGTCACGACGCCTGGTGTTTTAGTAGATCCAGAACTCTGGTTCTCACGCTTGCATAGCGGGCATCTTACCAACTGAGCCGTGTGCCCAGCTGTGTGCCCATCAAGGAGACGTAAGCGTCTTTGTTTGGACCTAAAAAGAACAGAGGAAGGTGAGATGTCTGGTCCTTTTTTGTATTGGGTGAAGGACTGTTTTCTTTTTAGGTGAACACATTTTGAAATGTAAAAAAGTGTATGATTAAGTAAAAAAATCAGTATTTAATCAGTATGTTATAGAAGTACTATTGAATTCTAGAACAAAGAGAAAAGCTACATTTAATCGACTAGATTGTGCCCTGCAGAGAAAGAAGTTCACAATCAGTGGCACATGGAGACGCTGGTGAGCTGAACATGATGAGCAGCAGGGCCAATACAGTCTGACTGAGGAACTCAGGCTTTCCTACACTCATGTGGAGTTCTTAAGTCGATTTCAACATGAGAATAACTTATTTTTTGAAGTCATATTTAGGTCATGAATTCTACCACTTCTCATATTTGAGCAATTATTCCTTAAATTATTTAAGTTCTTAAATTGTTTTTTCTTTTCTTTTCTTTTTTCTTTTTTTTTTTTTTTTTTTTGGTTTTCCTAGACAGGTTTTCTCTGTGTAGCCCTGGCTGTCCTGGATCTCGCTCTGTAGACCAGGCTGGCCTCGAACTCAGAGATCTGCCTGCCTCTGCCTCCTGAGTGCTGGGATTAAAGGCATGTGCCACCATGCCCAGTTTAATAGTTAAAGCAATGTGTTCTAAACAAAAATCACCAGGAACTGGAGGTTACTACCCTGTCACTATTTAATATTGCATGTGTGTGTATGTGTGTGCAGGTGTGTGGGGAGGCCAGAGGACCACTTCAGATGTCATCCTTAGGATTGTCATCCACCTCCTTTGAGATGAGGTCTTTTCATTCTTCTGGAGCTTACCAGTCTGCCCAGCAAGGGATCCCCCTGTGTCTACATCACCTGCTGCGATTACAGTCGAACATCCTCAAGTCCACTGTCTTAGTCAGGGTCACTATCGCTGCGATGAAACACTGTGACCAAAAGCAATGGGGAGGAAAGGGATTATTAGGCCACTTCCACATCACTGTCCATCGCTGAGGGAAGTCAGGACAAGAACTCAATCAGGGCAGGAACCCGGAGGCAGGAGCTGTCTCAGAGGATATAGAGGAGCACTGCTCACTGGCTTGTTCCTTATGACTTGCTCACACTGCTTTCTTTTTTCTTTTTTTTTTCTTTTTCTTTCTTTCTTTTTTTTTTTTTTTTTTTTTTTTTTTTTTTTTTTTTTTGAGACAGGGTTTCTCTGTGTAGCTTTGCGCCTTTCCTGGAACTCGCTTTGTAGACCAGGCTGGCCTCGAACTCACAGAGATCCGCCTGCCTCTGCCTCCCAAGTGCTGGGATCAAAGGCGTGCACCTCCACTGCCCGGCCACAGTGCTTTCTTATAGAACCCAGGACACCTACCCAGGGACAGCATCATCATGATGGGCTGGGTCCTCCCACATTGATCATGACTAATAATAAAATGCCCTACAGCTGGGTCTTATGGAGGAATTTCCTCAGTTGAGGTTCCCTCCTTTCCGATGACTCTATCTTGTGTCAAGTTGACATAAACCTAGCCAGTCCACCCACTTAAAAATATTTATTTTATTTACTTGCTGTTTTAGTTATTTGTATCATTAGTGTTTGCACGTTTGTGGAGCCTAGAAGAGGGTGTTGGAGTTACAGGGATTTTGCTTGCTACATGGGTGCTGGGTTCCAGACTCTGGTCCTCGTGATTCTGTGGCGAGCACTTGTAACCACTGGGCCTTTTCTCCCGTCCTCCACATTTTTGTGTGGGTGCTGGGAATCAGGCTCAGCTCTTCATATTTATAAGGCAAGTGGTTTATTAACTGAGCCATCTCCACTTTTACATCCAAACACTCTTGTAGTAGTTTTTTTTTTCTTTTTTTTTAACTCTTTACACTTTGGGGGTCTGCCACCCAACTCTTAAATAAATACACGGGGACTTATTCTTTCTTATGAATGCCTGGCCTTAGCTTGGCTTGTTTCTTGCCAGCTTTTCTTAAATTATTCCATCTACCTTTTGCCTCAGGGCTTTTACCTTTCTCTATTTCTGTGTATATTTTCTTTGCTTTTTATTCCGTGTCTGCTGTGTGGCTGTGTGGCTGGCTGTGTGGCTGTGTGGCCGGCCCCCAGCATCCTCCTCTCCTTCTCCTTCTCTGGCTCTCCCTCTTCTCTTTTTCTTCTCCTATTTATTCTCTCTGCCCGCCAGCCCCACCTATCCTTCTCCTGCCTTGCTATTGGCTGTTCAGCTCTTTATTAGACCAATCAGGTATTTTAGACAGGTAAAGTAACACAGCTTCACAGAGTTAAATGAATGCAACATAAAAGAATGCAAGACATCTTTGCATCATTAAACAAATGTTCCGCAACACAAACAAATGTAACACATCTTCAACTAGTATTCCACAGTACACTCTGAAATGTATACATCAATAACTTTTGTGGGTTTTTGTTCTTTGAGACAGGGTCTCTCTGTGTAGTCCTGGCTGTTGTGAAACTCTGTATGTGACCTATGCTGGCCTCGAAGTCAGAATTCTCCTCTGCCTCCTGAGTGCTGGGATTACAGGCGTGCGCCACCATTCTTGGCTTGCTTGACTTGCAATAATTTTAAGATGAGTGTTAGAAACACTTGATTATACTCTATTATTTTTTAAATATCTACCCATTCACTAGTGTGTCTTTTCTCTTTTTTTTTTTCCCAAAGGTTTTGAATTGTTACTAAGTTAAAGATTTGTTTGTTGGAGCTGGAGAGATGGTTCAGTAGTTAAGAGCACTGGCTGTTTTTCCAGAGGTCCTGAGTTCAATTCCCAGCAACCACATGGTGGCTCCCAACCATCTCTAAAGGGCACACATGCAGACAAAGCACCTTGTAAATAAATAAATAAAGGCAGAGTGAAGGGTCCTAGAAAGAGCAGACATGTTGCTTAATATAAGACTGTATAATTTAAAAAAAAAAAAGATTTGTTTGTCTAGTGACTCAGTTTTGAAAGACTAGGAGCTATTTTTCTGCCTATTGTCTTCAAACCTTAGACTAAATGTTAACATTTCCTTGTTTTTATCCATGTTTATCAATATCTTAAGTAAAATAAAAAATGTTAATTACCTATGATTTATTTAATCCCCTCATGTCTGAGGTTATTGCATATATATAATAAAAAATTTGAGGCAAGCAGTGGTGGCGCATGCCTTTAATCCCAGCACTCGGGAGGGAAAAGGAGGCAGATCACTGTGAGTTCGTGGCCAGACTGCTCTACAGAGCGAGTTTCAGGACAACCAGGTCTACATGGAGAAACACTCTCAAAAACAAAACAAAGCAAAAAGAAAGGAAGGAAGGAAGGAGAGAAAGGAAGGAAAGAAGGAAGGAAGGAAGGAAGGAAGGAAGGAAAAAGAAAGAAAGAAAGAAAGAAAGAAAGAAAGAAAGAAAGAAAGAAAGAAAGAAAGAAAGAAAAGAAACTTTTCTTATGCCAGCTGAAATTAGTTTGAAAGTGCCTTGATTAAAATCATTAAAAATATATCTGAGCCCTGTTCTCAGGAGCTGTGGATCACATGATCAGACACCCTGACAAGGATCTGCTGTCAAGGAAGGTCCTCAGTATTCAACAGTTTGGTCCCTCAGCATCATGTGGGAGATCTGTACACTATGTAGTACTCACATGGTTTCCTGTTTTTAGGTTTGGTCTGAGATTGGAAAAGGCTTTCTCGATGGGTCACTTGATAAAAATACCACTCGGAAGAAACATTATCAAGATGGTAAGTTTAGCCACTCTCAATGAACCAGTTTTGGGTAGTGAATGGTAGGCAAGGTACCTACTCCTGGTCCAGATCCCGGCTCTCACCCTCAGATTTTAATAAGGTTTCAAAGATACATTCCAGGATTTTAGTAGTTTTATCTTTGAATAGTGAGATTATTGGTCATTTATATTTTCTCTATGCTTTTTCCTTCTACATTTCATTCAGTGATCGTTTTTCTTCAATGAAAGCAGTAAGTAGAAGCTGACACTCACTGTACAGTGAGCTCTCAGTCCGTGATTGTGGAAAGCATAAGGGGACACCAGAAAGTTTACTATTATGAATAATAAACACTATTGGTGAAATTATTAAGGCCACTCCACGTAGTTAAAAGGGAGGTTTATTTTGTGGGGTAACTTACAAGTGAAGGGATAGTTGACAGGGTCTGGGAAAGGTGTAGCGCAGTCCGGCGGTGTTCTCTGAAGAACTCTGCTCGGTCTACCTCCAGCATCCAGGGTCCAGGAACCAAGAGAGCCATAGCATCCGGATCTCGGGTCTTCAGCGTCCTCTCACAGCCCCGTCTTATAGGCGTGACCATTACCGAAGCCTCAATGGGGGTTGGAACTTCCAGATCAAAGCTGGAGTGGCTACCCACTACAAAACACGGGTGGAATTCTCTTAAAACAAGAAAATACTTGTGTAGTTTTATTTAACTTTATTTTATTTGATATGTATGAGTGTTTTAGGTACATTTCTGTACCACTTGCATGGCTGGTCCCCTCAGAGGCCAGAGGAGGGCGTCACATCCTCTGCAACTGTAATTACAGACAGTTATAAATCTCCATGTCTGTGCTGGGAATCAAACTCGGGTCTTCTGGGAAAGCAGCTGGTGCTCTTAACCACTGAGCCACCTCTAGCCCACGTGGAGACTTTTACGTGTGTGTATGTGGTGCTGAGGATGCTGGGCACATGGTCTGCCACCGAGCTGTATCTCTAACCCTTATTATTGGCGTACTGTTCTATAAATAGAAAACCCAAACCAAACTAAATGTCTAGTATTACAGGAACTGCTAAGTAAATAATGTCAAAATGATAAACTATTCTACAGACATCTGTGAAAATGTATCAAAATTTTAGAATTCTCTAACATTTAAAAAAAAATTTATATGAATGAGTTTGCTTTTTTGTTTTTGTTTTTTTGTTTCTTTGGGTTTTGTTTTTTGGATTTGTGTGTGTGTGTGTGTGTGTTGTTTCTTTATCTTGTAGGGCTGGGGATGGCTCCGTTGGTTATCACTGGCTGCTCTAGCCCAAGGACTTGAGTTCAGATTCCCAGCACCTGTACAGAATCTAGGTGGGTGGCACACACCTGTAGCTCCAGCACTCGAGGGGACATCAGAGGAAGGGACGGGTGGATCCAAGGGCTTGCTGGTCAGCCAGCCTAGCTGAAATGCCAACCTCTAGTTTCAGTGAAAGACCTTATCTCAAAAAATAAGGTGCCAAGCCATCAAAATGGATCGGTGGGCAGACCTGACCGCGCACATGTCCATGTAGACTAGAGCTCAATGTCTGATTCCGTCCTCTGTCTCTCTTGACCTTAAGTTTTGAGACAAGTCTCTAGCTAAACTTAGAGCTCACTGACTAGGAAAGACTAGCTGGCCAGCGAGCCCCAGGGTCTGTCTCTCTCTTTTGCTTCCTTACGTGAGCGATGGGGCTATAAATCTAGGTCCTCACGCTTGGGCAGCAGACACTTCACTGAGCCGTCCCACGCTCACACCAGCAGTGAGTTAATAGGTTTACTCTGACCCTGCTTCAGTTTCTTTTCTTGGGACCAGGCAGGGTAATTAGAACACAGATCCTGCACAGCCGTACACTTAAGGTGTGGTCCCAGCTACTTGGTATGCTGAGGCAGGAGGATCATCCATTTGGATCCAGGAGTTAGAAACCCACCTCCCTAAAGAGGAAAACAAGGCTTCGTGAGAGCGACCGATTATTTTCCATATGTAATGGTATTCTTCATAGGCTTCTCTTAGGTATTTAATTATGACCTGCTGTGTACTGGTTCTTCCTCTGTGCACAGGCCACAAAGCATCATGTGCTCATACTGACTGTTTTAGGGATGCTCCTGACACACCCACCAGGGTTTTTTAAAAGCCAATTTGATACACTTCCAGTGAGCGTACTCATGGCCATTCTCCTCATTTGATGGATGCATTTAGATTAATTCCCCTTTGTAAAAACTACATTTCAGAAATGGTCACGATAATTCCCAAGCTTCTTTACACCACAGTTTTGTGTTGTTTTGTTTTAATATCGAAGCCTGGTTTCTACCCCCCAGACACTTAGATTCAATTGCTATGAGGTGTGACTTGTGTTTTACTGTCTTTAGAAACGCCTCCCCGGTGATTGCAGTGTGCTGCCGTGTGGGAATTACTGCTGCAGCACACACCAGCAAAGCCTCCTTTCCATCCTCAAAGTGGGGTCAGTTTTTCAAGTCATCACTACTTGGTCAGGATTTATACTGTCCTGTTGTTCTGAGAGATGCTAATGCATAAGAAGACTCCCTGTGCCTCATTCTAGCTGGAAGAAATTAGAAGTGATCTAAATTAGTAAATTTATAGAGTGTGAAAAACGGCTGTGGTGGAAAGTGGGAGGGAGGCAGGAGAGTGGGGTGGGCGGAGAGGCTACAGTTTTAATTATTGTGACGGGGGCATCAGCTGAGATTGTTTATCAACATTAATGAGATGGAGAAACCAGCCCTGCAGACCATTGGGTACCTGGATGTCCGAGGGAAGTCTGGCGGAGAGACTGTGACTCGGAATCTTAGAGGTCCAACTATTCCCAGCGTATTTGAAGCTAGTATGGCTACCGTGATGCACATTATAAGGTGAGAGATGGAGATGAGGTCAGGAAGACTGGACAGCATTTGTACGGCTTAGAGCTATGTATACGTGTATGTATATGTATACATATATGTATATGTAAGCATATGTCTAGGTTGCTTCTTTGAGATAGGAAGCCAGTAGATGGTTCTGAGCTGTTATGCTCTGAGTTATGTATTTTTTTTTTTTAAGATCTTGGCTTCCACTGATAGGTGAGAATGTCAGGTCGGAGGCAGAGGGAGTAATTCAGGCGCTCTAGCAATGAAGCAGACTAGAGACTAGGCTTGGACCAGGTGCTGACCCGCAGGTAATGAGGGGCAAAGACAAGAGAGCAACAGAAAATTCTGTGCTCTGAAGACAGAACCATCAACACTGACTAATGCGTTAAATATGGAGAGAGAGAGAGAAGGCGGCAGGCTGTTGGGCCAGAGTAACTAAAATAAGATTCTTAGTAAACACCATGGGGAAGCTTGGGAAGAAGACACAGTTTTGGAACATGTAATATGCTTCAGGTACCTCATCAGTGGAGATGTCAAGGTTGCAGTTAAATTTATGAGTCTGGAGTTTGGAGGAAAGAGGTCCTGACTAGAAGTAAAATTTTGGAAGTATTTGGAAGTATTTGTTACTGGAGTTTTAAAATCTCCAGACCAGAGTTCACCAAGGTAGCAAATATAGATTAAAAGGGAGGTCCAAAACAAGGCTCTTCCGTAGTGAGTTCCAGGCCAGCCTGGGCCAAATAGTGAGACCCCATCTCCAAACAGACAAACCAAAAAAAGAAAGAAGAAAGAAGAAAAGAGAAATAAACAATAGCCCAGCCCTTAGACATTCCATTACTAAAACATTAACTCTGAAAGGAGTTCAAAGATGAGATGGACAGCAGACAGAGAAGGAGTGTGAGCTCCTGGACTGTCCTCCTGGGAGCCATGGGGGCCAGCACTTCTGAGTGAGGTCTAATGTCGCCAGTGATAGAGCCGGTCAGCGAGGATGAGGGAGGAAGCAATCTTGGGACAGTTTTAGTGGCCATCAGTTACCAGTTAGTTACTTGTGTCTTTTAGGTTTCAGAATTGACCTTTCTGATTATGTCCTGTCTGTTTCTCTTTCTCGGTGAGGGAGACTTGTTTTGAGAGGAGCAGTGGAATTACAAGGCAGAATTTCGAAGGAAGGGTTAACATTAACAGAGAAACCTGAGTGTTTAGCGGCCTGTGTGCTGTTAGAACTGTTTTACATTTTCACCTGGGTGGTAACAATTTAAATGTTTCTTTAGACTCAGTTACTTCTTGAATTGCATGTAGGTATTTTATGCACTTTTTAGTATGTATCTGAAATGTAACAAAGGAAGACAAAATGTGTATGAATTTAAATACAAATTTGCTTTTAAACTTATTGGTTACTGACTTCAAAGGTTTTGTTCCTCACATGGTAATATGAACAGAGGGGTTTTTGTTTGTTTGTTTGTTTGAGATGGGGTTTTTCTATGTAGCCCTGGCTGTCTTGGGACTTACTCTGTAGACCAGGCTGGCCTCAAACTCAGAGATCCACCTGTCTCTGCCTCCCAAGTGCTGGGATTAAAGGTGTGCGCTACCACTGCCCAGCCTGAACAGAATTATTTTTAGGAAGTTTAATCTCCACAAATACTTATATACTTAATTAATTTCTTTCAAATTTTCTTCTTTAAGCCCTCATGCAGTTGGAATCTACTCTAAAGAAAATCATAAAGGAACGAAAAGGAAGAAACTTCAGTCAGCATATCTTCATCGACTCCTTAATCCAAGGGAACCTTAATGAGCAGCAGGTGATGAAAGTGTTAGGCGTTTATGAGAAGGTCATGTATTCGTAGAGCGCAAAATTCAGTCCAAATGGCCTCCAAGAAGTTGTGTGTCTCTTTTGTCATGTCGTGAGTAGTCAACATCCCACTAGTTCACCCTCTGAAACGCTGTAGAGCATTTAAAATTAGGATAAGCAAACATCAAGCCCAAATGATCTATTAAATTAATAGAGGAGGAGTGTGTGTGAGCCTTGATGGGCTCAGCCTTCCTGCCCACATGGCCCGGTTCAATCCTTGTTTGTTACCATCATAACGCTGTGTTTATGGTGTTGCCGGGCAAGGGTCAGCAGTGACATCCTTGCCCAATTCATTATAGGAGTCCCGGCATGGCATATACAATCTCTAATAGGCAGAAGGAAGTTTCTGGATGTGAGTTTGTGCAGAAATTGATCAGGTTCTGAGGACAGTAGCAGGCACTTCTTCCCCATGCCCAAGACAATATTGTTGCACCAGACCATGCCATGAAAATAGGACTGAAAAGGTTTGCCTGTGGTGAGCCAGTAAGATTACTAAGAAATAAATGTCTGCTGCATCAAAAAGTCTGTGCAACCAGGAGTGGGGGCACACACCTTTAGTCCTAGTACTCAGGAGGCAGAGGCAGGCCAGTTTTTGAGTTCTAGGCCAGCCTGCATAGTGAGACCCTGTCTTGAAAAACAAAAGACAGTGCAAGGTAGGATCCACCCATGACAGGTGGATAGGAGAGGGTAGGGGTTTGAGGAACCACAATGCTTGTATAGTCTGATTGCCAAAGGATAAAAATAATTAAAAATGAGAAAAATAAAAGGTAAAATTAACACAAGTAAGAAAATGGGCAGTCCAGTCTTTCGAGATTGTTATTTGTTCTTTAACATGAAAATGTGTGAGCCTGTGTGGGATTATATACACCGTGTGTGTGCAGGAGCCCTCAGAGGCCAGAAGAGGGCGTTAGACCTCTGATCCTGGACTTACAGGTGGTTGGGAGCCTCCCATTGTGCTTGCTGGGAACCAAACCCAAGTCCTCTGCAATAGCAGTGAATGCTCTTAACTGCTCGGACGCCTCTCCGGCCCAGCTGCCTATTATTTAGATTGGTTCTCACACGGATTTTGTCTTTGGTGAAGACCTAATAAAGATATATTTCCCCCCACTTTTTCCTGAACCTAATTTTATACTCTAGATTATTTTAGTAGGATCTAGTAAAGACCACCTTATATTTCATACTTTCTAAATTTAGTTTTGTCTTGCAGATCCTAGAAGACAGTATGATATTTTCTCTGGCCGGTTGCATAATAACTGCAAAGTGTAAGTATGGGTTGATTTCTCTCTGAGATGGATTACAGAATGCGCACAGGTGAAGCTGTTCTAGAGGGAAGCACTGCAGGACCCCTCTGTCGTGTCCCTTCCTCGCTGTTGGATTCTGGTTTAAAAAACTCGCTTCCCGTGGGTGCCTCCCCGACGCACGTGTGTTCAATTTCACCTTCGAAAATTGCCATAAATTTCACGGCACATTTTATGGATTGTGAATTCTGTTAGCGCCTTTCAAATGAACTGCCATCAACACCTTTCCTGGTGAGTGATGAGTGATGAGCTTTTCCATACCCTACACACACACACACACACACACACACACACACACACACACACACACGCACGCACGCACGCACCCCCCCACCCCCCCCACCCCCCGTGCTAAGGGTTGAACCCGGTCCTTGTCCACACTGGACAGATAGTCCCCCACTGATTCACAGCCCCTCTGTTGCTGCATTTCATCAAACCCAAGCCAGTCTGCTGTTACTAAGGACTGGAAAAGGGTGCCGAGTCCACAGTGATCATGATTCGAAAGAACTCTCTTCTTGGAATTGAAGATGATTTCTATTTAAAATCCTAAGATTGTGACCTTCATTGGTTTGTAGATTTATAGAGAACACCTCATTGACACAGGATTTATAAAAATGTTTATAAACATAAAAAGGTATAATATAAAGTGCTTCCAGGAAGTATTCAGGTACCAGCTTAAAATGTGGAAAGTTTATGTTCACTTGAAGGACTTGGTTTCCGCTTTATTTCAGGGGGAAGTTTTTGGAATGCTGAGGGCTATCAGTGTAAACTCCCCACACATTTCTCCTCTTTAACATCTAGATGTGTCCAGATGTTACAGACTAAATGAAATTTATGCAGATGTGTCAAAGATCTCAATTACTTAAAATGTGTTATTTAATTTCTTCTCACATTTGTTTACCTGTTATGGTAGCATGGGCATGTCATGGTGTGAGCATGCAGTCAGTGGAGTTCAGCTTATTGTAGGTCCAGGAACTGGACTCAGGTCATTAGGCTTGCCAGCCAGTAAATTTACCGCTGAGCCATCTCATAACCCATCAATATTCTTTTAATGCTTATTCGTTTTCTTGATTTTTTTTTTTTTGAGACAGGGTTTCTCTGTGTAGCCCTGACTGTCCAGGCTGGCCTCGAACTCACAGAGATCTGCCTGCCTCTGCCTCCCGAGTGCTGGGATTAAAGGTGCGCACTGCCAGGCTTTGCTTATTTGTTTTAAATCTATGTTACATTAAAATGTATCTTTGATAAAGCTTTTTAAAAAATGGAATTAACCTGGGCATGGTGGCCAGTATTGAGGAGGGTGAGTTGGGAGGGTCACAAGTTCCAGGCCAGCCAGGGCCACGCAGTTTAAAAAACAGAAACAAAACAAAAGGGAGTTTATTATGCTGTGACAACCACAAAAATTGGTCATGTGAAAGGTAGACTTAAAGTTAAATCATTTTCAGTTTTTAGGGAGAGTTTATAAAGAACATTACTATTTATTTCTTTGCATGTATTCTGTGACTTTAAAGAGATGTATTTATTAGTTTTAAGTGATAAGTCAAGCAGGACATATGGATGACTACTGTATGCAAATCCTTGTTAGTAGTGGTTCACCCTAAAGCCATAGTGGGCCATGCTAAGTAAAGTTGTAGCACACACCTTTAGTCCCAGCACTCAGGAGGCAGAGGCAGGTAGCTCTCTGGGAGTTTGAGGCCAGCTTGGTTACAGAGCAAGTTCCAGGACAACCAGGATGTGTAGGGAAAGTTAACATAGCCAGTTACTCTTGAATAATTGAGTTACAGGTGGCTATTGATTTTTAGAGGCAGACATTTTTTTTTCCTCTAATTTTTAAGACTGGGTTTCTCTATGTAGTTTTGGTGCCTGTCCTGGATCTTGCTCTGTAGATCAGGCTGTCCTTGAACTCACAGAGAACCATCTGCCTGCCTCCACCTCCCAAGTGCTGGGATTAAAGGCATGTGCCACCACTGCCTGGCCTTCAAGCATACATTTTTTAAAAGTTAACTTCGGGTTTTGTGAGTATAGTTCAGTGTTAGAACACTTACCTTGCACACACAAGGCCTTGGTTTGATCCCCAGCACTGAGATAACAACAATAATAATAATAATAATGATAATATTATTATTATTTAATTTGAGTCAGTCCCCAACCTAGGGAAAAAGGTCATTGATAAGACGAGGTAGACAGTGCTCTATACACAGCACAGAGCTCCTGGAATAGAAAAGGCAGCTCCGGAGGTACCTGTTGCTTAAGCGTATCTAGGGAGAGGTTTATTGGAACAGTCAGGGAACGTAGCTGCTTTGTTCCGTCTGCCATTTGTCCCTTGTACCCTGTGAAAATCATCCACAAACCAGCTGAAACCAAAAGTGAGCCACGAGCCAGTGTCTGTCAGAGTACTTACTAGAAGTTCAGAGGAGGGCGGGGAGGTGGCTCGGGGGGCGAAGGTATGCGCCTCCAACCTGACGACCTGAATTCAGACTCAGGAATCCACATGGCGGAAGGAGAGAACCGACTCCTACAGGTTCTGAGCCCCGCAGACATGTCGACACACTTACATACACATACACATACACATACACATATACATATATACACATATACATATATACATATACACATATACACATACACACATACACATATACACATACACATATACATATATACACATACACATACATATATGCACAGAAGATAAATATGATTAAAGTTTTTAAAATAGTGCAGGTGGTGGACCTTACCCCCAACTTGTAGAGTCAGAGTCTCTGGTTGTTAGGTTGTAGCACCAGTGAACTGTCAAATGATTTGGGGGAGCCAATCACCCGAGCAATAATTATTAAAGGTTTAAAAAAATTTCATGTTGTCATATGAGCAAATCTCCCACTAATTTGATTTGTAGGAATCATTAGTGTTTCTAGTGAAGAAGCTGATTAAGTCAGGTTTTTACTTCATGAGATTGAAATAGATAATCTCCAACATTCAGTCCCCCTTGGGTGTTTATCCTCACTGGTCTTTGGTAGGCTGACCTTACGTGGTCTGTCCCTTACCTGCCAGACTTCAGAAAGACATGTCTTCATAGCTCTACATGTTTTCCCTTCTTGTACACACCTTTGTGTTCTGTTCAAAGAAACTCAAGTCCTGTGAAGAATTTTGTTTTAATTTTTGGTAACATTCATGTACATCTACCAGGGAAAAAATTCATGAACTAAACCATTAGCCTTTTTTCTTATTTTATACCAGAAATTATGTAGTAGCTATTTTCATTGATCCCAATATGCTTTTTACATAGTGTGCACCTGGGCAATCTGCTTTCTGACGACTTCTGAAGAAGTTCAGAAGAAGCTGCATAAGGAGATAGACCAAGTTTTCGGGAAGGGTCCTATTACTTCCGAGAAAATTGAGCAGCTAAGGTAGGAATACAATGAGAGGAAAAAATCATTAAACAGGCAATATCAGGTGGTTTATTTATAACATAAAGCTTATGCTAATATGTAGGAAAGATAAAGATATCTTTCTTAAAATATTTACATAGATTTCAATTTTGATTTGTTTCTGTTTATTTAAAAAATTATTTAGATGGGCGTAGTGGTACAAACATTTAATCCCAGCACTCGAGAGGCAGAGGCAGGTGGATCTCTGTGAGTTCAAGGCCAGCCTGGTCTACGTAGTGAGTTCCAGGACAGCCAGAGCTACAATAAAGAGACCCTGTCTTGCAAAAACCAAAACAACAACAACCAAGTTTTAAGTGTCTGTGTCTATAAGAGTGTGTGTGCACATCTGTGTGGGTGCCTGTGGAGACCAGAAGAGGGAGTTGGATCCCTTGGCGTTGGAGTTAGTTGTGAGCCACCTAACATGGGTACTGGGATCCAAACTGAGTCCTCGTGATTGAGCAGCAAGCACTCTTACTTGTTCATGACAGTCTCTGTTTCTGAGTTTTGAGGCAAAGTCTTTATTGTGTACGGGGCACAAACTTGTAATCCTCCTGCCTCAACCTCCTGGGTACTGTGATGACAATTACGTGTACCACACCCATTTACATACAGATTTTAACAGATTGAATTTAATCTCATGTCTAAAACCATAAAAGTAGTTCTGGGAGCTGGAGAGATGGCCCAGCAGTTAAGAGCACTGACTGTTCTTCTAGATGACCCAGGTTCAAATCCTGGAACCCACTTGGTGGTTCACAACCATCTGCAGTTCCAGTTCCCAGGGATCCAGTGCCCTCTCCTGGCCTCCATGAGCAGTACATGCTAATATGGTATAACAGACACACATGCTAGCAAAACCTAGGAATAGAGAATAATAATACTTTTAAAAACAAGACTACACAACTGTTGGGCCATATTTAAAAAAATAGAGTAGGTTCCACAGAACCTTTTAATTAGCTTATATGTAGTACCTACCAATGATGTCAAGCATGTGGACAATCATACTTCGTTTATAGGATTCCAAATAGTACAGGCACACGGAGAAATGCTATGGTAGGATTTTATAGTGTTAAGCATACATTCAGCCTCTGTATGACTCAAAAATTCCTGAGCATTCCTAGGTAGTTACTCAAGAGAAACGAAAGCAGGCCTACACAAAGACCTGTGTGCAAATGTTGGTAGCCGTATATTCAAAACGAACAAGAGCCGGAAGCAGTCCAGATGTCTACCAACTGGTAGATAAATTAGCAAATTTTGACACTGCCATACTGTGGGAGGCTACTAATTAATAGAAAAACAAAGTCAATATATACAGTGGAAACACAAAGTGCAGAGGACTGCCTACCACATTGTTTGACTAATGTGAAATTCTGCAAAAGGCAGCATCAGCTGCTAGAAAGCCTTGCCGCTTACTTCTCTCAACCTGTTCTCCAGATTGCTGCCGGGGTCTGTGGTTGCATCCTCTAGTCACTTGGGCCACTGCAAAAGACAGACACCTACCTGGAAGCAATCTCAAACTGTTCCTCAGTCTGTAGGCATCAGAAGGCTTCAGTTCAGTTTTTTTTTTTTTTTTTTACCCTGAGACAGGATTTCTCTGTGTAGCTTTGGAGCCTATCCTGGAACTTGCTCTGTAGACCAGGCTGGCCTCGAACTCACAGAGATCTGCCTGGCTCTGCCTCCCGGGTGCTGGGATTAAAGGTGTCTGTCACCACCGCCCGGCTCAGAGTTCAGTCTTAACACAAACATCCCCAAAAAAGAAAAAGAAAGTTTCCCAGGTCCCTGAAACTGGAGTTAGTCTGTTGTGAGTTACCGTGTAGGTGCGGGGACCCAAACCCGGGGTCCTCTGAAAGAGCCACGAGTGTTCACAACCTCTGAACCATCTCTCCAGCTCAGTGGTGTGGCTTTTGACCTCCATTCTCCAGTGTTTGTCATGTTTGTTGACTTCAACACATCTGTTTACAGATATTGCCGGCAAGTGCTATGTGAAACTGTTCGGACTGCCAAACTAACCCCAGTTTCTGCCCGGCTCCAAGATCTTGAAGGAAAAGTCGGCCCATTTGTTATTCCTAAGGAGGTGGGAAACGTTTGTTGTTTTTAACTTAGCTTGTCTTCAGCTGCTTCGGTGTGTGTTTTTATTTGATTTCTTTTAATTGAAAGTATGTTTTCCCATACGGTCTATTTTGGTCAGTTTCCCTTCACCCATCTCCTCCCATCCTTTCAGCTCCCCGGCCTTCTTTCTCTCTTTAGAAAACAAACAGGAAAATAAAGAAACAAATCAGAATAAACAAAACATACAAAAAAAAAAAAAAAAAAAAAAAAAACCAAAGAAGCAGCGTGAGAAACACATTCACAACACAAACACACTCACACACACACCACACACAACAAAAAAAACACAAAGTTGGAAACCATAATATACAAGCAAAAGGCCAGTAAGTTAAAGAAAAAAAAAAAAGCCAGAACAAAGCATTTTGAGAGGAAAGTCTCCAAAGACGCCATTGAGTTGTCTTGTGGTGGCTGTCTGCCGCTGGGCTGGGGTGTGTTCTTGTGTTCCTGAAGGTGTCCAGTCAGTGCTACACGTCACTGAGACACAGCCAGACTCACGGCCAGTGGACCTGGAGAATTTCCTTTCACTTTCCTCCCTTGTCTCCATGTCCCGCTGTCCCCCGTCTGTACGTCTGTGCGTTCTTGTGTGTGATTCTTGTGCTGTGTGTGCATGCGTATACACACATATGTGTACCAGGCGTTTTCCTTTGGGCCACCAACCAGCTCCCAAATCAAGATACGGAGACGTACCATCTCATGGCCAGTTTGGCCTCTTCTTATTTGTTGCATACATGATTCACATGCTACCAGGCAGTGCTAACTTCAGATATTCATGTCTACCCAAGGACTCGAACACAAAAACACACACAAATTCATATCAACTGTCCAATTAAAAAAAAAAAAAGATACGGAGACATATATTAGTTTTCGGATGCTCGGCCTTAGCTCAGCTCTTATTTTAATCTGTTTCTCTTTATCTACGTTTTGCCTTGGGACTTCTTTTTTTCCCCTTCTGTTTATCTTGTTTTCCTGCTGTCTCTACGGCTGACTGGGTTCTGTCCCTCTTTTTTTTTTTTCTTTCTCTTCTCTCTTCTGCCTAGATTTCTCCTCCTATTTATTCTCTCTGTCCGCCAGCCCTGCCCACCCCTCTCCTGCCTAGTTATTAGCTGTCCAGCCCTTTATTAGACCAGTCAGGTGCCTTAGGCAGGCAAGGTGAAACAGCAACACACCTTTACATCATTAAATAAATACAGCAAAAACAAATGTAACAAACTTTTACACAATTCAAGTAATATTCCACCATAAACAAAGGTCACACACCTTTACACGGGTCAAGTAATATTCCACAGCATAAACAAATATAACACATCTTTACATACGTATGTATCTTTAAAACTCAAGTTAGGGGCTGGTAAGATTACTCAGCAGATAAAACACCTGACGTGCAAGCCTGGTGACCTCAGTTTGACCCCCAGAACCCACATAAAGATGGAAGGAGAGAACTGACTCCGAAGAGTTGAACTCCGATCCCACACTTGCATGCCGTGACACACCTTAATCACACTCACACATAATACGCACAAGAAATAATAATAATAATTTTTTTAAACTGAGCCTTACTATGATATGTTATAATTAATATGTTCTTTCTTCTTTTTTATTGAGTATATCATAACTGTTAATAAAACTGGCACTTTATGGAGATCCCATTCATTTTAAAAGCCATGTAGTATTCCACTATATGTATCATATTAACTTATGTCCTGTAAATAAACCCGTCCCTCTAATGAAGATTCAGATTGACATTCTCTTTTTATTTTTATAAATTATACAGTTGTATAGGTATTGAATAATACCTTAGAAATGGAGTTTTTAAAAGCTGGGCATGGTGTTGCATATCATTGTAATTCCAGTACTTGAGAGGCTGAGGCAGGAGGATTGCCATATGTTTGAAGCCATCCTGGAAGACATAGTGTGTTGGAGGTCAGCCTGGGCTACATAGTGAGGAAATGGAGTGTCTGGATCAAAAGCCGTGTGCTACCTTTAGGGATTGAAGTTAGCTCAGGTAGAGCCCTTGACCAACTGTGTGCAAGGCCCTGGTTTTGAGCCTGAGCACCACCAAATGAATTATTTCATTAATAATAAGTGAATCTTGTAAAAGGCAATTTATACTTCACTAATAATGATAGTACATGCTTTCTCAGGGCTAGGAATGTGGCCCCATGATAGTATACTTACCTGGCTTGTGTAGAGGTCAGTCCTTAGCACAACAAGGATCAACTAACTAACTCACAAAATCCTTTGAAGATTGGGGGTGGTGGCACATGCCTTTAATCCCAGCACTTGGGAGGCAGAGGCAGGTGGGATCTCAGTGAATTTGAGGCCCTTGTGGTCTACAAAGTGAGTTCCAGGACAGACAGGGCTGTTACACAGAGAATCCCTGTCTTGAAAAAAAAAAAAAAAAAGAAGAAAAAGGAAAAAAGACTGGGGGTATAGTTCAGTGGGCCCCAGAGTTCAATCCCTAAGCCTCCCCAAAAATAAAAAAATAAAACCCTCCCTCCAGTTTCTCACCACTTTGGATTTATGAATCTTCTGTGTGTCTCGTGCGTCACATTATCTCATTGATCCAACGCTTCTCTCTGATAATGAACGGCTTTTCACACATGTATCCACAGTTTGCACTTCTCTTCTGACCCCTGCTCTTCTTCCTGGTGAGCTGTCTGCCTGTTCCTCGGCTGTCGGTTATGTGGGGATTTCTTCCTGTTTATAATCCCCTTCCACTGAGGCTCACCCTACTTCTCAGGTTTAAATTTTCACAGAGTCAAGTCTGGCTTTTCCTGCTCGGCATCCGGATACAGTGGCATGCTTGGGAGGCCTGATCTGTCGGAAGATCACCAAGAGAATGGCCCGTGGCGACTTGGTCACTTTACATTCTCACAGTCTGTCGTAGAAGAGCCTTTGGGTGACCAGTGTTGCGTTTGTCATGCTCTACTAACTAGACTTTGTCTTTTAGACCCTCGTCCTTTACGCCCTCGGCGTGGTTCTTCAGGACCCCAGCACTTGGCCGTCCCCACACAAGTATGAAACAGTCTTACGTTTTTTTGATTGCTGTGTTTATGTGTACGTGTATTTGCATTCCTTTCCAGTGGTTTGAAGAGAAAACTCAGTCTGTGGTAACGATGTGACAGAGGGCTGGGAAGCCACTCCAAACTTCTGTCTGCTCTTCGCCGCTTCTCCTTCATGGCCTCATTCCTCTATCCACTCTCCTTTCTCCTCTCTTCTTCCTTTACTTATTTTCTATTTATATATAACATTATATATATACATAAACATATATATGAAACATGTAACATTAAAACATTCTTAATAAAATAGCAGGTCTTCAATTTTTATTCTAAGATTATTAGCTATTTAGCTAAATTTTATATTCCAAATGTTTTTTTTTTTTTTGGTTTGTTTGTTTTTTCAAGTTTCTCTGTGAATTTTTGGTGCCTGTCCTGGATCTCGCTCTATAGACCAGGCTGGCCTCGAACTCACAGAGATCTGCCTGGCTCTGCCTCCTGAGTGCTGGGATTAAAGGCGTGCGCCACCACCACCACCACCACCCAGCTCCAAATTGTCTTAATAACAAAATTAAAGATGTGTTTCTGTAAAAATAAGTATGCCTATAATTATAGAAAACTAAAATTAGAAAAAAAATATTTTTTCTTAAGACAGGGTTTTTCTGTATAGCTCAGGCTGTCTTAGAACTCACTCTGTAGACCAGGCTAGCCTTGAACTCAGAGATCCACCTGCCTCTGCCTCTCGAGTGCTGGGATTAAAGATGTGCACCACTATTGACAGCAAAGTTGGAAATTTTTTAATCTTAAAAAAAAAAAATCAATGTGAAAAATGCCAAGGTTTCGATGAACTAAATTAAGTGAGATATGAAGGATCTAGCTGAGTGTGTTGCTCATGTGCAAGGCCTGGATTCCATGACAGTACCATAGGGGGAGAGACAGAGCAGGAACTGCATCGGAACTTTCGACATTATTGCTATTTTCAGAACATTCAGAGAAACTGAAAATGTTAAGAGGAATAGGTGGAGCCAGGTGTGGAGGCACACAGCTGTAATCCCATCACTTGGACATAACATGTCTTTCTCTGTCCACCAGCCAGCTCCCAAATAAGGACATGGAGACTTCTTGTGAATTATGAAAACTTGGCCTTTAGCTTAGGCTTGTAGCCAACCAGCTCTTATAACTTATTAATCTGCTTCTATTAATCGACACATTACCACGTGGCTTTTTTACCTTTTTTGCTGCACATCCTGCTTCCTCTGCCTCCGGCTGGTAACTCTGCCTTTCTTCCTCCCAGCATTCCTCTCTGCCCGGAAGTCCCGCCTATACCTCCTACCTACCTATTGGCTGATCCACAGCAATGCACCTTCACACAGTGTACAAATATCCCACAACACTGGGGAGGTGGAGGCAGGAAAAGTGAGTTTGAGGATAACCTGGGCTACATATCAAGACTTTCTCAAAAATATCTACCCCTACTCCCAAAGCGAATAGATGCTAAGTTGTGGAAGTCATTTTGAGCTATTAAATTTAGAAGATATAAAGGCTTGGAGATGGCTCAGTGGTTAGGAGCACTGACTACTCTTCCAGAGGTCCTGAGTTCAGTTCCCAGCACCCACACTGTGGCTCACAACCATCTGTAATGAGATCTGGCGCCCTCTTCTGGCCTGCTGGGATACATACAGATAGAACACTGTATACATAGTAAATACAGCATATATAATAAATAAGCAAATCTTTTTAAAAAAAATTTAGAAGCTATAGATATTAGTATAACTGAGAGCTTCCTGAAGCTGGGCACTTCCTTATTCATAGGCGGGCCCGTCTCAGAAGGAAGGAAGGGAGAGAGACGGGATGAACACAGTGATCTTCAGACTCAGCTCTTTTGGCTTCAGCCTTGGTTCATTTCACCCAGGACCTGTGTTGCCGCCCAAGGAACAAGCCCTGCTGGCTCAGCCCTTTGAGCAGAGGGGGAACAATTCCCGCCGCACAGGTGTGGGCAAGCTTAAAGGGATGCCTGGTGGAGTACCTAGCAGAGCACTTACTGTGTAGCAAATGTTTGATAAGTGTGCATGCGCAGCACTCAAGGCCAGGTGCTGTGCTAAAAGTTTTTAATTTGATTAAAATGTAAGTACATCATGTCCCCTCTCCCTCCGCTTCCTCCTACCCCTCCCATATCCTTGCTCCTCTTTGACCGTTGTTGCTACCCCTGCATATAAATGAATCACTATATAAACACAGCCGGTTGAGTCTGCTCTGTGCTGCCTGCATGTGTGTGCTCCTAAGGCCACTGGATGTTGGTGGATCAGAGAGCTCATCCCTAGAGGACACTCCTCCTCCTCCCCTCAGCAGTTGTCAGTTGCTTGTAGCCCCTCATCTAGGGGTAGGGCCGGGTGAGATATCCCCCCCCCTTCCCGTCCCAGGAATGTCAACTGTTACTGGAACTGTTTGGGTCTTGCTGAGGCAACCACATTGTTTCATGGGCGCATCTTCCCCGTCATAACTAGAAGGCGCCATCTCACAGTGGACTTCCTGGTCCTCTGGCATGAACCACTTCTCTTCCCTGATCCTACTTAATTCTCTCCACCGGCCCTGAGCGGAGTCTTCTACAGCTGGAGGAACTGGTCAGAGAGATTGCATTTATAGGACGGTGCAAACAGACAGGATGCCAGCTGTTGACCGCTGTCAGCTTTCGCTGTGCACAACTGGGAACGACACGTGTAGACCCCTACGTAGGACCTTCTACAAGACAGATGAATGCAAAGGATATGCCTTTTGGCATGTTGTAAATATCCTGGTGTGTGTGTGTGTGTGTGTGTGTGTGTGTGTGTGTTGGTTTTTCGAGACAGAGTTTCTCTATGTAGCTTTGGAGCCTGTCCTGGATTTCACTGTGTAAACCAGGCTGGCCTCGAACTCACAAAGATCCACCTGTCTCTACCTCCTGAGTGTTGGGATTAAAGGTGTGCACCACCACCGCCCAGCAAATACTGACATTTTAATAATCTGTAACATTGCTCTTAAATGTGTTCATTAGAATCTAAACACTCCTGCCTCCTGGGTACATGGAAGGTCAGGCGCTCTCCACCAAGTCCACCAGCAAGTGTTCATGTTCCTCTTCTCTAACACAGTATAGAGGTTTTAAAAACGTTTGTGTTTGAAAAGAACTTCCATGTTCCCTTTTTAATGTGTCTACTTCTCTAACAGCATTTGACAGGGAAAGTCTAAAATAAAAGAGCCTTTCTTAGCCTCTTTCACTTATAGCAAATGTGAGTACAATATAATTGGTAAATAGAATTTCAAGGCTTGGATGCCTAATTTTAACTGGAGAAACAATGTGACCTGCTACATTGCTGGATCTGAGGAATGTATTTTTTTTTTTAATCTACTGTTTAGAGGTAACATATTTAGAAACAGCAAGAGATTAAATGTCTGAGTGTTCAGTGGCTTGGAAGTATAATAAAGTATAATGTGACTGCAGTAGATTTAAATGGTTACAGCCTGTACATTTAGTGTTGATGTTGAGATGTAAGTGGGACCGTTATGATGAACTCAGATTTTCCTTTTAGGTTTGATCCAGATCGCTTTGCTGACGAATCAGTGATGAAAGTGTTTTCTTCGCTTGGCTTTTCAGGCACGTGGGAATGCCCAGAACTGAGGTAAATGACAGACAGCAGTGGAAAAGGAGAGATGCCATGCTCACCTGCTCAGAATTAGATGATCTCTCTTAACGAGAGCGAGCAATCTGTGTAATTTTTAATGTTGGATTTTTAATCTTTAGTAACTCGTTGACTCTCTTCTGGACCAGGTTTGCTTATATGGTGACCACGGTGCTGGTGACCGTGCTGGTGAGGAGACTGCGCCTGCTTGCTGTGGAGGGACAACTTTTTGAGATGAAGTATGAACTGGTCACATCTTCAAGGGAAGAAGCGTGGGTCACGGTCTCCAAAAGATACTAGACATTTAGACATTTTAAGTCTTTGTTAAGTAGATGAAGGGAAAAAGCCTATTTAGAATATGTGCTGGGTCCTTTTACAAACCTAGTATCATTTTGTAATGTAAACCCTATTAGTGCTTTGTGAAGTAAATTTGGATTTTTATATATCAAGATTTCTTAATGTGTGATAAACATTTATACTCATTACAGTAATATATTGACAATTTTAATAGGAAAGTTTCATTTTCTTTTAATTTGTATCATTTTCTATGCCATTATTTTTATTCTTGATTTTCTTAGGTTGATCTCTCAAATGAATATATTATTAGTGGTTTTTTTATTTTATTTTATTTTATTTTCAAGACAGGGTTTCTTTGTGTAGTCTTGGCTGATCTCAGAATTCACTCTGTAGACCAAGCTGGCCTCGAACTCACAGAGATCTACCTGCCTATGCCTCCTTAGTGCTGGCATTAAAGGTGTGCACCACCACCGCCCGGCTCAAATGAATAATCTTAGAATTCTTTTGTGTGCGTTGGAGAATCACATTTTCTGAATATTCATAAAGAGAAACAATGTTACCTCTTTTTACATTTCTAATAAATCACCTGTCACTCTATTTGGGGACTATTTTTGTTTCCTGAGTATTAATTAGCGTGTCTTAATCATTTTAATTAGGTTTTAGTAATTTCCTAGACATTGTCTAGCGTCTGCTGTCTTTTCTCCTTGCTCATAAGCGTCCCTCCCAAGGCTTGCACGTGGCTTAGCATTTCAAGCAGTTTAGCGTCATCCGGGAATCGCACGCTGCTTCTGAGTGTGCCTCAGAGCCCACGCCCCTCCTCTGTGGCAAGCTGAGGGAATGCTCGTTCCCTTTCGCTGGCAATCTCAAAGCATGACGTTCAACTCGCCTTCTCACGCAGAGATACGGAACTCCTACGTTGGGCAGTAATTATGATGCCATAATGACACACAGCACTTCAGTAAGAAAGCATTCAACACTTGCCAGAAACCACAACCAAAGCAAGGTCGGGGAAGACAACAGACGGCGGAAGAAATTTTAAGCCTTGGGGCCGGAGAGATGCCTCAGTGGTTAAGAGCATCAGCTGCTCTTCAAAAGACCTGGGTTCAATTCCCAGCACCCACATGGCAGCTCACAACTGTCTTGTAGCTCCAGTTGCAGGGGATCTGGCATCCTCCCATGGACATACAAGCAGGCAAAACACCAATACACATAAAAATGAATAAATTTTAAAAAATTGTAAGCCATATGGTAGACAAGGAAATATGCATATTACAGGCGAAGGGCTCACACAGACGTTAAGGATCTGGCAACATGGCTGGGTGGTAAATTGCTTGCCTTTCATGTGTTGCCTTGAGTTCAATCCCCAGCACCTTGACAACAAACAGACAAACAAAATTGAAACAAATAGGTTAAGAAAAACACCCAGTAAGATGCATGGACAGAAGAACAGAGAAATGGCTGATGACTATCTTCAGCAGTGTTCAGTCATTAGTAAGCACAGTGGTACTGAAGTTACTTAGGGAATATTTTAAAGAATCGTTCTCAATATACTTTAGCACTAACAAGTTTTGTTGGTTTGTGTTTGTTCTTTGGCTCTTTGTGGGGCCCACCACCCAGCTCCCAAATAAATCACACATGGAGTCTCATTCTTACTTATGAATGCTCAGCCTTAGCTTGGCTTGTTTCTTGCCAGCTTTTCTTAGCTTTAAATTATCCCATCTACCCTTTGCCTCTGGGCTGTTTCTGTTTTCTTCTGTATATCTTACTTTCACGCTTACTGGTTGTGTGGCTGGATGGCTGGCCCCTAGCATCCTCCTCCTTCGTTTTTTTTTCCAGATTTCTCATTCTATTTATTCTCTCTGCTCACCAGCCCCGCCTATCCTTTCTCTGGCCTCGCTATTGGCCATTCAGTTCTTTAACACAGCTTCACAGAGTTAAACAAATGCAACATAAAAGAAGGCAGCACATCTTTGCATCATTTAACAAATGTTCCACAGCATAAACAAATGTAACACATCTTTAAATAATATTCTACAAACAAGTTTTATTTTTAATGCTTTATTGATAGCATTATGTTTTAGTTCTTTTGTCTTGTGCTAAAATGATGAATTTCCTTTCTGCTCTTCTACTGAGCTGGCACCCCAACCCCAGATTCTTCACCCCACTTCAGCTGTTGCTGCTGCTTGTTTTTGTTTGTTTGTTTAAGAAATCCTTTTTCTGGGTCTGCAAGGTGGCTCAGCCAGTAAAAGCACCTGCCACCAAGACTGATGACCTGGGTTTGATCCAAGCGAGACCCACAGGATGGAAAGAAAGAACTGACGTCTACAAGTCGTCCTCTGACACAATACACCCACCCACACACAAACAAAACAATTAGGCATTTACAAAAACTCCTTTTTTTTTTTGTAAACATTTGTTTTTAGACAACTGTAGGAAGGATGCCAAACTGGATAGAGAAAGGGATTAATTGCAAACTGGTTATTTTTAACACCACTGGATTTTTGTTTGTTTTTCAAGACAGGGTTTCTCTGTGTAGATTTGCTCTGAGGACCAGGCTGGCCTCGAACTCACAGAGATCCCCTTGCTTCTGCCTCCCAAGTGCTGGGGTCAGAGGTGTGCGCCCCCACACCTGGCTACACCACTGAATTTTATTTGTAATTTCCAAGAGTGATGCATATCATGTTATAAAGCAAGTGCATATGCACACGCACACATACCCTAGTTGTTTGAGTTATCCTATGGTGTGTTTGTTGATCAGACAATTGCAAGAACTATTTATGACCAATTAACATAGAATTTAATTGCTTCGGCCTGCCTCCCTTTTCTACTGATTACAGATGCATAATCAAACTGTAGCATTTATTTCTAATGTACACACATTTAAATTATGAAATGTATTCCAAAACTTTAAGTGAAATCTATTCTTGGTTACTATTATGTCGTTTCTAGAAGTTGTCAGATTGTTAAATCTGGCCCCTCCCACCTGTGTTTCCTGTGGTTTGGGTTTTGTGTTGTCCAGGTTTAGTGAGTAGATTGGAAACTGGAAAAGGATTAGAGTTAGCGATTGATATGTAAACCAGGTGTCAGTGGGATCTGCTGAAATAAGAGTGATTTTAAAGCAAGCGAGGCCTGCTAAGCAATTATCAAGGCAGAGACTGGGTCCCTGACTAAGCCAGAGGGGAGCCTGGCATAATTGTCAATAAATGAGGTGGTGTGGCATAACTAATGACCAGCGGTGTGGAAAACGGAGCGCAGAGGAGTCAGCTGAATGAGCCTGTTGTGCCCATAGTTACACAGTTAATTTAAGGCATAACAAAGTCTGTTCTAGAGTCTTTTTTTTTTTTTAATGGAAATTCTGGGGCTAGAAAAGTAGCCCCAGATGGTAAAATATTTTTTACCCACGAACGCATAAGAACATGATTCAATTCCCAGTACCCATGTAAGTCCGGTGTGGTGACATCCCTGTGTGATCACAGGCTGTGGAGACACAGAGCCCTGGGGCATGCTGGCCAGCGAGCCCAGTCTAATCTGTGAGGGAGGCCAGTGAGAGACCCTGTCTCAAAAACCAGATGAATGACGACTGAGTAATAACGCCTGGGATGTCCTCTGGCCTCCACAGACACCCAATTCATACACACACACACACACACACACACACACACACACACACACACACTAGAAATACCAAAAGATTAAAAATGTAGCTCAATGAAAATACCTGATTAGCATTTTTGAGGCTCTGGGGATGAACCCAGTACCATATACACAAAATGTTTAGGTTTGATAATGAGTAAATATTGTCTCTTGACTCTTGGCCTCATTGTCACAGGTCGCAAGATTCTTGCAGGACTCGAGTTTAGTCTTAACTGATAATAAAGTGATATGGAGGATTGGTTCATGAGCCCCTGTGAGCGCCATTGTTAACCTGTGAGCCCCATTTGCCCAAGGACAGAGAGCTTCCTGGAATGCTGGCGGCTGCTGTTTCTGGGAGATAACAAGTCACATGTTCTCATTCCCCTAAAATTGGCTTGATCCAACTGCATCGGATGTGTTGATCACGTGTAGGCAGGAGGAGCATGGGCAGGAAGTATGTCAGGATATACGCTTGTCCCTGATTGGACCTGATGGGAAATACTTACGGTTTACCTTTTTAAGACTCTGCCAAATGTGACTTGCCATTTCTCCAGGATGGTCTTGCCAGAGCGTCATCCTGGCCAGTATTTAAAGTCTGCCTCACATTTGGCTCAGACATTGTAGAACTTGTCTTCTTCCCACGACTCTCAGGTTTAATCCCCTACCCTAGTTAAGGAGTTATTGACAGTTAACGGCTGTGGAGGGAGCCATTTTTCTTCAGTGTTTAATCACAGGTATGTTTCTCATGCTCCAGTGTAAGGGCCCGAGAATCGATGAGGAAACCCTCCCCCAACTCAAATTGTATGCAAATATTCCAGCATGCGGGGTCACCACTTGTACAAAATGGCCACACGGGACAAAGGCCTGCAGGTCCTTTTAAGCATGGCTAGGGAAATCCCAGGAACAGCTGTTACATGAATACATTTTTTATTTTTATTTTTCCGTATTTGGGCAAGTCCAGGCCTGTTTCAGGGGGTTACAGGAATGGTCCTTTTTTCGGTCATTATTTTGAGATACTGTGGGACAGACTCAGGCCTTGTACCTGCTCTCTCCCCCATCCTCATTGTCAGGGTGTTGGGAACCAAACTAGGGTCTTCTGGGAAAAGTTCAAGGCCAGCCTGGCCTACCTAGTGAGACCCTGTCTCAGAGAAAAGAAAAACCCTTTGGAGTCAAACCATTGCTTCATTTTTAGTGTATGAACAAGAGGCTCAGATTCAGGACCTTACCAAGGCTCAGTAGGAGAACTGGAGAGCTTTCAGAGTAGGAGGGAACATAGCGGAAAATTGGTTTCACTGTTAGCAGGACCAGCCATTCCTATGAATTAATTACACTCTTGCATTGGGTGTGTATAGGTTTTCACCATCCGTTGCTTATGTGGCAAGGCCGTCGGCTAATAGAGAATTGACTTGAAAGCTTAACTGGATCTTCCAGGCATTTGATGGCATAGCTGGACCAAAATGGTGGAGACAGCCACCTAGGTAGGACTTCTGGGAATGGCATAAAAGTAATAGGCTTTGCTCTTTAGATATTTCTCACGTAAGGTCTTTGGAAAATATGTGCTTAAGCCTAGGCTGCTGTTACAGTTATGGGGTTTTTATAAAGCTTTCAGAATATAGATTCAAAAGGAATTTGAGAACAAGTTTTAAAATGTTCTTGATACAGAACCTTTGAGGGAGAAGCAAATGTGTTTTGAATGCTAAATTTACTTAGATTTAAAAATACATATCTCCTAGCAAAGTTGCCATGACAACCTTCCTTAATATGTGTGTAAATTTTATGTCTCTCTCTCTCTCTGAGGTTTTCATCTTTTCCAACGGAGTCTAATCACAAGAATTGGGCTCTGTGCTGTTTCTATATGGGTGGCACCCCGTGGAAATCACATAATTTTGGAAAACGTGAGTCCAGTGACGGAACAGTCCTGTGGCATGTGAGCCTGCCTGCCAAGATTAATGTCCTCTCTCTCTCCCTCTCTCTCTCTCTCTGGTCATAATTGATCTGATTTCAAAGAAAAAAAAAATTAGTATTGGAGGAAATCCATAGTTGTGTTCTGCATTTCTGTTTATTCTTCTCTAAGAGATTTAGAGGAAAGTCCTAGAAAGTTTGGCCAATGGTGACGCAGCTTCCCTGAGACAGTCTAAATGTACTCTAGTTGATGTCACAGGGTGACTCCAAAGCACAGGTACTTTACCGTGGCAGGCTTGTGCACAGGGGTGAGCCCAAACTGCTTCTGGCCTGAACTCCAGCAGGAGAGAGAGAGAGATGCTCCCATCACATCTCTCCTTCCACTCCGAGTTTCGGGTGTTCTCACTCTCAAATTCCAGTTCGCCCCTCAGGAGCAAGGAGAGCAGCAGGATTTGGGAGGGAATTTTCACCCTCAGTTTTAGTGTTACAGATTTCTTTCTTTCTTTTCTTCTTTCTCTTCTCCTCCTCCTTTTCTTCTTCTTCTTCTTCTTCTTCTTCTTCTTCTTCTTCTTCTTCTTCTTCTTCTTCTTCTTCTTCTTCTTCTTCTTCCCTCCTCCTCCTCCTCCTCCTTCTTCTTCTTTAAGACAGGGTTTCTGTATAGCCCTGGCTGTCCTGGAACTCACTTTGTAGACCAGGCTGGCCTCAAACTCACCAAGATCTGCCTGCCTCAGCCTCCCAAGTGCTGCAATTAAAGGTTTGCACCACCACACTATTTCCCCCCCCACCCCCCCACAGATTTCTGCTGTGGGATGTTCTGTATGTCCTGTGGGAGCCCGTTCTTGGGTTCCTCTGGCTTTAACCAGCAGGTCTGCATAGGGGATGATTAGGACCACTGGCCTGAGTGCAGGTGTCTGAGATGGTCTGCACTTGGCTGTGCAGGGGGATGGTCTGTATGTCAAGTTGCTCTGATTGGTCAATAAATAAAACACTGATTGGTCCGTGGCTAGGCAAGACGTATAGGACTAACAGAGAGGAGAAATAAAAGGACAGGAAGGCAGAAGGAGTCACTGCCAGCCGCCCGCCAGGACAAGCAGCATGTGAAAATGCCGGTAAGCCACGTGGCAAGGTATAGATTTATGGAAATGGATTAATTTAAGCTATAAGAACAGTTAGCATGAAGCCTGCCATGGCCATACAGTTTGTATGCAATATAAGTCTCTGTGTTTACTTGGTTGGGTCTGAGTGGCTGTGGGACTGGCGGGTGACAAAGATTTGTCCTGACTGTGGGCAAGGCAGAAAAACTCTAGCTACAAATGGCGCCCCATGTTGGGCATGAGATATTGGTGAAATTATTATGGCCACTCCACGTAGTTAAAAGGATATTTATTTAATGGCGTAACTCACAAATTAAGGCATAGGTAGGTCTCAGGGTCTGGGGAAGGTGTATCGCAGTCCAGCGGTGTTCTCTGGAGCTCTGCTCGGTCCACCTCCACCATTCAGGGTCCCGGCACAAAGAGAGCGCTCACCCATCCAGCTCTCGGGTCTCCAGGCACCTCCCCTGGCCCCGCCTGGTAAGCGTGACAGTTGCCAGAGTCTCAATGGGGGTTGGAACTTCGAGATCCAAGCTGGAATGGCTACCCACTACAGATTTCTTAAGGAAATGACTGATAAGAGCCTAGGTAGTCCCTTGTACCTATGGTAACAGTAACCAAGACTATTATTTGTGATCTCAACATGAGAACCTGAAATATTGATATGTTTGTTAAAGAGCTGTATTTGTGTTTTTCTTAATTTTTAAAGACATTCAAATTGAGCCAGGTGGTGGTGGCCAATGCATTTAATCCCAACAATCAGGAGGCAGAAGTAGGTGGATCTCTGAGTTTCAGGCTAGCCTGGTCTACAGAATGATTTCCAGGATTGCCAGGGCTACCCAGAGAAACCCTGTCTTGAAAAAACAAAATAAGCCAAACAAAAAATTCAAACTGGCCATTTACTTTTTGGAAGTTATCAAAGTACAAAAGACAATAATATATTTTCTGCTTTTTTCTTATCTTATGTGGTCTATTCTTAAATTCTATGAAAAGAACAATGTGGGCTTAACATACCACTTAAGATAGTCCAACATCATCAATCTTAAAAGAAGGATCTCACTAATAAATGAAGTCTATCTCTGCAGGTTACAGTCAATATACTGACAACTTTTTTTTTCCTTTTTTTTTGAGACAGGGTCTCACTATGTAGCCCTGGGTGTTCTGGAACTCCTTATGTAGGCCAGGCTGACCTTGAACTCATAGGAATCCACCTGCTTCTGCTTCATAAGTGCTGGAATAAAGATGCTGACAATTTCTTGAGGTTTATGGCTGGCTTCTAAACTTGTGAAACAGTCTTCAGCAGGCCTGGATTGTGAAATATTGACTTTATTCTAGGTACCAACAGTATTTTCAACATTACCTCTATTGTCAATGTGAATGAACCTTTTAGCTTCCTGTAATCATAACGAATCATAATGGACAAAGATGTTTTTTCTGTTGGAAAGTCTTCGGATTTTTCCCTTGAAATTTCATTATAAGTGCCATGAAATAGTCATCTGAGCCATTCTCTTATTCACACAGATAGATGCATTTAACATTTATCTGTAAGAAATATGCTATTAATTCCTGGAAGACGTTAAATTCGCTTTTCCCTGCCATTAAGATATCAAGATTTTTTTTTGTGTTCGTGTATTTCCAAGAAGCTACATTCAATGACTTTGACAAAACTCACAGACCTATTGATTGAACGTGCTCCCTAAAAGTTCAAGTGTTACACATTTAATTCCCTAATTCATAAGTGAATGGTTTTTTGAGGTGGGGCGTTTGGGATGTACTTAGGACCAAATGACATCATAAGGGGAGCTGGGCTATAGTTTGGACAGAAGAGCCATGTGCTTAAAGCTGTGTGCTGACTTAGTATCTCTGGAAGGTGGTAGAAACTATACAAAAAGCCTCTGGTGTTAACCTGAAGGCGACGATGAGACAGCTGGAACTTCCTAGTTTCCCTTTCTGCTTCTTGGTTCCTGAGGGAAGTGATTTCCTCTGCCATGCTGGGCTGTCCTTGGCAAAGACCTAATAACTAAGACCCCTTGATCTTGTACCCCTTTTCTCTTTGTAAGTGAATTGCCTCGGGTATTTTATTACAGTAGAGTGGAGCTAATAGGATCCTGGGATAGGATTGGTGGATTTGTGAGAGAGGCCTGAGGTAGCATGTTTTCTCTGTCTCACCGTTGGTGGTGCCACCAGGAGCCTGAGCCAAGCCCTCAGACTGCCCAGCCCTCAGAATGGCTGCTAAACAGCCCATTATCTCTTGTCAGTGACCCAGTGCATAATAACAGTAACAGAAAACAGATTAAATAATAAGCAATTGTCTTATTCTTATCTACCTTGTACTATGGAAGTGAGACATCATTACCACAATATCTAATTAGCAGTTGGCCCCAAGTCTAACTTTGAAGTGCCGTCTTAATTGGCCTTATCAATAAAAACCCAGAGTATATCAGATATCAGGGTAAAATTGAAAGATCAGAGAAGCAAAGGTCATAGTTTCACAAGCCATAGTCACCTTTACCTCTCCAACTCCTCAGACCAAAAAGGGCTGAGCTCCTATCTCTGCCCAGCCATGTCATTTCCTGTCTCCTGTCTGTACAGACCTCCAGACCTCTATGGTTTATTAATGGATAGCTCCACCCTCTGATATTCATTCAAGCTTTATTTGTCAGAACACAGACAAAATAGCATAACTTCATTGTATATTATCAAAGTGGACACAAAGCAGATTATCATTAAAAAAAGTTAGTGTAGGGCTGGTGGCAGAGATTGAAATTATGTGTTGTAGGTCAATTTATATTTGATATACAAGTTTTTTTTTTTTTTTTTTTTTTTTTTTTTTCCCGAGACAGGGTTTCTCTATGTAGCCTTGGCTGTCTTGGAACTTACTCTGTAGACCAGGCTGGCCTCGAACTCAGGGATTTACCTGCCTCTGCCTCCTGAGTGGGGGGATTAAAGGTATGTGCCACCCTCCCCATAGGCCTGATACACAAGTTTTAATGCTGTTAATGCATGGGAAAAACTGATACCTTTCAAACTCAGGGCATTATTACATAAAGGTCATTGCCATCATGGAGATTCATGTTATTACATGAAGTCATTGCCATTTTCAGTAAAAACCTAATTTAAGACAGAATATGAATACAATTTGCTAATTTTTGAAATCATACGATTTTCTATACTGTATGTTTGCAAGAGCCACAGGAAGGGAAATGAATGATAAGTACAATCCCTGGCAATGTAGACTTTTTCATAGTTTGGTATTTTCAACAATGAAATAGCCTTGAACTTGAAACCCAATTTCAGATGATAAAGCTTTCTAGAAATGCCAAGAGCAGACTCTGGGGCCTTTGTTTTTGCTCACACACAGAAGCTTTTTTGCTTCAAAGATTTAACTTGTTTCGTAGGCACTTGGGGTTAGGTTTTTTTTTCCCCTTTTCCTTTTCCTTTCTTTTGGGTTTATTTTTGTTTGCCGTGGTGGGATGGTACTCAGCAAGTACTCCACCACTGGGCTACTACCACACCCCTACTTCCTAGATGTATTTTTGTTTTTCTTTTGGTGTTTCGAGACAGGGTTTCCTCTGTGTAGCCCTGGCTATATAGAGGCCAGGTTGGCCTCAAACTCACAGAGAGACACCTGCCTCTGCTTCCTGAGTGCTGGGATTAAAGGCATGCACCATCACGGCCTGGCTACTTTGTTACTTTTGATTGTATAAATGAATTCCTGTTTCACCATAACAATTTATCTGAAAAACTTCAAAAATGAGTCGATTTCCATTACATCTGTTGACTTAAACAAGTGTGGACAACTGGTGGGAATTTTCAAAAGGTATACAGTTTGGTCCTAGACCCTAATAACTGTTGAGTCTTTTATAGATTTTTGCATTTGTTTTTTATTTAATCACTCTTGGTGGCAGCAAAAATGTATACGCCTACATCCTTGGGCCCTCAGGCTTCTGAGTGTTAAAGGGTGTATGCATGCTAGTCCCAGCTGGAGCACTGAGCTCCAGTCCTACTTCTGATAAGGAATCAAAGAACCAAAGAGGCTGTCACACATCAGAGAAAGCACTACAAGTTCCCCTTGGCGATTTGAGGACCCCTTCCCCAGGAAATTTGTGTTTTGGAACAATTGCTAGGCAGCATCTGAAAGAATGCCAGTCGGGAAAAAGTATGGCAGGGAAGGATACTGGATGCTTTATCTGTTAGACTTTGTGAAGGGAAACTTGAAAAGAAGCCGCATCTGACGGTGAGGGAAAACTGAAGGGACTCTGGACCTGCAGAGACTGGCTGGCTGATTAGAATTGCAGTCCTGTGGAGACTGGAACACTGCAGGTCCAGAGGCTAATTCTCTTATCTTGGGCTAAGCTCTGGACCTGCAAAAAGCCAGTCCTAGCACAGGCCCCCTCCCGTGCTGGAACCAACATCTTGTGACAATAGATAAAAAAAAAAAAAAATCTTTTAGTATTTATTAACTTAGCAGGCAACTAGCTTCAACCAGTCCAAAAGTTAAGAATGTCATCAGATAGCATCCTGAGCTTAGAGAAGGGCTCCCCCAATCTTGATGCATCGGCCTCTCTGATAATAGCCACCAAAGTATTTTAAACTTGCTTCTTTGACTTACTTTTTTTTTTTTTTTTTTTTTTTTTTATGTGCATTTGGTGTTTGGCCTGCATTTCCCCAGGAACTAGAGTTACAGATGATGGTGAGCCATGCGGGTGCTGGGGATGGAACCTGGGTCCTCTTGGAAGAGCAGCCAATGCTCTTAACTGATGAGCCATCTCTCTATCCCCTTGACTTATGACTTTTATTCTTTAAAACTATAAAAATGTGATGGAACTGCTTCCATGTTGGAACATGAGATTTGGGTATCCTAAGACTGTGTTCCCAGGCCACAGACACTCAAAATGGCTCCAGAATAAACCATCTCTTATTCCCTTTAAGATGAGAGCTATGATTTTTACATTAACAAATTCTTCAAAAAAAAAAACTTATTTATGTGTGTGTTTCTCTGTGAGTGTACGTCACATGCATGCAGGGTCCGGTGGATGCCAGAGCAGGGTGTCAGATCTGGAGCTAGAGTCACAGGTGATGGTGAGCAGCATGCATGGCCGTTGGGAACCAAACTGGTTTTCTGGAGACAATGTGTGCTCTAACTGCTGAGCCATCTCTCCAGGTGCTGATCAACACCGTTTTTTGATCTACTGAAGTTTGTATGAGTCGGTTTGTTTTCCTCATCTGTTTGTACCTCATTGCCTGAAGCAAGTGTATGTGACATTTACATAAATATCCCTTAAGCACTCTAGGTTTCTCCCCCGCCCCCCTCCCATGTTACATGCAATGCTGCTGAGCTACAAACCCCAGCTCTCCCTTTTGTTTTTAAGAAGCTTCTCACACGTAGAGAACATTCACACTAACATTCACACTAAGACAGGTGTTTAAAGTGGTTAAGAATAGACCCAGCTGGACCACATCAACATTAAAAAATACTGTTTTGAGCTTGGAACAAAAGCTCACACATATTGGTCAAGTATTTATCATAAAGCTAATGTAACCACACAGGGCTTACTCCACAAATGTGTGATGGCATGCATTGGATTTTTTTTTTTTTAGGAATGTATAATCGTTTCCTCATCATCTGAAAATTGATTGTAGAAGGGCCAATGACCACAAGAGCAATAAAAGGTTGAAACCACAGATCCTAAACTACCCTCTAAGATGTTAACCTTTGCATTTTCCACAGAACAAATAAAGGTCATGGCCTCAGTATCTTAGATGTCTATTTTATCTTTTCTCCTCCCCAATTTTCGACATGTGGGGTAATCATATTTATGAAAAAGATTTGACATCTGGATTACAAGGAAGCTCAGAATAAACTACCTTGAATTTTTGTAGTACTTAAACGTTTTTCAGTCTTTAATTTTGTTCATGCCACAACCACGTGAATAATCAAAAGAGTATCCGCAAAACCACCGTCGAAAATTGGAAAAAAAAGTCAAGAGAGGAGGAGACCCAGGCTGGGCAACCACAGCATATACTTGTAATTTCATCTAGCCTGGTCTACATGGGGGAGACCTTGCCAAAAAAAAAAAAGAGGAGAGCGGGGAGGCAGGGAATACGAATGAATGAATGAACGAATGATGAATAGATCTGGGATTAGGTAACTGCAATTTACTTTGCAAAGGAGAGGATGAGGTCCAAGGTGGCACGGAGAGCTACCTGCAAATTCGGGGGTGGGGTGAGGGTGGGGGGCTGAGGTTGCTCTGAGCCTGTGCCCTCCTCCCTGGGCCTCCGGAGGGGCCTGGAGAGCTTCCTCGGGAGGATGTCCCCCCCTCCCCAGGGCTCGGACCCCGGGTGCAGCGCACAGGGGAGGGAAGGGGGGCGGCGGTGCATTCCCCGCCCGGCGGCTAACAAAAGGCCGCGGCCGCCCAGGGACTTCCAGAGCCGGGGAAGCCCGCGCGGGGCCCAAGGGTTAAACCGGGAGCCCGGCTCCCGCGCGCGCATCCCGGCCCCCGCCTCCCGTCGCTAGGAGACGCCGGAAGTGGGGGAGGGGCGGCGCGGGTGGGAATCTTTTTTCGGGCGCTCGGAGTGGGGGGGGGCGAGCGGGGGACGGAGGACGGAGGGAGGGGAGGGGGGCGCGCGTGCGAGCGTGCGCGCGCCCGCCGGTCCGCTCGCCCGCCCGCGCGCCCGCCCGTCGCCGCGGTGACCGTCCGGGCGGCCCGCCGGCTCGCGCCCCGCCTCCGTCCCCGCCGCCCCTTCTCCTCTCCCCCGCCCCGCTCCGCAGCCGCGCGCTTGAGGAGAGGAGGGGGACGAGCAGCGCCGCCGCCGCCGCTGCCGCTCGCTCGCTCCTCCCGGTTCCCGCCGCTCTGCTCCGCTCCGCTCCGCTCCTCCTCTCCTCGGGGCGTCGCGGCCGCTGCCTCCTTGCGGGCTGTATGAGGAGGAGGCGGCGGCGGCGGCGGAGGATGTGAAGATGGCGGAGCTGCAGATGCTGCTGGAGGAGGAGATCCCGGGGGGCCGCCGGGCCCTCTTCGACAGCTACACGAATCTGGAGCGGGTGGCCGACTACTGCGAGAACAACTACATCCAGGTGCGACGCGTCCCGTCGTCCCCGCTTCCCCCGCTCCCTCCGGCTCCCCGGCGCGGGGTGGGGGGCGCGCGGGGCGAGCCGGCGAGCCGAGGAGGCCGCGCGCGGGGCGGGCTCGGCCCCGGCCCCGGCCCGGGCCCCGGGGTGGGGACGGAGCGGGGACGAGGGCGGCGGCGGTGGCTGCAGGCAGCGGCGGGGTCCGGTCGGTCGGACGTGCTCTCCTCCCCCACCCCCGAACCCCCGCCCCCGGAGCCCCGTGCGGGTCCTCGGTGCCTGGCGTTGTCGCGGCCCGCCTCCCCGGTCCCTGCCCCGTCGCCCCCGCACTCGCCTGTCAGGGTTCCGGAGGGCGGAGGAGGGGGAGAGTGGCGGCGCTCGGTGGATAACGGGATCCTGCTCGGGTGGCAGGGTTGTGGGTGGTGGTGCAGGGATGGGGTACCTACCTCCTGCCTGCCCGAGTCGGAGGGGGGCTTTAAGGGGTCCTGTTCCTGCAGAGTGGATTGCTTCAGTTTTCCCTTCCCTTGTCAAAGCCCCCCCTGAAGACAAAACAAAAATTCTTTAACCCTTAAGTTTAATTTTTTTTTTTGGGGGGGGACGACCCGGTGGAACGGCTCTTATTACAAGTTAATGCCATTTTTCTCCCTATGGGGAATGGGAAACTGCCTGATAATGAGCTGCTTTTCCTCCCCAATCCCCGTTAGAATAGGTAATTTTCCTATGGGAAAAAGAAGTATGACTATTTTTCACAAAGAATTAGGAAAATGAACCACATGGTTTAGTTTTTTCCCCCCCATGGTGATTGGTTTGGCACCGGGGACTCATAGTGGGTGTGTGTGTAGGAAGGTGAGAAGGTGGGGTGGGGGGAAGGCCTGAGCGAGATGAGAACCAGCTGGTCATGGAGAAATGTAAAAATCTTATGGATTAAAGCAACGCTTTAAAAATTAACTCATGGTTTGCAAATCCAGCATTTATTGTTTTCCATCGGGCCATATACTGATTTAAAGTCTCTGGATAAAGTGGAAGCAGGTGTTCAACTGTTACCTGTTTGTAACATTCTTGATCCTGCTCCGGTCTCTGCAGATTTCTTTAACACCAGTTATATTGGAAAGCATTCTCAGTTCTTAGTATGAATTATATATTTAAAGTACTGTAATTTATAGGTTAAGTTTTCTGAGGACCACGTGGTTAATCAAAGATGATGCCCTTAGATTTTGTTTGATTACACATGCACTGAGCTCTGTCACTGTGTAGCAAACATTTGTCTTGGAGAACGAATTGGACATGATGGAATCCTTTCCCCTTCAAAGAAGTGGTTGAAAGTGTATGTTCAGGGTTAAAGATGGATTTCAAGACAAAAACCAAACCCTCACAAATGTCTGTCTGTTAGATGCTTTGCTAATACAGAGCGGTGTGGAAATGATGAAAAGGTTTTCTTGCTTAATTTCACCAGTCTTCTTTGGCCCAGAACTGTTGATGGTGCATGCCTGAAGTCTCCAGGGGTTTATAATGTAGTTCAAGAGGCTGATCTGTGAGGGAATTAAATCCATCCTTATACCATATACCATCAGCCCTCCTTGTTGGAGGGTCCTACATTGGTGGTCCATTCAACTGGTGACTGAAAATATTTCCTCTGTATAAATGCAGACAGACCTTTTTCTTGTCATTCTGTAAATGACAGTGTAACAATTAACTTACATGGCATTTACATTTTATAGGTATTATATAAAGTATAGGGGAGGATGTGTGATAGGTAATGTAAATATTATGTGGTTTTATGTAAAGGACTTGAGTATCCAAAGATGCTGGGATGGAGGGTGTGATGGGTGGGGTATGTGGGGTGTCCTAGGACTAACCCCTATTGGATACTGAGTTAATTTATACTTCGTAGTGGATTGTGGGTAGGAAGGCTATGGTTATTTTCAGGGATTCACAGCTGCTAGGAGAGGCAAAGCCTAAAAGACCAATTCTGTCACCATGTGTATCCTCTTATGGGAAAGTGTCATCTGTCAGAAGGGAAATTGGGGATAAAAAAGTGATTGGATTGCAGTGTGGCCAACTAATAAGAAACAGAGTTGCCTGTCTTTGAAAGGTGAATGTTACTTTAATTTTAGGTTATAATTGCCACATAAAGGGAAAAGTACATGAACTGATAAAGTGGAGAAGTGAAAGATGAACATTGTCTTAAATTTTATAAATTATTCTAGCTGAAAGAGAAGAGTGTCAAAGTTGGCATGTTATTTATTTACTTGTTCATTTTTGGTGCTGGGGTTGAACTCAGGGTCTTGTACATGCTAAGAATACTCTCCAATTGAATTATACTCAGCCCACTGTAAAAGTATAAATACTGATTTCCTAGAAATGGATTTTGAATTTTGAACCATCTGTATTCTTGATTTAGCCTCTGACATAGAGTTTACACTTTGATTCCTTAGGTTATCCTCTGTTTCGGGGTTCACTGGATGTATTACTGCTGTGCTCTCCCAGGATGATACTTACGTGATAACTAGAACTGGTGGTGATAGTTGATTAGTGCTGAGCCAGCTGTGCACAGGACCAAAGGACTGACCAGCAGGGGTCCTGATGCTGTCTGTGACCCTATGATACATGAAAGTTAACTAGCAGGACCACTGGGCAAATGGTCTGTTCACCCTTTTATGGCATCGTGTCTTAGCTTCTAGCTCCAGTTAACTAACTCGACACTCATTTCATTGTATTGAAATGTAACTTTTAAGGAAGAACAAAATATGTTGATCATATATAATTGTTGTTATTTGGTGTTAAACGTCTGGTTTTATGTCTAGGAAATAAAATAGGCAAATAAAAATACACTAATAGGCCTGGATGGTGGTGGCGCACGCCTTTAATCCCAGCACTTTGGAGGCAGAGCCAGGCGGATCTCTGTGGCCAGCCTGGTCTACAGAGTGAGTTCCAGGACAGCCGGAGCTACACACAGAGAAACCCTGTCTGGAAAAACGACAACAAAAAAAATACACTAATTGTAAATTATAATTAGTGTAAGATTTGAGCAAAAGGAAAGGAAATAATTGTGTTGTCTTAAGTACTTGTAGTCTTTTAAAATGTTTCTTACTTAGCAAATTACATTTGCTATATACCAGTGGGCATTAGGAGAGATCAGATAGTGGCTATAGTTATTTACACACACACAAATAAATGTAAAGTTATTTTCTAGGATATAATGAATATTGAAATTTTAAATGTTATTAATAAAATATTAAAGAGTTTTATGTTACTAGCTTCTAGGATACAGGAAAAATTGTTTTCTTTTTCTTCCATCCTTCCTTCCTCTTTTTTTTTCCCTTTGAGACAGGGTTTCTCTTTGTAACAGCTCTGGCTGTCTGGGAACTCATAGAGATCCTCCTGCCTCCGCCTCCTGAGTGCCGAGATTAAAGGCATGCACAGCTGTGCCTGGTGAAAAGTTGTTTTTCTAAAGATAAGAATTGTGATGATACGAATTGTGACTGTAGTTTGCTAGTACTTGGAAGGCTGACTTACTGTTTGTTTCTTGAGACTGAGTTCCTCACCTTGCCCACGCCTGACCTGGACTTGTGATCTCCCTGCCTTTGGGTGCTGAGTGCAGACGCTGCCTCCCCTGCTTGGCCTGCTTGTTATTTCTCGATGAAATGACTTGGTGGGGGCAGAGGAGGTGGTTCAGTGGCTAAAGTACTTGCTGTACAACCAACCTAGGGTGAGGACTGGAGCTCACACCCTAGAAGCTTGTTAGTACTGGGTGGGCATTGTGGTTGCCTGCAGTTCTAGCAAGCTAACTAGCTACACTCAGCATATTGACCAGCTCTGGGTCAGCTGAGAGACCCTTCCTCAGTGAAGAAGGTGTGGCGTTTACACACAAAAGAAAAAAAAGTGTCCAATTAATTTAGTACAGACTCTGCTGCCATACTTCTAATACCTTTGTTTCTTTTCTTCCCTTATTAATGTAAATGTGGAATGCCTAACCCTGGAGAAAATGTTCAGGGGTACTCCCCCTACTTTAAAAAAAAATTTGTTTTTTCAAGACAGGGTTTCTCTGTGTAGCTTTGCGCCTTTCCTGGATCTCACTCTGTAGCCCAGGCTGGCTTCGAAGTCACAGAGATCCGCCTGGCTCTGCCTCCCGAGTGCTGGGATTAAAGGTGTATGCCACCACTGCCTGGCTAAAAAAATTTAAGAGACTAAGTCTTGCTTTTTTTTTTTTTTTTTTTTTTTTGAGACAGGGTTTCTTTGTGTAGCCCTGGCTATCCTGGCACTCACTCTGTAGACCAGGCTGGCCTCGAACTCACCCTCCCAAGTGCCGGGATTAAAGGCTTGTGCCACTCACTGTTCCCCGCTTGTCTTACTCTTGACTGGCCTTGAACTTGCAGTGTAGCTAAGGATGACATTGAGCTTCTGATCCTCCTGCCTCTGCCTCCCAAGTACTGGGACGGGGGCATGCACCACTCTCCACAGTTAGGTGTGGGGCTGTGGACCAGAGCTTTTTGCATGTCCACAAGCACTTCAGTTGAGCTGTGTCCCTGGTCCAAAAATTTTTTTTTTTTTGATTAACTTGGAACTAAGACTTTTTAAAAGAATTTTGTGATTCACTTTAATGTTTTAAATAAGTTTGTTGCTTTCCTACAGTAAATATGAAAAATCAGTGTGTCCATCTTTACAATTTTTAGTTAAATAAAATTAACTGTTTCTTTTATGTGATAATTCATATAGGTAGGTAGAAAATCATATATGTGTATTATATTAAGGGCAGAGTCATCCTATGAGATAGATTTATTTGGAACAAAAATTGAGAGGTTACCTTAATTTTTTTTCTGAAATATTTCTTTTTTAAACAAAAGAAAACATTTCACTAATAGTTTTCTCTGTCAACATGGACACTGCTATAATTCATTAAAAACAACATGAAACGTTTGTAAGGTGATAAAATATAGTTCATTATCAAAGAGTTTCATAAAAAGGCAATTAGTAAAATGATGCAAAGTTTTTTGTGTTTTTTTGAGACAAGATTTTATATGTAGCATTAACTGGCCTGGAACTCACTCTGTAGACCAGGCTGTCCTCAATCAGACAGTCTCCTGCCTCTGCTTCTCTCAAACCCTGAGCCACCACACCTGGCAAAGATGAAAATTTTTAGCTTAATGAATGCCATTAGAATACATGCTTAGTTTGAAAAATTAATATAAAGTGGCTAGATATTAAAGGAATTAAAAATTACCCAGTCATCTTTAATACATATCTGGCATCTATATTCCTAATATTTTTGGTAAATGATGCTACATATTTTTAGAGAAATGGATTTAGAGTCTATATTACCTTTTAAACTTTTGAGAACGATTTTTTCTTTCTTCTAAGAAGACACTTTGTGAGACAGAATCTTGCTGTGAGACTGGCCTCTACCTCTGAGTCTTTCTACCGTAGCCTCCTTCCGAGTGCCGTAGCCTCCTTCCGTGTGCCAGATTTACAGGCATGTGTCACAGTGTACAGCTGAGAAACATTTAACAATACTAATGTCAGGACTGCTTTTCTTTTCTGGTTGTCCCAGTACTTATAGGAATGAGTTTGTGCTTGTGCTTTGAGTTCACAAATGGAGCACCTTAAAAAGTACTTAAAAATGCAGGCTGGGTGTTGTGGTGCACATCTTTGATTCAAGCACTCAGGAGCAGGGGCAGGTTGATCCTGGTTCAAGGCCAGCCTGGTCTACGTAGTGAGTTCCAGGACAGCCAAGGCTACATCGTGAGACCTTGTCTCAAAAAACAAAAACATAAACAAAAAGAACTTAAAATTGCATGAAGAAGGAAGTCATTGAGAGTAGAAATTTGAATACCGATAGTTACAGCCTTCTCCTTGATTTTTGTCTTTGGCCTCCACTGAGAGGAATGAACCGACTAGGTGGACACCATATGCTTCTCAGCCTCTGAGAAAGTAATCCTAATTTCCAGGAGAAACATCTTGGTGAATGGTTTTCAGTGACAAACCTGTCGTTATTAATACCTTTGACAAGACTACAAAATAGACTACGTTGTACCCTGAGCACCTTGCTCTTTTAAAAATGTTGTTTGTGTATACCCTGTTTTCTTGCTATGGAATTTCATTCTGTAGCTTTGTTATTTATGTTGGTACAGGGTTTTTAGCGGTATCTTGTTTTGCCTTTTCTTGAAGCATTGACCACTATAAACTGTCCCTTTGCCCAAACATTGAAAACCTTTATGTTTACTGTTTCTTTTCTGTGATAGGACAACGTATGAATGTGTGATAGTTTTCCTTTATTCAGAGTCTTTTCTCTCCTAGAAAGTAGTTATAGGTGAAATTGTTTTACTTATTCATAGAATATCTAGTGTAGATAGTTTTGAGCATACGCTGTTTTGACTTTCTTTTAAAATTCAGGAAACTCTGGTAGTGAGTGTAAGTGTAGTCTTTTCATAGATGGATAAGAATTAGGCTATTAGAATTTTTTTAAATGCTTTTTTATAATTGAATTTTTATGGAACTAGTTTGTAGTTTGGATTCATGAAATAGTATGTATTATTACTTATATATATTTATATATATGAATTACTTTTATATATGAATTACTTTGGGGCTGGAGTGATGGTGCAGTGGTTAAGAGCACTGGTTGCTCTTGCAGAGGACCTGGGTTTGATTCCCAGCACCCACACGGTGGCTCACAAACATGTCTAACTTCTGTTCCATGGCATCTAATGCCCTCTTCTGGCTTCTGCGGGCACCAGGAATGCATGTGGCACACATACATCATGCTAGCAAAATATTCCACATAAATCCCCCCAAACTGAGTTTTGATGAATGTTACAGAGTCAGACCCTGGGGGTGTAGCTCAGTGGAAATGTACCTATCTTAATGAGTATGGCTCTGGGTTCAAGTCCTAGCACAGCAAAACAAAAACAACAACCAGCCAAAGGACAACCTGTCATATTCTTATTACCTCCATAACACACAAGCTTTCTTTTCTTTTTTTGTTTGTTCTATCCGTCTGTTGTCCCCGCCCCCTCCCTGCCCTGAGACAAGGTTTCTCTGTGTAGACCTGGCTGTCCTGGAACTCATTCTGTAGACCAGGTTGGCCTCAAACTCAGAGATCCACCTGCCTCTGCCTCCCGAGTGCTGGGGTTAAAAGTGTGCACCACCACCGCCCAGCACAAGCTTTTCTTTATACCGTTGGTATTCAGTCCTTCATTTCATTTCCAGCCTTTGGCAAACACAATGTTTTCTCTCCCTATAGTTTTTGCCTTTCTCACAATGCCTTCTAAACTGATCATTTAGTCTTTCATGTTTGACTTCCTACACTTAACATACTGTATTTGAATATCAACGCTGTGTCAGTTCGTTCTGTTTTGTTGACAGGTGGTGTTTGCAGTATATGGAAGAATTAGAGTTTATTGACTCATCTGTTACTTTATTTCTGGATTATTTCTAGCTTTATCCAATGATCAATACTGCTGTAACCATTTGCCTACAGGTGCCTCTTGAGTAATTGTAAGTGAATGGCTCCTTCCCTCATTCCATTCTGGTGAAGTTAAATGTGGGACTCAGCGGAGCACTTGTGTTCCCTTTGTGCTGTGAGATGAGAGGGTTGTGGGAAGCTGCCACAGAGCCGTTTCTCGTTCATTTTCTGGTCTATCAAGAAGGCTGTCCGTTTCCTGTTTCCCCGGTTGTGATGGAACAAGGCTTCCTGCCTGCACTTCTGTTGGTGGAGCCATGGTTATAAAATCCCAGCTGTAGGATGGCATTAGTTCCTCACAAGTGTCTGTCATCCATGGTATAGATCTGTGGCACTTTTTTCCTTGGCTTTGTACAAGACCAGACTTTTGCTGCTTTTCTACAAATAGTGGACCTTCTGAATCCAATAGGAGCTTAGGTGAGGTCATGCTTTGTTTCCTTTTGCTTAAAACAAAACAAAACAAAACAAAACAAAAAAGGGCTTATTGAACCACGTGGTAAAACTGCTTAACTTTACAGAAACAACCACTCTTTTCTGGGTATCATTTTGTATTCCTACCAGCAAAGTTCATTTACTCTACATCCTTGTCCACATTTGGTTTTGTCAGGTGTGTTTTGTATAGCTGTTATAGACATTTATGACAATGCCAGGCTACTTCACACTCAACCATGAAAAGCTGAAAGTTTATTAATTGAATTAGGAGTTCCCTGTCATAGTTTTTAATTTTATTTTACTTAATTTAATTTTTATTTGTATGCATGTTTTGCCTATGTACTTATCTGTGCACCACATATATGCTGGTGCTCATGGAGGCCATAAAAGGGCATCAGATCCCCTGGAGCTGGAGTTACAGATGGTTGTGAGCAAGGGCTGGAATTGAATCCTGTTCCTCTGCAAGAGCAGCCATCTCTACACAGAGATCTCTGCACCCAGTGCCATCTCTGCACTGAGCCATCTCTATAGCTGCTCATAGTTTTATTAAACATAACACCATTTATGAGAAGTACTAGAGTCCTAGTCAGGCCACTTAGGAAAGAAAAAGAAATAAAAGATATGCACACTGGAAAAGTAGTTTTTGTTTACAGATAACTGCTTTTCTCTTTCCTTTTTCTTCCTTCCTTCCTTCCTTCCTTTCTTTCTTTTCTTCCTCTCCTCCTTTTTTTTCGGTGACAGTGGGACAGAAAACTATGATCCTATAGTAGAAAAACATAAAGATTAAAAATAACATCAAAAAGATTAAAATAACAGATTCAGTAAATTACAGTATAAACGGTAACACACAGAAGTCATATATTTCCATATGTTAACAGCAGACTACATGAAAAAAAATAAGGAAATAATCCTTTATAATACCATCAAAAAGAATAAAGTGCTTAGGAATAATTTAGGAATAACCAAGGAGGTGAAAGATCTGTACACTGAAAACTGTAGGCATTTATGAAAGTAAGATACAAATAAGTGGAAGATTTTTGTGATCATAGATTGTTAATGCCCATACTACCCAAAGCTGTTTGTAAATGCAGTGTAACCACTCATTAAAAATTCCAGTAGAATTTCTCACAAAAATCAGAAAAATCTCAATTTATATGGCACTTCAAAGACTGGATACTCATTGCCCTCTTGAGATAACAAAATTGGAGGCCTCACATTTTATTTTCTCAAACTATATTACAAAGCTGTTGTAACCAAAAAGGCATGGTACCAGCATAAAGTAGTCCTAAGACAATAGAACATAATAGAGAGCTCAGAAATAAGTTGTTGACTACTCTTTGATATAAAATGAAGACTATCCAACAGGGAAAAGATAGTCTCTGTAGCTTATTGGGAAAACTGTGTCCACATGTGAATTAATGAGATTGGACTCTATATTCTAAAACAGAACTGAACTTGAGGGCACAGTGAGCTGACTCAGTGCATGAGGTTGTTGCTGCACAAGCCTGGTCATCTGAGTTTGATTCCTGGAACCCACATAAAAGTGGTAGGAGAGAGCTGATTCCCATGTTATCCTCTGACATCTACACATGTATTGTGGCATGCGTGTCCGTCTGTCCATCTGTCTGTCTCTCTTACACACACACACACACACACACACACACACACACAACTGAAAAAAAGTAACCTGAGGTAGATTAAAGAATTAATCAAATGTAAGAACTGAATTATAAACTTAATAGTTTATAATTCTTTTACATGGGTAGTGTCAATTTTTGTTTGGACAGAGCACCAAAGTACAGGCAACAGAAGCAACGATAATAAGAACAGTGCACCAGACTAAAAGTATAAATCACTCATATAAACCTTAAACCAAGTTTAAAAAATAGGCATAGAACCAGGTGTGCTGGCACCTGCCTTCCATCTCAGTACTCAGAGGCAGGTGAATCTCTTGAATTCAGGGCTGCACAGAGTAACCCTGTCTCAAAACAAACAGAACAAAACAATTGGGCATAGACCATCTTCTTAGTTTCTTTTTCTGTTGCTATGATAAAAATAATACCCCGACTGACAAAAGCAACATAATGGAGAAAGGGGTCATTCTGGGTCACAGTTCATGGTCTGTCATGTTGGGGAAATCCAAGTAGCAGGAGCTGAAGCAGCTGGTCATGCTGCCTCCACCCTCGGGCAGCAGACAGGGATTAATGCATGCTGTACTGCTTGCTTCCTCTCTCCATTTTATGCTGTCCAGGATTCCCTGCCCAGGGAATAGTGTTCCCACAGTTAAGATGCATTTTTATTCTCACATAATTAATAAAATCATCCCTCCCAGAATTTCCCAGAAGCCTGTATATTGGGTGTTTCTGTCAAGGTCACAGTTACTGTTGACTATTGCAGACTTGAATAGACGATTACTAAAGACGACAAACATGTGAGAAACGGGTCGATGGAAGGTATCCTGCACAGATAATTGTTAGGAAGTGCAAACCAAAAGTAGACAGTGAGACTTCACATCTAAGCAAGATGTGGAGAAAAGACAATTCTTGGTGCGGATGTGAGTTGTTAAAGCCACTATATAAAGCGACATGGAAGTTTTTCAGAAAATGAAAGCTAGGACAATATTGTGACCTAGTTGTCCTACCTTTGGGTGTATATCCCACTTCTGGACCTTCCTCTGATAAATGAACAATATTTCACAGAGTGTCTGCATTCACATGTTCATTTGAGCATAATTTTCATCAGCCTAGAGGTGGGAACAAGTGTCCAACAAATGAGTGGATAAAAAAGTGATGTAAATGCGTATTTACAGAGTATTTACAGAGGAATGTTATTTAGTAAAAAAGAATGGCGGTTGCTGTGGGTGGTGTCAGGGATCAGAGGACATCAGGCTATCAAGTGAATGTGTTTGGGAGATCTGATGTACTGTTATGTCAGTAATAAAATACTATAGTTAATGATGTATAGTATATACTTGAAAGCGATCAAGACCAGATCTTAAGTGCCTCCTCCATAGGTATTGTGTGACATGATGGATGTGTGAGTTAAGCTGTGATGGTCACTTACTGTCTGTTGATCAGATTATCTTGGTATACCTGTGTGGGTCTTTTGGTGAGCTTGGACTCGGGTCTATGCTAGGTGAGTGCTCAACTGCCGAATGCTGCTGCTGCTGTTCAGTGTTGATGTACCTTGAAACCATGTATTCTTTAAAGTATGTACAACTTTTATTAATTATGTATCAGTGGAGCTCAAAAAGACGTTTCCAAAGAAAAAAAAAGCCCACAAACCACAAATGGTATGGCGCCTTGCCCTCATCTCCTATTACCTTTGGTATACGTGCATCCATGCAGATGCTTGCCAGAGGTCAGCTTCGGGTCCCCTCCCCACAGAGCTGTCCTTGTCTGAGTCAGCTTTGGTCTTGGTTACCAATTATGACAGGCTGGTTGTCCAGCAAACCCTGCTTCTTTCAGCCCCCAGCGCTGGGTTTACAAGCCCATGCTACTAAGGCTAGCATGTTCGGGGGTTCCAGCTCAGGACCTCATGCTTACGTGGCAAGCACTTGACTGATGGAGCCGTCTCCCCAGCCCCTGGCTTCCTCCCCCCCCTCCACCAGGTCGGTGTGTGTCCTTTCTGCCCCCAGGCCTCCGCTTTGTGTGCTTGCTCTCGGGATGGTTTCATGACTGCCACCCACTCCCTCGCTGACTCTCCCCTGTGTCCACTTTTCTCTCCACAGTGTCGTGTCGTGTTTTGTGCATATCACCATGTTACAGAGACTGTTTGTCCATTTGTCTGCTTTCCTTCTTGTCAGTGAGGGCAGGGATTGACTTGTTTGTTTGTTTATTTGTATCTTCTTCATTTCCAGAACCTGATATAGTGCTTGCCACAAATTATTTGCTAAATCAATAAGTCTTTTCTAGCTAAGAATGGAAAAATTCTTAGGTGAGTGAAATAACTTAGTTTTATAAATTTGAATAGTGTATAGATTTGTGCTAAGGAAAAAAGGAAGTTCATATTTTTCCAAGTATTTAACAGCGACATGGTCCACGGAACTGAGACTAGTGTTTCATACATGGTTGGTGTTTTAGAGTTCATTTCATTTATATTAGCTAGTGCAAGGCTTGCGCTTTAGTGGATGCTTTTCAAATATTTGAGTTATCTATAGCTCCCTGGAAGTTAGCAGGGGAGATACTTCCATTTTATAAAATTAGGTAAGTAAACTTACTTTTGACTCTGCTAGACTGAAGTTCTGAGGAGAGGAATTATATTGTTTTACTTGTTCATTCTGCTTCTACAGTAATTTTTTTTGTTTGTTAAAAATCATCTTGATTAACACTATTTTTATTTTGTTATATTTTCATTTAAAAATTTTGTTAAGCTGGGTGTGGTGCCTCATGCATACATTTAGTCCCAGCACTCAGGTGGTTCTGAGTTCAAGGCCAGCCTGGTCTATAGAGTGAGTTCCAGGACAGCCAGGGCTACACAGAGAAACCCTGTCTCAAGAAAGAAGGGGGGGGGGGAGAGAAGAGAGAGTAGAGAGAGAAAGAAAAAAGGACAAAAACCAAAAAAAAAAAAAAAAAAACCACAACAAAAATGTCCTTAAGTGTGTTTCCCTGCTGAGAATTCAGTAGTGACTAGTTCATGGCCAGCAGCTTAGTTTATTTTGGCTTTGATTCCTGTGAAGAGCCTTTGTTGTAAAATTTGAATTAGTGAAGTTGAACTAACATGAGCTTTCTCTCTCTCTCTCCTCTCCCCACCCCCCTTACTGTTATTTATCTCCTTTACTTATCTATTGAAGACTTTCAGTAGATGCACTGTTAGGAACATGAGGAACCTACAGGAACCCATCTGAATGGGGAAGTAGACAGGGTGTGGGCCTCTGCCAGCAGCCAGCATGTGTGACTGCAAGCCCCTGCCGGGAGGTGGTGCTGAGCAGTGATTCCTCTTCAGAAACTGTGTCCTCAGGCTAGAAGAGCAGACTAGGTTCTTCGAAAGAATTTTAGTTCCTTAGCTTAAGATCTAGAAAAGTAATATGTTTACATAGTCCACTACTTTTTTTCAAAAGGAAGTTAAAAGTCACTGACTATAAATGTACAGTGTTTTTAGTTCTTTTTAAATTCTGTGGTGCTGATGTCCTGTTTCTAGATTTTTGCTCTCCTTACATACGTACAGTTGTGATGTTTTAATAGGTATGATTATGAACTATGTATAAATAATAAAGTTATATACAAAGTTAATGTCACGAGAACCAATAGAATGAATAATTACCAAAGGGATGTATTGGTTTGGCTTCAGTGATGTGGTTTAGATGGCACACCAGTGTTCAGGATTCCTGGAGAGCATGCTGGAAGGTGAAGTCGTGTTCTGGTGTCAGGGAAGGGCGGCAGCTGTGACAGGAACAGTGTCGTCAGCACATCAGGCTTGTGGCAGAACATTCTGCTTGCCTGAGAATCAGAAAGCACAGCAAGAGATTCGAATATAGGCATGATTGTGACTAATGTAGCTACTATATTTCAAATTGGGAAATGGTGGTTGCTTGATTAGTTATTAGGACTTGATAATAAGTTCTTGGTTTGCATTTTGTTTAAGGCCTGGCATTTATGTTAAGGAAATTAAATATAGGCTATTTTGGATAGAATTTCATTACTAACCATATTATCAAATACTAACACAAAGTATTAATGATTAGAAAGAAAAAAATATTTACAACCACTATCTTGTGTTAAAATAAATGTCGTTTCATGCTTTTAATCTTACTCATTCTGGATGAGTGATAGTCTCATTAAACACAAGTTCTTTAAAACTCAGTTGCTGTTTTATGTAGTACACAAGAGGCAATCATCTTCAGATGCGACAGTAAAAACCATGAGTTGCTGGGTGGTGATGCACGCCTTTAATCTCAGCACTTGGGAGGCAGAGGCAGGACGATCTCCAAGTTTGAGGCCAGCCTGGTCTACAGAGTGAGTTACAGGACATCCAGGGCTGCATAAAGAAACCCTGTCTTGGAAAAACAAAACAAAACCACCTCCTCCCAAACAAAAAAACCAAACAAATAAAAATAAAAAACCAAACAACAACAAAAACCCCATGAGACATTTCCTTATAAGCTTTAAAAAAATTGATTTTATTTTAAAAGTAAATGTATGTGTGTGTGTATGTGTGTGTGTCTGTCTGTCCGTCCACATGTGCAGTATCCAAGGAGGCCAGAAGAGGATGTTGGATTTCCTGGAGTTACAGGATATTGTGAACCATCTGGTGTGGGTGTTGGTAGCTGAACCTGGTACCCCTAAGAGTAATGTAAGAGTAGCAAGCACTCTTAACCATTGAGTCACTTTTCCATTGCTTTAGAAGTTTTAGCACTTGAGAGGCAGAGGCAGGCGGATCTCTGAGTTTGAGGCCAGCCTGGTCTACAGAGTGAGTTCCAGGACAGCCGGAGCTACACAGAGAAACCCTGTCTCGAGAAACCAAAAGCAAACAAACAATAAAATGGAATGAAGCAGCCAGGTGTGCTGTCACAATCCTGTACTGCTTGGATTAAAGGCCAGCCTGGTCTAGAGAGTGAGTGACAGGCCAGCCAGGGGTGCTTACTAAGAATCCTGTATCAGACAGACAGACAGAGAGACAGACAGACAGACACACACACACACACAGTAGGGTTTATAAACTATTTTTTTTAATGACAGTGAATTCTTAAGTTAATGGAAAATTTACCTAAATTAAAAAAACAATAGTATTTTGGTATTACCCCACCTGGACAAAGTATAGAATTTATTATTTTTTTAGTTCATGCTTTTTTGATTTTTTTCTTTGTTTTTTGTTTTTGTTTTTTTTAAGACAGGGTTTCTCTGTAGTTTTGGTGCCTGTCTTGGATCTCATTCTGTAGACCAGGCTGGCCTCGAAGTCACAGAGATCTGCCTGGCTCTGCCTCCTGGGTGCTGGGATTAAAGGCGCGCGCCACCACTGCCACCTGGCTAGTTTATGTTTTTTGAGACTGCTTCTTACTATGTAGTTCTGATTGGTCTGCAACTCACTATGTAGACCACCAGGCAGGCTGGTCTTGAATTCACATCTGACTGCTTCTGAATTTCAGGTGCTAGGATTTCAGGCATGAGCTACCACCCTTGGCCTTTATTTTTTGATAGGCTTTCTTTTATTAAAAACATCATTATTTTACATGTGTGAGTGTTTTTTGTGCGTGTGTGTGTGCGCGCGCGCGCGCGCATACCACATGCGTGCCTGGTGTCCTAAGAGCTAGAAGAGGGTGTCACATCCCCTGGAGCTGGAGTTAGAGATGCTGTGAGCTGCCATGTTTCTGCTGTCATCTCCACAAGAGCAGCAAGTGCTCTTCACCACGGAGCCATCTCTCTAGGCCCTCGGCTTTATTTCTTAGAGAAGTTCTAGGTTCACAAACTCAAGCAGAAATTGCTCACATACGTCCTTTCCCAAGATGGTAAATCTTATCAATTTGATTGGGTTGAGAAGTACTCTGCATGTGTCTGTGAGGGTGTTCCCATAGAACTCCAGAGGGGAAGACCTCCCCATAGGTTGTGGCCTGCGTGGCATAAAAGGGGAGAAGGGAGGAGAAAGAGTGAGAGTTTAGGCATTCTGTCTGTCTGTCTGTCTGTCTGTCTTGGCCACGGTACTGTGACCTGATGTCCCTCCATGGTGGACTGATACATCCGAAAGTCCTCTTGTTATGTAATTTCTGTGAGGTCTCTGCATAAGAAGCATCTGATGCTTCTCTAGTGACATGTCATTATTACCCCTCATTTTAGATCTGAATAATTTGTTTAATATAACAAGGCACCCCTCCCCAAGCCATTTGGGAATGTCATTGCTTCTGGATACTTGATTTGTTTTTCCCCTACAGATAAGAACATTATCCTACCTAGTCACAAACAACCATCGAAATCGAGAAATAATACTGATTTATTTTCATTATCTAATTCTCAGATCTCCATTCAGATTTTGCCATTTGTCCCCCAAAACATTGTGTACAAAGACTCCAATTTAAGGAGACTGGAGAGATGGCTCAGAGGTTAAGAGCACTGGCTACTCTTCCAAAAAGGTCCTGAGTTCAATTCCCAGCACCCACATGGTGGCTCACAACCATCTGTAATGAGATCTGGTGCTCTCTTCTGGCCTGCATGCATACATGCGGTCAGAACACTCTATTATACATAATGGTCTCTTTTAGTTGTTGGAACTCTAGTTTCTTCAGTCTGGAACAGTTTCTTTGTTATTCACAGAAGCATGGCTTATTGAGTAAAAGTAGGTGTTGACCAAATCTTCAAGGTTGGAGAAGACTCTGGTCCTAGGCCTCAGTTGTATGTTGACATTGTTATCAGGCGGGTATTCCAAGGACCTCAGTGTTGTTTCCCGGGCAGGCTAATCCTTCCTTCATATTGTAGTTTGACATCTCCAGCCTGCTGTACTTGGTCACTTGAAATAAAAGTGAAATGAACGTTTAGAGAAGGGAGAAACACCACCTGAAGTGATTGAGTGCTAACCAAGTTGGACACTTGGCAAACACCAAGATGAGCAGTGACTTAGGGAAGTGCCTGCTCCTTTGTGCTGTCACGTGTCTGTGTCAGCTGCCGTTACCTTCTTCGTGGTCTTCAGTGCTTTTCCAGGGTTTCTCTCTGTCATGGAGTCCGATTTGGACTTGCTTCACTCACCCTGTCACGCTCTTATTCTGGAAGTCCTCTCCTTAATAAAAACAAGTCAGTGAAGACAAAAATCACAGACTCGGTCCTGGGTTCCGCATGATGGCACACACCTTTATTCCCAGCACTGGGCAGAACAGGCAGAGTTCAAGGCCAACCTGGTCTAGATAGAGAGTTCCTAGCCATCTGGGGCTATAGGACACCCTGTCTGAGAAAGAAAATCAGTCAGTCAGACAGACAGACAAGAGGAAATGAGTCCTAGAAATTGGTAAGTTCTGTTAATAGAAACATTGAGACTTTACCCATTTGGTGGCTTCCTACTCAAGGACTGCTTATGCTGTCAGTGTTTGAGAGAATTCTCGATAGAACCCGACCTGTGTCTGAACTAGGGGTCCTGGAAAACGGGCCAAGGAAACTTTTCTGATCTTTGCCTGAGAAAAGTCTGAAGGTTAAGGACAATTAGGGGAGTGGGGGGGGCGGCTGTAGTGTTAGGACCCTCTTCCTCTAGAGCGTAGAGGAGCAAAAATGCTGACCCCATACCTTAGGCTTAGGAGGTAATTGGAAATAGAAGTGGGTTGTTCTCTCTCTCTGTATGTGTGTGGTGTGGGAACATGTGTATGTGGATACGTGTGTGTATAGTCTTTGTCAGTCCCGCCAGCCAGCTCCCAAATAATGACAGGAAGACTTAACAAATTATGAAACCTTGGCCTATAGCTTCAGCTTGTTCCATCTAGCTCTGCTCTTTTTTGTTTTTTTTTTTTTTGTTTTTTTTTGTTTTTTTTTGAGACAGGGTTTCTCTGTGTAGCTTTGTGCCTTTCCTGGAGCTCACTTGGTAGCCCAGGCTGGCCTCGAACTCACAGAGATCCGCCTGGCTCTGCCTCCCAAGTGCTGGGATTAAAGGCGTGCGCCACCACCGCCCGGCTTAGCTCTGCTCTTATAACTTAGATTAACCCGTTTATATTAATCTGCATTTTACCATGTGGCTTTTTGCCTTTCATTCTGTATGTCCACCCCCCCCCCCCCCCGTTGGTGTGTCTCTCCTGTGCCTAGATTTCTTCTTCTGCTTCCTCTCTCTCTGCCCAGAAGTCCCGCCTATACCTCCTGGCTAGCCATTGGCTGTTCAGCTCTTTATTAAACCAATCATCATAGATCATCACACAGTGTGTATCCCACAACATTTCTCCCCTTTTGTCTAAATAAAAAGGAAAGGTTGTAACTCTAATTATTATATATAGTCCTTGTTATATATAGTAAAACTATACGTGTGTGTGTGTGTGTGTGTGTGTGTGTGTGTGTGTGTGTATAAATAAGAACAATTATCAGGTGAGAATTGCATTTTCAATGTCCAGTCTATCTGTATTTGGCAGATTTAGAGAAAATATTTTGTTATCCTGTCTTTGCAATTCAGAAGTTTTGTAACTAATTTATTTTCTACCCTAACTTTTTTTTTTTTTTTTTTTTTAAATAACAGTCTTGCCTAAGAAAACTGCTTGTTGAAGGAAGCTGGTCCTACCAGAAGACGTGTGTGTGGTTGGTGCCTTCTGAACTAAGATTCAGAGTATGGCGTGTTAGCCAGAGCATGGACCGCTCAGTTAAGAAGGCTCCCTGAGGTGCACGTAGAAAGCTCTCTAGAAGAGAAGGTCGAGGGTCAACATTGTGGCGTTCTGACGCTAGCTTTCCAGAACACAGGCACACTGCAGAAAGACCATGCACTCTTCTGTCAGCACTCGTACTGTTGTTCTTTGTCATGCACCTCTCGTCCTAGAAGAGAGGAGTAAAAACTAGAAGCAGCAAAATGAAATGGTAGGGACCAGGAGAAAAAGGTTAGAATCATAGTAAAGGAAATTTTATAGAACTGCCAGTTGGGGTCAGGACTAGAGATGTAGAGTAATTGAAGTTATGATGTCAAGTTGAGCTCATTTTTCCCACTCAGATCACACTCTCTCGATATATATGTCTGTCTGTCTATCCTCAAACTTGCTATCCTTCTGCCTCTGTTTCCCCTGTGCTCAGATTACAGCTGTGTACCAAGATGCCAAACAAAAGGGATTCTTTTTAATATTTGAGAATGAAATTGTTTTAACATTTAGACATTAATAGAGCAGTGCATCTCTTGGTATAACCTGGAAGCAGAAGAGGAAACCTAACAAAACATAGGTTGGAGGAAATAGTAATTTACATTCCTGCATAATTCATTTTATTACATTTGCTGTTGTACGTACTATAATCTTCGAAGAAAAAAATCTTTGTTTACACTCCTCTTATTTTAATGTTTTTGTTTTTGAGAATTTCATACATTTTGATTATATTCTTTCCCTTCAGCTCCTCCCAGGTGCTCCCCCATCTCCCTACCCACACAACTTCACATTCTCTCTCTCTGTTAAAAACAAAAACAGCAGTAACGTGGAGACCATTAGTGTTAGCCAACAATTTCTGAGCACGGCGTCTGCCTCAGCAGAGTTGATAGACCCAGTTCCACTCCATTAAAGAAAACCGTTTTCTCTGTCCAGTAACTGTCCATCACAAATAGCTCCTGGGCAGGGGTGGGAATTTGTGCCCACTTCCCCTTCTTTTTTTTTTTTTTTTCTTTTTTTAAAGATTTATTTATTATGTACACAGTATTCTGTCTGCATGTATGCCTGCAGGCCAGAGGAGGGCACCAGATCTCATTACAGATGACTGTGAGCCACCATGTTGTTGCTGGGTATTGAACTCAGGTCCTCTGGAAGAGCAGTGCTCTTAACTTCTGAGCCATCTCCCCAGCCCCCACTTCCCCTTCTTTAAGTTAGGATTTTGTGCAGGTCTTGTGCATGTTGTCATAGTCTGTTGCCCACCCCTTCTGGCTCTTACAGCCTTTCTTCCTCCTCTTCCCATTGAGCCTGAGAGGAGGGATGTGATGAAGACATCCCGTTTAGGGTCGAGTGCTCCCAAGTCTGTTGCTTTCTGCTCAAGTCTGTTGCTTTCTGCACATTGTCCACTTGGGGGGCCCGTCTCTACTGCAGAAGGAGCTTCTGTGAGGGTTTAGTGGTGCACTGACCTGTGGGTGTAGCCATATGTCATTAGGAGTTGTTGATTGCTATGCTGACTTAACAGGATGATGGTGTAGTAGGCTTTCCCATAGGGCCCATGACCTATTTATGTTTAGTCTTAGTTTCTGACACTTATTAACAGTGTCAGGTATGGGTTCAGGGAGTACACCTTAAATCCAGTTTAAAAAAGATTGTTTATTCTCTTAACATAGTACCACTATTGCACCGGTAGGCAAATCTTTCAGGCAGGTTGCTATTAAAGCTCTCAGGGTTTGTAGCTGGGTGAGACTGATAATTACTGCATTTCCCTGTTAGTCTTCTAGTGGCACCATGACCACCAGTCAGTAGGAGCGAAGCTTCCCATTGAGTCCCAGCTTGATTTTTCCACGGTTTATGACCTAAGTATGTAGTGTCTTCAGCAGTAGGGCCATACTGTCAGGCTGTAGAAGGTAACCAATAACATTGGCCAATAGTCTGGAATGTTTGGGGTGTGTGTGTGCTATAGGACTCTTGACCAACAGCTCAAAAAGACAACAAAAAACAACCGAAACCCCACCCATTCCTAGTGGGAGTTTTGGTAGCATATGACATCTAATTAGGGTGTTAACACCCTATTGTATGGTATATTTAAGCTGCTTTTGTGTGTGTGTGTGTGTGTGTGTGTGTGTATGTGTATATAGATCTAATATAATTTATATATATAATTATATGTATTATATATAAGTATATAAAAATACATATATAATATATATTATATATATAAAATCTTCTAGACTAGTAGGCTTCAATATAGCTTTTAAAAAAGGCCTTCAGGGTTGGGCAGTGGTGGCAAAAGCTTGTAATCCCAGCACTCCAAAGGCAGGCGGATCGCTGTGAGTTTGAGGCCAGCCTGGTCTATAAAGCAAGTTTCAAGACAGCCAGAGCTATTACACCGAGAAACCTTGTCTCAAAAAACAAAAAAACAAAACAAAACAACAACACACACACACATATAAATTAAAAAAACATAAAAAGGCCTTTAGTGTTAACTATACTTCCCCATATTCTGTTATCTACACTATCTTTTTAGCCACTGCCTCACTTAATCCGTCTGTTCTAACTTTCTCTTTATAATGCTACATTGCATTTTTCTTCCCCAGGACAGCCCCTCTTTCATCCTGGCCCTTTATTAGCTGTCTAGCTTCTGGATCTTCTCATTGAAGCATACGTGTCAAAATTTAAATGCTAACATCCCTATATAATAGAAAACATGTAGCGCTTGTCTATCTGGTTCTGCGTTACCTCACTGAGGATGATTATTCACTCCATCCATTTACCAGTAAATTTCATATTTCTTAACAGCTGAGTAATAATCCATTGTGTAAATGGCCATTCTTATTAAGGTAAGATGAAGTCATAAAGTTATTTTAATTGGCATTTTTCTGATGGCTAAGGATGTCAAACATTTAAAAACTGTTTCTCAGATATTTTGAGAACTTTGTTTAGTCCTATACCCTATTTTTTAATTGGGTTATTTGATTTATTGATTAGTTTTTTGAGTTGTATATTCTAGGTCAGTGGTTCTCAACCTTCCTAATGCTGTCACTCTTTAATAATACAGTTGTTGTGTGACCCCAACCATAAAATTATCTCCATTGCTATTTCATAACTGTAGTTTTGCTACTATTATGAATGTGATATAAATACTTGCTTTTTTATGATCTTAGGCACTGTGAAACCCTGTGAAAGTCATTCAGCCCCAAAAGGGGACACGGCCTACAGGTTGAGAACCACTGTTCTTGATACTAACCCTTTTTTCAGATGTGTAATTGACAAAGACATTTTCCCCATTCTGTGGGCTGCCTCTTGAATGATGGTGTCCTTTGCTGTACAGAAGCTTTTCAGTTTTATGAAGTCCCATTTATTGTTGATTTTAATGCTTGTGCTCTAGGGGTCTTGTTCAGAAAGTCTTTCTTGGGCCAGTGAATTTGAGTGTGTTCCCTAATTTCTCTTCTATTGTTCAGAGTCTTTCCTGGGCCAGTGTGTAGATGTAACGGTCTATTAAATAAGAAACACAGAGCCAAATACAGAGTTAAAAGCCCAAGATGTCAGAGCAGTAGCTGAGAGCTTAGACTTAAAACCACCTTCTTACCCTTCCTGCTGCTGTCATCCTTCCCCTCAGAAAGAGACCTACTTCCTGTGTGTCTGTCTTTTTATTGGCTTTCTGTTCTGCCTTCTCATTGGTTGTAAACCCAACCACATGACCTCCTCGTCACTGCTTATCTATACAGACCTCCAGGTCTTCTATGGTTGATATTGAGATTAAAGGTGTGTGTCTCCATGCTGGCTGTATCCTTGAACACACAGAGATCTGCCTGTCATGTGATCAGGATTAAAGGTGTGCGCCACCACTGCCCGGCTCTTGCTATGGCTTGCTATTAGCTCTGACCCCCAGGCAACTTTATTTATTAACATACAAATAAAATCACATTTCAGTACAAATAAAATATCACCATACCAGTGAGTTTGAGTTTGTTCCCTAATTTCTCTTCTATTGTTCAGAAAGTCTTTCCTGGGCCAGTGAGTTTGAGAGTATTCTCTGATTTTTCTTCTAGCAGAGTTAGGGTGTCAGGTCTTTGTTAAGGTCCTTAATCCATTTGGAGTTGGATTTTGTGCAGGTGATAGATTTGAATCTGTTTTAATTCTTCTACATGTGACTGTCCAGTTTGGTCAGCACCATTTGATGCTGCTGCTGCTGTCTCTTTTCCAGTGTGTATGGTTTCTTTGTTTATAAAAAAAAAAAGGTGAAGCATAGGTGTGTAGTCTTGTGTTCAGGTCTTCAGCTCTGTTCAGTTGAGCAGTGTGTCTTGTTGTTATGGAATGCCATACTGTTTTTATTACTATAGCCTTGTAATATAGCTTAAAATCAGTAATGGTGATCAGCAGTTTTTTTTAATTGTTAAATTTTTAGTTATCCTGGGTTTTTTGTTTCCATATGAACTTCAGGATTTTTTTTTTCAGTTTTGTGTAGAATTGTGTTGGACATTTGGTGCAGATAGCACTGAATCTGTAGATGGTTTTGGTAGAATGGTCTTTTCACAATATTAACTCTACCAACCATAAGAATGGGGCATCTTTCTATCTTCTGGTGGCTTCTCCAGCTTCTTCCTTAAGTGGTCTTTAAGTTTTTATTACACAGGTCTTTACTTGCTTAGTTATTCTAAATTTTGTTTTCGAGACATTTGGCTATTGTAGTAGTTAGGATTCTCTAGAGTGGCAGAACTTACAAAATGAATCTCTTCACACACACACACACACACACACACACACACACACACACACACACACACACGGAATTTATTAGAATCACAGGCTGCAGTCCAACTAATCCAACAATGATGGGCTATGACTGGAAAGTCCAAAAATCCAGTAGTTGCTCAATCCATGAGGCGGGTTGTCTCAGCTGGTCAATAGATTCTGGAATTCTGAAGAAGTAGGCTCTAATGCCAGAATGGACTTGCTAGTGAGGCAAGACTAAGCAGGCAGAGAGCAAAAGCTCCCTTCTTCCATGTTCTTATATAGGCTTCCAGCAGAAGGTGTGGCCCAGATTAGAGTTGTGTCTTCCCACCTCAAGATCCAGATCAAAGATGTGTGCATTCTGCCTCAGTGGTCCAGACCAGAAGTGAATTCACTTAAGCAAAAATAATCTCTCAAGGGTATGCCCTCCATTCTGGATTATAGTTCATTCCATATGTAGTTAAGTTGACAACCAAGAATAGCCATCACATCTACTGTCAAAAGTGTTGTTTCCCTGATTTCTTTCTCAGTCTGTTTGTCATTTGTATATAGGAAGGCTATTATGAGTTAACTTTGTATCCTGCTACTTTACTGAATTACCGTGTGTGTGTGTGTGTGTGTGTGTGTGTGTGTGTGTGTGTGTGTGTGTGTGCGCATATGTGTGTATTTGTATTTGTACACTTGTCTGTGGAGGCCAGAAGAGGTCCTTGGATCCTATGGAGCTGAAGTTATTGGCACTTGTGAGCTGCTCAGTGTGGGTGCTGGGAACTAAAGTTGACTTCTCTGCAAGATCAGCAAGTGTCTTTAACCACTGAGCCGCTTCTCCAGCCTGCTTATTTATTCATTTATTTATTTGTTTAAAGATGTAATGAATATGAATGAGAGGTCACTTAGAGGAACAGAGATGGCTCAAGGGCAGTTGCATCAGCAAAAACTCCACCCTGCCTGGATGATGACTCATGAAAGCTGTATCCTTGGAGCTCTCTGTAACTCTTATGGAGGGGAAACAGTTCAGGTTTCCTGGGACTCAGCTGATCAAGCTTATTAGTTTCTGAGCGGTCTTGTCCAGATGTCTTAGTCCGAAAGTCTTAAGGAACACTGTGCAGAGAATTCCCTTTTATGTATTCCTATTCTTGCTTTTTTTTTTTTGTTTTGTTTTGTTTTTTCAAGACAGGGTTTCTCTGTGTAACTTTGGAGCCTGTCCTGGAACTTTCTGTAGACCAGGCTGGTCTCGAACTGATAGAGATCTGCCTGCCTCTGCCTCCCGAGTGCTGGGATTAAAGGCGTATGCCACCACTGCCTATTCTTGCTTTTCAGGTTCTATTTTCTTATACCTCCTGAGTCATCTACACCCTAATTTTTCTACCAAATATGCTGTCTTGTTTAGTAGAAGTAAATCAGTGAGGTAAATAACAGTAAGAAACAAGTGTAGTAATACTGCAGTTGAGTGTCTTCAGAGGGTGTGTGGGATTCTTATTTGTATTTTGTCTTCCTCTAGTATTACATCAAATTGAGATGCGAGTTTAATTGTCCCCCTTATTGAGTACACAGTAAGTCATTTAGATGGTGTCAGCCTCTGGAGGCCCAGTTTTCTTTCTTTCCCCTCATCAGGTGATGGAAATAGGCCATGTGAGTTCCTGCTGGGCTGAGCAGGCATCTGGCATCTGGTTAGCTGCAGGATCAGTGAACATCCAGCCTGTGCCCAGTTCCCCATTCTTAGGGCTTAGCTTTCTCTATGACTGTAGAGGACAGTGCTTTGTGAGAAGGACAAGTCTTAGAAGTCTCGGTTAAATGCTTCATTCTTGTGGCTGTCATTTTCTAGGGGGGAAGCATAATTCTGTCTCACTGCCACAGAAAGAATATAATACTTTATACATTCTGTTGAAAAATATCAACCATTAGAATGGTAGGAAAATGAACTTGTACATTACCCGTTAAAGAGATGCTGGGTGAGGCTTGGGGTAAGCACAGCAGTCCAGCACATGTTTAGCATGTCAATTTGACCCCCATCACTGCAAACAGCAACAACAACAAAACAGAAAAAGAGTAATAAAAAAGAACTATGGTGACTCACAAGTAATATGCAAAGATGTGTCAGGTTACCACCTGCCTCAGAGGGTATGTTATGGGATATGTGCGTCTGGGCAGTGAAACATGCATCGATTGTTGTGTTATGTTAGCCTGGAATAAAATGCTGTGAAGGTTTATAAGTGTTAGTCAGGAAAGTGTTCCTTGAAATCCAGACAGGGCATAGAACGTTGGCAAAAACTACAGGTGAAGGAGACAAAGGTAGGGAAGTCTGATCCATATTTTGAGATTTTTCATAAAATCATAAAACTGATTTTTCTATAAGTGAAGACCCAGTAAGGTTGCATGAGAAGTAACTTGTGTGTCTTATTATGGAAAGCTGTAAATGGCTTATATTTAAGTGGGTAACAGGAAGATATGGAGGTTTCAGCTGGTTTGGAAAGATGAAACTTATGAACCATGTTTAAGACTTTATGTTCTGTCCTGGAAATTAGTACAGAACTATTGGCAAGAGATAACTAGGGTACTATGTCGCCAGTATGCCCCAAAGAGAAACCTGGATAGACTGGAAGTCTTGGCAGGTGGATAGGTGGGTGATGCAGAGAATTGGGAAGTATCCAAGATGAGAGAATAGTGATCTTATCAACACAAGTGGAAGACAGCCTTATAGGAAGGTAAGAATGAGTTACAGACATATTGAGGTCCTATCATGTACCAAGTAATATTTCATGTAAACAGAAATGTGGATTAGGAGAATTTTAAGAGATAAAATATTTTCAGTCCAGTGCCTGGAAGTAATAGCTGAGGAAGGGGAGAAACTTGTTTTTAGGGCTAGTGAGATGGCTCAGTGGTAAAAGCACTCGCCCCCAAGTTTGATAACCTGAGCTTGATCCCTGGGACCTGCCTGGTGGAAAGCGAGACCTGACTACCACAAGTGTCTTCTGACCTCCATACGTGTGCCAGAGCAGTGCACCCCAAAACCCACAGTCATTTTTTCTTCCCCCTCTCTCCCCCTCCCTCGTGTGTGTGTGTGTGTGTGTGTGTGTGTGTGTGTGTGTGTGTGTTGAGATAGGGTCTCCCTGTAGCCCTGACTGCCCTGGAACTTGCTCTGTAGACCAGGCTGGCCTTGAACTCACAGAGATCCTCCTGCCTCTGCCTACAGAATTCTGGGATTAAAGGCATGAATACCACTCCTAGCTACTTCTAATTTTTAAAAGTAAAAATTGTTTTTTTTTTTTGTTGTTTGAAATTTTTTGTATGTGCATGTGCTGTATGTATGTGTGTGTGTTGGTGTATGTGTGGTATATGCATATGTATGTTGTGTATGTCTGGTGTATTATGTGTGTTTTGTGTTGGTGTATGTGTGGTGTATGCATATGTGTATGGGTGCACTTCATATGTGTGTTGTATGTCTGGTATGCTTATGTATGTGGAATTTGTGTGTATGTATATACTTGTGTATTTGTGCTGTGTGAATATATGTGTGTGTTATATGTATGTGCATAGTGCATTCATGTGAGTTTGGAGAGGTGTTTGCACTTGTGTTTGTGCATATGGATGCTGGTGAAAGATGTTGGGTATCTTCTTCTTTTGATTTCTACCTTACTGACTTGAGACAGAGTCTTCTCACTGAAAAATAAATCTTACCTTTTCAGATAGGTTTTGGCCAGTGAGCTCTTGGATTAGAAGAATATTATTAAAATGTCATCACTGTCTAAAGCAATCTACACATTCAATGGATAAAATACCAATGGTATCCGTCACAGAACTAGAATACTCTTAAATTTTATAGGGAATCCAAAATAACAACAATAAAAAAAACAGTCAGAATATGATGTAGACTGGGGTTTTTTCATTATCTATAGTATTTACTGTTTTGAAGTACAGTTCTTCTATACATAAATTTTTGTAGGTTTT